>NW_028318117.1:11430000-11796098 GCF_062004578.1 Staurois parvus | reverse complement strand
TCAGCAATTCTATATATAGCCAACCCTCAACAGGCCCTCTTCTAGAGTTGTAATACTGGCTTATCGCTACTGTGAAAGTGGAAACATCATATTTCTATTGAGTGCATCCTTGGAAAGAAGGTTGACAAGAGGCTGCTTTGCTTTCCATTACACTGAACATAAAGGAAACCTCTATACACATAGCTGGAAGAACAATATGTTAACTAGTTTACAAAGTTTATAAGGCTGAAAAAAGAGGCAGATCAATCATGTTCAACCTATATGTGTGTATGTCTGTGTGATTTTTTATTGTCTAACAATTCCCATTGCTCTGTATATTCTGCTTCCTGAGGAAGACATCTAAACGTTTTTTTAAATTGTCAACACACTCAGGTAGTACCACTTCCTAGGGGAGGCAGCTCCACATTTAACTGCTCTAACAGTAAAGAACTCTGTTCTCAATCTAATGTTAGAACTCCTTTCTTATAACCTCAAATGGTGGCTGTGTGTCTTCTTCAGAATAAAACACTCACAGTTACTGGAGTCACCTTTGATATATTTGTACATTGTAATCATATACCCTATAATCATATATCGTATTCCCTGTAATCATATAACAAGCACCTCTTGTTCAGAGTGAATAACTGTAATCTACGTAATCGATCCTCATAGCGGAGGTCCTTCATCCCCTTCATAATTTTGTTGTCCTTTGCTGAACATTTTCTAATCGAACAATGTTTTTCCTGTGTTGGTGACCAAAACTGCACATTTATGATGTGGCCGAACACCAGCATTTTGAAATGGGCTAGAATTACTGGTTTATCTCTAGAATATATGTCCTTTTAATGCACAACAGTATTTTTCTGGCTTTTATAGCTGTGTGTTGGTATTGCATGCTATTGCTAAGTGATCTACAAGCACCCCCAGATCTTTTTCCATCACTGATTCTCCCAGGGGAACCCCTCCTAATGTGCATTTTGCACGTATATTTTTGGCTCCCAAGTGCATAACTTTACATTTCTCATAATTAAACCTCAGCTGCCATGTAGCTGCCCTTTCCCCTATTTTATAAGGTCTTCCTGTAATGATGCTACATCCTGCGCTGAAGTTATTTCCAACCATAATTTGGCATCATCAGCAAACACTGGAATTGAGCTCTTGATTCCAACATCTTTTTCATTAACAAACCGAACATCTTTGGCACCAAAAGAGAACCCTGGGGTACATCACTCACAGCTTTAGACCATTCAGAGAAACGAGTCATTACCCTCTGGACCGGTACAAGTAACCAGTTTCCTATCCATGTATATACAATAGTTTACCTGAAAAAAAATTGGAAATTCGGCTAATCCACCTTTCAAATCTAAATACCCCTCTTAGACAACACAGCTAGCTCCTGGACCTCCACTGTATTGGCTGTGCAGCTGGGTTTGCGACATACCCCCCAGCCTGCTGCTTGGGCGATGAAGTAGCTAAAGCATGCTGATAAGTCGGAAATCCTCCAGTCAGCATATTCCATGCATTTCTTTGCAGAACAACCTGACTGGTTCCTAGAATTCTGTAGAACAAGGATTAGTAACAGTAACACTTGTTACATTTAAAATACATTTTATTATTATGAATGCTTAGCTGCAGACACTGGTATTTTTTCACTTCAGTTTTTAAGGAAACTATAATCATTTTGGGTCAACTTGAAAAAAAAAAAAAAAATTCCCCTGCAAGGTAATGTCATAATGTGCTATTAAGCACAGCATACCAGCACATTATGAAAGACTTACCTTAGAATGAAGCCCTCCATGCTGTCTCCGCTGATTGGGCATACATATTCACCTGGTCTTCCTTCCAGGTACGTGAGCTCCATTCCTTCTGCCTGGCTGAGATGCAACAATGTCACTCCTGTGCATGTGGGTGGGAGTCTCAGGCCACGGCATAGTGCTCTGAAGGAACAGCATGGGTATGCCATTCCTACAGAGTGCATGCGTCAACTGTCATAAAGAGCAAATATCTCCTATATAGTGCACATTTAAGAGATACTTGTTTTACATTAAAAAAGCACTGAGGGCACTTTTTAGCCCTTTATTAGATACATGTTGAAGCTTCTACAAAAATCTGAATCTGCTTTCTAATCCTGATTATACACAACTTTTCCCAAGATATGGAAATGCATACAACAACAAACTTCAATACAACCACTGGCCTACTTGGATAGCAGCAAGAAGTCATGGAATAGCCATGGAGAGGGCTTAGCATGGAACAACCACATTCAGCTTCTATTCGGTGAGGAGGTTGCCTTCCTTACTCTTATAAACCCTGCTAGGTTTATATAGTATCATATAAATTATATACATTATGTTGTTTGAGCTGCCAAATTAGTTTACAGAGAAACATACTGATAAACATTTTCAAACAGGAATAAAAATTAATCTGAAATGTATACAGGTGATCCAAATTCGAACATCTGTGTTTTGCTAATTTTTCCATTAAATTGCATTTTTTTAAAAAAAATTACCCAAAAACCTAATACTATTTTGTAAGCTGTGGGAGTTTTAGCCAAAACAGGAAACAGGTATTTTTTTTTTTAAGTTCTTATCCATTACCTTTACCATCATTTGCTGCACATTCACCAGACATTCACTGAACATTTGGTTATTTGCCATGCAGTATAGCTATTCTCCAACTGCACTTTCATTGGATTGAGTCACATTCACAAACTGTTTGGATGTGAAATTTGGAAGGCCTGCTCCGCATTGTGTATTCAAAATAGGGAAAATTACTGACGTTATCAATAATTAACTAATTTTTCCTGTAGAAGACCTACCCTGCTTCCTCCAGTGACATCATATACCACATTCAACAAACAATGGATGAGCTGGAAATGAGGACTGCAGGATTAAAATCCTTCTTAGCCTTCTCCCCCTGCTCCGACCACAGATTCACTTTATAATTATCATAATTACCAATTACCACTCATATACAGAACAAATGACTGGCATATGTCAGCAAATATGGGTGGGCTGAATGTTCCTTGATCTGTCTGCATTTTATGGACATTCCCCAAAAGAATTTCTGCAATTTTTCAAGTTGGACAAAATACTTATTGTATTTGAGGATTTTTTAAATGTTTCCATATGTGTTCCAAACACATTATGGCAACTAAAATCATTTGGTGCCTCCAATCATCCTCCTTATAAAAGATTATTATTGCGACAATTACAAATCTATTTAGCCTGTTTTTTTTACACACAAAAGTAAATAAGCTGATTCCAGACAGTGGGGGTTATTTACTAAAACTGAAGAGTGCAAAATGTGGTGCAACTCTGCATAGAAACCAATGAGCTTCCAGATTTTATTGCCAAAGCTTAATTGAACAAACTGAAGTTAGAAGCTGATTGGCTACTATGCACAGCTGCAGCAGATTCTGAGTGGTCCAGTTTTAGTAAATCTCCCCCATTGTTTCCTGATATTTCCTTACCTTATTACATCTTATCACACTAAAAATGAGAGGAGATTCATTTTTTTTATAGCAGCACAGTGGCTAAATGGTTAGAGCTTCCACCTGGCAGTACTAGGGTCGTTGGTTCAAATCCCAACCATGGCACCACCTGCCTGGAGTTTGCATGTTATCCCTGTGTCTGTGTGGGTTTCCTCCCACTCTGCAAAGACATGCTGGCAGGTTAATTGGATCCTGTCTAAATTGGCCCTAGTATGTGTATATATGAATGTGAGTTAGGGACCTTAGATTGTACGCACCTTGAGGGTTAGGGACTGATGTGAATGTACAATATATACAGCGCTGTATAAACTGATGGCACATATCTGTAATAAATAAATAAAATATTGTACAATCATATTTACAAGGTTGTGCATTTTATTGTACAACCACTAGGTGTCATTAGCCTTCACAAAAAGAGGAGGAAATATACATGTACAGTTCACGAAAAACGCAAAACACTAATGCCATGTCATGGGAAATACTAGAATATAATTATTTATACTTTCTTCTAGGCACAAACTAAAAACATTTTGGATCCAAACAAAAATCATAGATTTTTGGGAATCACTAAGTTGCATTTATGAGATACTTTGAGGTGTCAACAGGAGTTACTGAATACCAAACTTAAAGCAAGCCATATATGATGCAAAGAAAATTACCCCATCAACATGGGCTGAATCCCTTCCCTGCCGTTAGAACACAATGATCATAGCTAGAGGCTACAGTCACTGGCAGTAATCGCATGCAAAAAATGCGACAGGTTGGTTGTACTGAAGTCGATTGATGGATCGCCTTCATCACAAACAGCATACCCAGGGGTGTATTTACCACAAGCATTTGCCTAGGGCGGCACTTTTCAGGGGGGCAGCAGCTTTTTTCAGGGGAGCAGTACCATCCAATGAAAGACGGAGAGGAAGAAGGGACACACGCAGCACGGGAATCTGAGAGAGGCTGCAGGCTGTTAATGGTGTATGCAAAGCCTGACACTTGTTCCAGGGGATGCCCAGAGCTGTGAAGGTAAGTGTCTTATCTCTTGCCAGAGTGGGGGGGGGGGGCATTTGCCAGTGTATGGGGGGCGGTGGTAGTAAAAGGCTCTCTCAGGTGGGGGTGGGAGGCCTGGGGTGTTGTCGGTCAATGTCAGGCTCTCTCCGTGGGATGGGGGGAGCCTATTTTTGTGTTGCCTAGGGCAGCCCGATACCTAAATGCACCACTGAGCCTACCCATAGATGGATCAACAGTCAGCTGGTCCCTTCTGAACCGGTGGAGATTCAATCCATCTATGGCCAGCTTTAGGCTAGACATACACATGGCTGAACTGAGAGAAATTAGTTGATTTCCCATCCACACTAAACAGCCTACATGGAGGAATCTCCTCTACTGGAGATCGTATTCAAGCCCACGCCTGCTGGAATACCAGAACAAACATTTGTCATTTGGGCAGTGCTGACAGGGCCACCTAGAGCTTGAATTTCAGTCCATTCAGCAGGTATACAAATTCAAGAAATATATAGCTAGCTTAAGGTAGAGTCACACAAGAGCTTCCCCTATCCATGCTATCCATGAAATGATGCAGTGATTATTCGGTCACTGAGAACTGACATTGCTCCCCAAGTTCTCAGTTTTGAAAGGAATATTCCATATTCCAGGTTTAGTTTTGTAGGGATAGTCCATGTTTTAGACCTCAAATCCCCTGCAATCTTGCACTTTTAGCACTGATGTATAGCTTTGTGCAGGTACATGCACAATTCACAATTCACGTACATGCATTAGTTAACAATTCAGTGTTTTTACTACTCCTATATTAAAATTCACCCATTAAATGACTGCACAGCTGGCATTGAGCTTTACAGTGTCAGCTGGTGAACTCAGATCACAAAGGGTTGCTCACACTTCACCTCCTCCTTTGCATAAATGTCCTGCACACTTTTCAATGAATAAAAAGAGCTCTGTGAATGGAAGAAGGGCGATTGTGAAGTTCATCAGTCCCTCCCTCAATCACAAGAGAGCTCTGCATTCATTCAAAAGAATGTAATACATTACCAAGGGCGAACTCCCAACAGACAGTTTACTGCTTTCATCAGGAGGGCTCTTTAGAGGAGTACTGAGATGGGGTGCTGTGGTTTTTAAGGAATTTATGTACAGCACCCTGCTGGCCCCTCCCACCACCCATTATCTGCCTGCATTGCACAGAGAAGCACAGACACCCAGTGATTATGTTACTGGGTCTAAATGAAGGTATGAAATACAAATGAAAAGGAATAATTTAAAAATTTAATTAGATGAGTTAGAAGGGAGGAACCAAGGAAGGCAAAATATAAGCAGATTAAACTCCAGCATTAAAAACTGTGGACAAGGGTCCCTAATCATTCGGAAGCAGAGAAGGGATTATCCTCTTTCAAACCAAATCCAGACATTTTTTTTCACTTCAAAGGTGAACTAACCTACAGGAACTAATAAGCAGTCATCTTTCATTCTTC
The DNA here is from genome assembly GCF_062004578.1 of Staurois parvus. Classification (NCBI taxonomy): domain Eukaryota; kingdom Metazoa; phylum Chordata; class Amphibia; order Anura; family Ranidae; genus Staurois; species Staurois parvus. The sequence goes on along the minus strand of NW_028318117.1, from coordinate 11,790,149 downwards.
TAACCACTCTAAACTGATGAAAAGGGAACTAATTAGTTGCTTTGTGTTACCTGAAACAGCCAAAGACAGCGCCATCTTAACTTGTATTTAGGTCTGCAATTACCATGGTGCTGCACATATGACCAGCTTTGACACCAGCCATTTGAGGGCTCAAAATTTTAAAGTGACATTCAAGTCTAAATAAAAAAAAATAAAAAAAAGATATAACATTTACCTGCCCCTTGGAACGATAATGCACAGAAACGTTGCTTTCCTCCTCTTCTGGCAGTTCCCTTCGGCACTGTAGCCTCTTCCCTTTTTCAGGTACCTTCTGTAGCAAGCTGGGTGCTAAGAAGGTATCTATGGGTGCAGGCTTCCATCAGCTCCTGTGCTGAGCTGTGTGTGTCCATAGACACACACAGTGGCAGAAAGCCACTCTCCTGCCTCACAGGAGTTTGACTCACAGCAACAGGAGGGCTGCCACTGTCTTCAGTTTTTCCTGTGAAAGCAAGTGAGGGGACTGACACTGGAGCCAGAAACAGACAGTGGAGGAGACATGAAGCCAGGTAAATATTTAGGTACAGTGAGTGTGGGGGTCGGGTGGACATTTTTTTTTTTTTTAACATAATGCAGAGAATGCATTAAGGTAAAAATAAAACATTTACACCCTGGTCACACCAAACCCGACTTCACTGTAAGTCGCACAATTTCAAAGTTGGATGACAAGCTGATTTCAGGTGCGATTTGCAAGACATCTGACATCGATGTCTATGCAAATCCCACCAAAAGTAGTGCATGTACTACCTTACTTCCAAGTCCGAACTGCACCGATATGACTGCTGTAATTGCGGACAATAGGGTGTGACTTGGCATTCGATTTGCAAGTCGCATGGCATGCACATCGCATACTAATTTGCATCCAGTGTGACCGGGGACTTAGACTTCCAAACTACTTCAAAATCAAACTGCCAACTGTGGCACTTATCACCAGCGGCATGCCTTGGCTAAAGTTCAGCAGAACTAAAGGCAAAACTTTTTTTGTTCATTTTGCCTAGAGTAAGGGAATGTTATAACTCCCGTCAGTTTTTTGCCATCTTTGTCCCATTGGGGAGATTTCCTTTCACTTTCTGTTTCCTAGTCAAAACAGGAAGTGAGAGGAAATTCCTCCAAAGTGAGGTAAGCCGGGAGGGTGTCACCAGGGTCACCAGAACTAGTGTTCCCATTCCCTTCTATTACTGTTCTGGTATTGAGGTATTTTAATCTCTCTCCACTCTGTCCGAAACTAAAGAAACAGAAAAGGTTTGCCTTTAGTTACACTTTAATAAAATTTTTTATACATTTTCAACTTGAGCTTTCTTTTGAAAACAGTTTGTGGTTATAAAGCTCAACATTTTTTACCTCAAAGTTTTCCTTGCATTAAGATAAAAAAAATGTTAAGGCAGTAGTCCCCCCCCCCCCCCATACTTAGCCCTCATCTGATCCAGCATTGTGCCCGTCCGTAGCAACTCTCTCTCCTCACAGGCTGTTGAGGCAGCGAAAACCATTGGTTTCCACTGCTGTCAATCAAAGCCAGCGATGAGGGGTTGGGGGGTGGGGCTGAGCCCCACTGGCTGTCTCTATATACGCAGGCAGTGTGGCTTTGGTGCAAGCCCCCACGAGTGCCCCCATAGAAAAGGCACTTGCCAGAGAAGAGGTGGTTGAGGGCCACTCTGTGCAATTCCAGGTATACACCTGTTTGTTATTTAAAAAAAAAACAAATTTGCTTTTATTATCACTTTAAATCTGTGATCTGCTTTGACACCCCACTCTATATAGGAAGTATATACTTAAAGTGGTACTAAAGGCCCATTTATTTTACCTTCATGCATTCTATGCATGAAGGTAAAAAACCTTCTGTGTGCAGTGCCCCCCAATCCCTACCAGAGCCAGCAATGTTCACAATAGCCTTGGCTGCGTGGGGACTCTCCTTCCTCATTGGCTGAAACAGACGCGGGAGCCCATTGGCTACCGCTGCTGTCGCTCACAACCAGTGAGCCAATGAGGAGAGAGCGAGAAGGCATGGCAGAGCCACGGCTCTATGTGTCTTATGAACGCATAGAGCAGTGGCTCAGGACCCAGGTGCAGTGATGCCCCCAGGGCAAGCAGCTTTCTCTGGGGGCACTGCTTGAGGGGGAGAAGCCAGGAGCACCGGCGGGGAACCTGAAAAGAAGAAGCCCAGGGCTGCTCTGTGCAAAACTACTGCACAGAGCAGGTAAGTATACCTTGATTGTCAAGTGAAGCTTTAGTATCAGTTTAAGTTACATTTCAATGACTGTGCTCCTGCGCATGCACGGAAGTGATTTCACCCCGAAGACCAGCACATAGGAGTCAGGGAGAAAATGTCTGCACAAGCGAGGAAGCTCATGGGCTTCAGACTGCTGGAACTAAGATAGATATTTTTTGCCTTTAATTCTGCTTTCAGATGTTTGCTATCTACTCTGTAATGTGATCTCAGCCAAGATGTCAGGGACAGTTATGACCCTGTAACAATGTAAAACTAAGTCAGACAGGGGCACAGAGGAAGTTTTAGGCTCCATGCACATTAGCGTTTTTTTTAAGCTAAAAAAAAAATTGCTGGTAGTAGTGTTTTATAAACTTTTTTCAGTACATGTAGAAACAAAAAAAAGCTAGAGAAAAGCTTTTAGGAGCGTTTAGAATTTTTTTCTGCTGAAAAAATGCTGCAAAAAACTTTACAAAAACATTTTTTTTCTGCTCCTATACGCTGAAGCTCAAAAATGCTAACAGCCTAAAGTAATGTGCATGGACAAAGGATAACACTATTTAGCTTCTAGGAACAAAAACAAATGCTACTAACAGCTTCTAGCAGCTAAAAACGCTGGTGTGCAAGGAGCCTTAGCTGGTAGTAGTAATGGTAGGCACTGGGTGGTGTCTGCTCTTGGCCAGTCCTGCACCTTGGGAAGAAGGTGAGAAGCAAGCCAAAGAAATGTTTTAGGCTACATGTACACACAAACTCCGCTAAATGTTTGGCTGTCCTGGCAGCAGAGAAATACTAAATGCTATGTCCATTGACATGGAAAAACACCTACAAAATACATGCATGTTTGCCGCGTTTAGTGGTTTTCGGCCAAAACGCTCTTCTACCGAAAGCGATTCTACTGCATTCAGGATAGGAACATTCAACTGCTCCTAAATCCTGCTGTTCCTAAACTCTGGTAAAAGCATATATGTACCTGGACACATAAGGGTTGATTTCCTAAAACTGGAGAGTGCACACTCTGGTGCAGATCTGCATAGGAACCAATCAGCTTCCAGGTTTTATGGTCAAAGCTTAATCGAACAAGCTGAAGTTAAAAGCTGATTGGCTACCATGCACGGCTGTACTAGATTTTGCACTCATCAGGTTTAGTAAATAAACCCTATTGGCTTTTATTGAGTTGAGTTCAGGGGCTTTGGCAAAAAAACAAAACAAAATGGCAAAAGCAATGTACATGAGGCCTTATAGGGCTAAAAGTATAAATCTAGCCTTTTAGACAGTGTACAGGTTTACAGATCAGTAATAATACACAGGGACGTTCCAACGTGTCCTTATGATTGCCGAAGGGTTGTCTTCATGTAACCTAGGGGTCTCCAGACTGCGGCCCGGGGGCCAGATGTGGCCCTTTGCTAGCTTATATCCGGCACTTGGGGCACTATTCCTCCCAATGATATGAGTCACTATTCCTCCTACAGACACCAGCAATGGTGCACCATTTCTTCCACTGATGGTGTACTATTCCTCCTACTAATACCAATGATGGGGCATTACTCCTCCTCCTACTGACCACAAACCCCGAGGTCATGTTTATTCTCATTGATGCTGGCCCCAGGACATTTTCTACTCCCACTGGCCACAATCTGGCCCATGTAAAGTCTGAAGGACAGTAAACTGGCCCTTTGTTTGAAAAGTTTGGAGACTCCTGATCTAACCAATAAAGACAACTATTTATTGAATGTTTGCAGTACAACATTGGCAATATTTTCTGTGATTACAGTATGTGGAAGATCTGGCCATAAAACAGACCTTCCACATGGCCGAGGATGAGAGATTTACCTTCTGATTACTTCCTCTATCACATGCTCATTTCCTGAGGTTCCATGTTTTCTCTGTGTCCCTATAACTATAGACTGCCATGGACAATTATTTTTCACTATTATTACACATTTTAAAATTATACTTATGAACACAAATAGTCTTCCAATCAGTTTGTAGAAAGAAGACTGATAACATTATCCAAGCCCATAATTAAAAGCAAACATTTTCTCTGCGTGTGCAAGTTATGCTGGCAATTCAGGAATATTGTTCATCCAACAAGCAGAATGATCCAATATTTGTCATTTCTCCAAATAATATTGTACGTTCATGTACACTTCAGGCTAATGAGATTTTTCCGAAGGTTTGGATAGATGCAATCTGTAGAAAATGTTAAAGCCTAATGCATGTTTTAGTAAACTTTAAATAGTTCATTTGGGCCAAGACGGCCCAAACAAACTATTTCCTTAAAGTGGAGTTCCACCCAAAAGGGGAAGTTCTGCTTTAAAGAATGGTCCCCCGCTCTCCATTAAGGATTGGCACCTTTGGGGAGCAGGGGAGAACGGGTACCCGAATTTGACAGGTACTCGCTCCCACTTCCGCTGTGATCGCCTAGGCCAGGGGTAGGCAACCTGCGGCTCTCCAGCTGTTGCAGGACTACAAGTTACATCATGCCTCTGCAAGTCATAGCTGTAACTGTCAATTTTGAAAATGTCTCATTTGAAATGTAGTTCCGCAACAGCTAGAGAGCCGCAGGTTGCCTACCCCTAGCCTAGGCGATCGGAAACGGAAGTTGTCCTCCTACCCTCCCTCCCTGAAGTCTTGTGGGACAGGTCCCAGAAGACGACGGGGCCATTCAGGAAGCGCAGCGCTACTTGCGCATGCGCAGTGGGCACCCAGCTGTGAAGCCGCAAGCTGTCACAGCCGGGTGCCCACACTGAAGATGCCAGCCTCCTGGAATACAGGACGGCTGGTGAAACGGGCTGCGGCGGGGGCAACGCGGGATCATGGGACAGGTGAGTGGCTGTTTTTTCAAAGTCAGCAGCTACAGTGTACTTATGAACTGTGTGTAGACTCAGCTACATACTGTATACAAAACTATGTTCGGGCAGCAGGACGGGGACTACTTGTCTGATCCTGCGCTGAGCTCTGCTCAGCCATTCACAGGATGGATTTGTATTTTCTGAATGAATACAAAGCTTCCTCTGATTGGCTGAGGTGGAGATTGTGACATTATTTGTCTGCTGCATGTGTTTGTGAAGGAAATAATTCATTTGGAGCAGGTTGATTAACCATTTGCCCTCCTGAGGATTCACCCCCCTTCCTGACCAGGTCATTTATTGCATTACGGCGCTGCATTAGTTTAACTGGCAATTGTGCGGTCATGTAACGTTGCACCCAAATTAAATTTACATCCTTTTTTTCAGCGAATTGAACTTTCAGTGGCATTTGATTGCCTGTGCGATTTTTATTTTTTGCGCTATAAAAAAAAAAGTTCAACAATTTTGAAAAAAAAAAACAATATTTTGGACTTTTTTCTATTAAACATGTCCAATAAAAAAAATTAAAAAATCAAATTTCATCATAAATTTAGTCCAAAATGTATTCTGCTACATGTCTTTGCTAAAAAAAAATTCCCAATACCTGTAAATTAATTGGTTTAAGTGAAAGATATAGTGTTTACAAATGGCGGTATATATACTGGGATTTTTATTTTATTTTTACTAGTAATGGCGGCGATCAGTGACATATAGCGGGACTGTGGGGGGACATTCTGACACTGAGGGGAACTGACTTGGTGTCACTGACATCCCCAGTGACACCAATACAGTGATCAGTGCTAAAAAAAAGCACTGACACTGTACTAATGGCACTGGGCAGAAAGGGGTTAATGTGAGGGGTGATCAAAGGGTTAACTGTGTGCTGTTTTACTTGTGTCTGTGTCCGTGTGCTTCACTTTAAGCACACTGCTTTGGATGGCTATGCTGTGCACAGCAATTCAAAGCAGTGTGCACGAGCTGACAGGCAGGAGAAGTGTTTTGTTTACAAACAGTTTTCCTCCCCATCAGAGATGCTCGGCAATCACCGGGCCCCAGCAAGTAATCACCAACTGACAGTCACGTCCGCGAATGGCGGCACGGGTAGGGTGTGTGTGTGTCCCTGCCCGGAAATGCGAAATCACGTATATATACACGTGATTTTGCACACCCGTGCCGCCCTGTAGCAGTATTTCTGCTATAGGGCGGTCAGGAAGCAATTAAAGCAACTGTTTAAAATGGAGGTAGGCTTTAGGACTAGTTTACACTAGATGCAGTCCAGTGTGTTTTTTTCTGCATCAGAAATGCATGCACAGTGTTTCCCATGTATTCCAATGGCCCTAGTTCACACCAGTGCAGTCAGTTCTAGTCAGTTTCCTGTGCAGAAAAAAAAGTAGAACATGCTGCATTTTTTCTGCACAGAACTATACTGGAACATAGCAAACTGCATCAAAACTGCACCAGAACTGTGTGTGGTGTGAACTGTAAGCAAAAACGTATACGGAATGTATCCGGAGTGCATTTTTGTGTTGTGAACTGGCCCTTAAAGTAAAACTAAAGGCAAAACTGTTTTTAGTTTTTGATAGAGTGGAAAGGTATTATAATACTTGTCAGTTTTTATTGTTGTCTGTACCCGTTAGGGAGATTAACCCCCTCTATTTGTCCTGTTTACCATTATCATTGGAAGTGAAAGTAAAAGAAAATCCCACATTTAGGTTGTCCCCAGAAAAGAGAGAGGGGAAATCTTCCAATGGGGACACTGGTTTTGGTAACCTGGGGGTCCCCAAGGAATTCCTTTAATTTGCAGGGATTTCCTCTCACTTTCTATTTGTCTATGGGACAGGAAGTGTAGGGAAATCTTTGCAATGGGACACAGATGGTGAAAATCCATTACTTTATCCAAAATGAAAAAATGAAACATTAGTATGGTGGGGTCTTCCTTCCTTCACACAAGTCCAGGTTTAATATAATAACGGTGTGAGCTCTAGCTTTCAAGTTCTTCAGCTCAATATAACTTTTACAGTATAACTGAATGGGAACATTTTTAGTTTTGGATAGTGGGAGAGGTATTAGAACACCTATTAGGATTTTTTGCTGTCCCTTGTTTTGGTGAGTCAATTCATGCTTACCATTGTCATTGAAAGTGAAAGTAAATCTCAGACTTTTTGGCTGTCCCCAGCACAGTAATAGAGGAGAGATCTTCCAATTGTCCACTAGTTCTGACACCAAGGGATTCCCTTGGTTTGGAGTGATTTCCTCCCACTTCCTGTTTTGACTATGGGACAGGATGTAAAGGTAAATCTCCCCAAAAATACACAGATGGCAAAAAAAAAAGTCTTTAGTTCTACTTTAACCTCTTCGTGCCAACATCTCACAAATATGCGGCCTCACAGAAATGGGCTTACCTGTCTTTGTGCTGGGAGCACCCCTCACAGCGTGTTCCCAGCACAAAGATCGGGGTGTCACTCAGAGCCCCAGTTCCCATTCTAGCGATCGGGACCCAGTACTCCTGATTCCGGGTCACTTGATCGCTGTGATAGCCTTTGATTGGCTATTACAGTTATCAGTCACTTTATAGCCCGCTTCCCTTGTTTTTTTTTTCTCTATGAATAGAGGAGAGAGATACATTGTATATCTCTAACTCCTTGCATAGAGGAGAAAAAAAAAGTTTGTTTGTAAATAAAAAGGATACATAAATAAATATTAAAAAATAAAATAAAAAATAAATAAAAAATACCTATATCAAGGTTTGATCTATTTCAGTGCCAGGGTTAGTGCTTGGGACAAGGTCAGGGTCAAAGGTCAAGGTCAAAGATGTTTTTTTTCTAACTGGTATCAGTGTGTTTTAGGTAAAACAGAAAACAAAATGTGCACCAGGGGCGGACTGACCATTTGGAAACTGCCCGAGGGTCAGTAGGGGACCCAGTGAGATCCCCCTGGTACCTTTTTCATAGACTTTTTTTAGTTTGGGCAAGGACACAGGGGCCCCATGATCCCCTATTGCCCAGGGGCCCCATGAGTTGTCAGTCCGCCCCTGATGTGCACTATTGTTTCTGGGCTGTACTATGGGTACAAACAACAAATAACATACACATATATGGTATCGCTGCAATCGTCAAGAGCTGGAAAATTTATTTTGGGTTGTTCTTTGGTGGTAGGTTATGGTTGTAACAAGAAACACACAGCTAAATAAAAAAAAAGGTTTTTTTTTACTATTTTGGGCCAGTTTTCCTTTGATAATAAAAAAAAAATCAGGAGCTATCCATTACCATTTATCACTAAATGAAAGCCCAATTTGCCCTGAAAAAAAACGCGGTATAATCCACCTGGATGTACAAAGTAGTTGTGATGATATGTACGGTTTTACTAACACATGTCAACTTGCAAAATTGTTCTTAGGCATTAAGATTTGTTTTACCCTTAGGCATGAAGGGACTAAGCTTGGGGCAAAAAAAAAAAAAATTAGATTCAAGTGGAGTTCCACCCAAAAGAGGAAGTTCTGCTTGTCTGACTCCCCCCTCCACTACCACATTTGGTACTTTTAGGGGGGGGAAGCAGATACCTGGTTTTGACAGGTACCGGCTCCCACTTCCAGCTCAGTTCGCTGCAGCAAACTGAGCCAGAAGTTCGGCCCCCTCCTTCCCATCACAGTTTTTTGGGACACTTCACAGGCCACAGAAGACTGCCGGACCAATCAGGAGGTGCAGCACAGCTCATGCATGTGCAGTGGGCACCCAACTTTGAAACCGCAAGCTGTCACAGCCGGGTGCCCACAGTTGAAATGCCAGTGCCACACTGCTGGATCCTTGGACAGGTGAGTATGTATTTATTAAGTCAGCAGCTACAGTTTTTGTAGCTGCTGAATTTTAATAAACACAAAAACGACTGGAACTTCGCTTTGAATGAACATCAACCACATCCAACCTACGGATTACACTCACCCAGCACAAAAGAGAATGGAGTAAAGAACAGGAGAGCCATATATGAGATGACTGGCTGTAATCTTACAGGACATCCATATATTTCACAGATTAATTCTACCTTCTGTGACTCGGAGTTTATTGCTCATTTACGAGATAAGACTGCACACACACATTGTATCATCACTTATTACTAGGAAAACAAATTTTAATTGTTTAGTTTTAAAGCCAATAAAAAGTTATTAGCGCTTAAAGCATTTTTGTCACTTCAGACCGGTTTTAGTATTGATCTTAAAAGTAGGCATAAAGAGGTGCCTGGGGCAATGAGGTTGTAAATGGCAGCTTCCAGGAAAAGCTCTGCCACCCAGGGCCCATGCTAGACTATTATGCGCCCTAGGCAAGACCAGCTACTTGCGTTCCCCCCCTTTCAAAATAATTAAATTAAAAAATAAAAAAAATTGTAAAAACAGTAGAAAATATTAAATCAACAAAAGATGAAACTGCTAAACTTCTTTTAATTTGCAAAAATAAGTGCCATAAGATGCCACCAGCATGAATATGAAAGACAATATTTGCCCCCCAGGCAATGGAGGGAAATAAAATGCTGTGACAGCAGGCAACACACACACGACCTGAACTAAGCGATCCCACACAGTAACAGATCCAACACAACACACGGCCACCAACACAGATCAGCAGGTCCATCAGGCACTAGAAGAGCAGGCTTTGGGATCGTGATGATGTCAACACTCACTGACACATTGCACATGTGATGGATGGCTGGCTGGTTCACACTCACACAGACACCAGACATCAGAGTCAGACATTACCTTCCTCCGCAGGTGCAGATACGTCTCAACTGATGAAAGGGAAGAGAAGGGCTGAAAATCAACAGTGATCAGCAGACGTAAACTGGCTTGCAGTAAGGGACTGAGTCTACGAGGAACACTGGAAGGATTGGTAGCTCAGCTGCTACACTGGCCCCAGACACCTGGTATCTTCCCCTGTCTCCTTTCTTCCTCCCCTCAGCTGAAGGATCATTCAAGATGTGACGGCATCCCACACACAGAGAGTGCTGGCCTGTGTTATGCCTAGGCCCCCCTAGGTGGCAGTACGCCATAGGCAGCTGCCTAGTTTGCCTACTGGGAGCACCGGCCCTGCTGCCACACTAGTCCCGACCCCAATTTCTTGAGAACAATACACTCTGCCATTTTGACCAGTGGAGCACATTCTTAGGCTTCTAGGGCATTCCTAAACCTAAAAAAGATACTAGCAGAAACCACTTTGGGTCTTATATCAATATTTACTCACAGCTTTTTTTTTTTAAATCCAAACTCTTTTTGTTAAGAGATCATAAGTGACAGTACATTGTATCAAATAAACATTCACTGCAGTTCGATATTACAAAGATATACAGCATTCACTTTGAAAAGTATACAGTGTATAATTTGTAGTACAGAGTGACAACAAAAGAGAGAAAAACTGTTGCTGCACTAACGATCCCAAATAATCCCTTCAGAATAAAAGATATTTAAACCTTCTAACAGCAGGTGGGGTTATCTGCAAAAATTAGGAGTTAATCTAAGATGGTATTACAGTTTGCCTTACAGTCTGCTCATAAAAGAGATCAGTGATCAATGATAGCTATTAATAATCATAATTGAAGGAGCCTATGCATAACTAATTGTGATGGAACTAAGCCCGGTATATCTAACCAGCCTTGCCAGACTAGCTGTAATTTACGTTTGGCATTCTGGTGGAGATCAGTGAGTTGTTCCATTAAGTCCTCATGCACACTGGACATTTTTACAGACGCTGTTTTTGAGTTTTGATGTTTTTTTTCTACAGCCAGTAAAGCCCTCAACATGTTATCCTATGTGTCCATGCACACATAGACTGTAATCAATGTTTTTTGGCAGGAGTGTTTTTTGGCTGGAAAAAAAAAAACAGAACTAGTGGGTTTCTAGAGGAGTTTTTTAGCTATAAAACGCTCTAACGATGAAAAACGTGTCAAAATGCGGTAAACCGCTGCAAACCAGGATTATTGGATGTTTTTTTGATCAAAGAAAACATTTTTTTCTGGTAAAAAAAACTCTAAAAAACGCAAACGTGAAAAAACGCAGCTAAACGCTAACACAAAAGCTCTAAAAACCGTGTTTTTAACCTGACTTTACACAGCTAATGTTACCAGGGTTATTAAAATGCCCAGTGTGCATGGAGCCTAAAAGTAAAGTGTTGACATATCCTATCCATCGTTTTCATGTCGGGAAGGAAGGTGACATCCAATACCTGGCTATTAGTTTCCTAGCGAGGTATAGCAGTCGGGAGATCCTGGTATACACTCCTGGTTGATAAGCCCAGCTTTAGGACCTATCTAAAGTGATAGGCTCACATTAAAGTCCAATTCCAGCATCCCCTTTTAGACATCAAATGACCGGACCCATTCAATAGGGTACAAATTACTATTACTCTACTTCTCAACTCCCCACCTCATTGGTTACCACCATCTTACATAGCAGCTGACAATTAAATACACAGTAGAAATATATATATATCCACAATTTTACTTGGCCAAAGATTTGTCATTTCGGTCAGCAATTATTTCAGTGATCTGCACATACAGTTTTTCTTAGGGATGCACCGAAATTTCAGTGGCCAAAACATTACGGCCAAAAAACCCCTTTCGGCTGTTGGCTGAAATGAAAAAAGCACAGATACAGGTGCAGAAAAAACCCTCGCCGACGCCCACCGCTCGGTAGTTCTCAGCCTTACCTGAGAAACCATCGATTCCGGTGCTGGGCATAGAGATGAGTGAAGGAAAGATGTCCGCCACTCATCTCTATGCCCTTGGAGGACCAGAGCGATATGACTTCCTGTTCCGATCATTTTTTTTTTTTAAAGCACTAGATCAATGCTTTTTTTTATGCTTTTTTTTTTATCCAGTGCTTTACACTGTAGAGGAGAGATGTGGGGTCTTATTGACCCCATATCTCTCCATAAAGAGGACCTGTCTCTAATTATTTCTATCACAAGGGATGCATGCATTTCTTGTGATAAGAATAAAAGTGATTACATTTTTTTAAAGGAACAGTGCAAAAAAAACCCCATGAAACAAATTTAAAAAAAAAGTTTAAAGTGCCCCCGTCCCCCCGTGCTCGAGGATAGTGGTGAACGCATACGTAGGCCATGCCCACATATGTAAATGGTGTTCAAACCACACATGTAAAGTATCGCCATGTACATCAGAGCAAGAGCAATAATTCTAGTACTAGACCTCCTCTGTAACTTTACACTGCTAACCTGCAGAAATTTTTAAAGCATCACCCATGGAGATTTTTAAGTACCGCAGTTTCACACCATTACACGAACGTGCACAATTTTAAAGCGTGACATGTTGGCTATCTATTTACTCGCCGTAACATCCTCTTTCATATTTTACAAAAATATTGGGGTATATATTCTTTTTTTTTTTATCAGTGTATTTTTTGCCAAAATATATATATTCATTTTTAAAAACTACGCATTTCGGTTTCAGTTTCGGGTTTTCGGCCAAGTGCATTTTGAATTTTCGTTTTCGGCACCATAATTTTCATTTTGGTGCACCACTAGTTTTTCTTGTCAGTAAGATCATTCTCTAAGCTTGTAAAAACAGTGGTACCATCAGCTACTTTAAGCATATTTCTTCATACTTCATTCCCCCCAAACTATTATTATTATTATACAGTATTTATATAGCATCAACAGTTTGCTCAGCGCTGTACATTACAATGGGGGACAATACATGAGACAGTACAATAACAATACAATACGATACACGAGGGGTTTGAGGGCCCTGCTCCTTGGAGCTTACAATCTAGGAGGGAGGGGATAGTGGTACGGGAGGAAAAGCTGTGGGGGATGGAGTGGTAGGAAGAGTGGAGGAGATCGGCAGTTAGCAGAGGGAGGGGTAGGCTTCCCTGAAGAGGTGGGTTTTTAGGGTGCGCCTACAGGAGAGGAGAGTGGGTGATAGTCTGATGGATTGGGGTAGGGAGTTCCAGAGGATGAGTGATGCCCTGGAGAAGTCCTGGAGTCGGGCATGGGAGGAGGAGATCAGGGAACTAGAGAGAAGGAGGTCTTGTGAAGAGCGGAGAGTGTGTTTTGGGTGGTATTTGGATATTAGGTTGGTGATGTAGTTTGGGGCAGAATTATGGACAGCTTTGTACGTCAGTGTTAGCAGTTTGAATTTGATCAGTTGGGCAATCGGAAGCCAGTGGAAGGATTGGCAGAGGGGGGTGGCGGAAACGGAGTGTTTGGTAAGGTGGATGAGTCTGGCCGCTGTATTCAGGATCGACTGAAGTGGGGATAGCCTGTTGTGAGGCAGGCCAGTGAGGAGGGAGTTGCAGTAAACGAATCGTGATATGAGGGAGTCAAACAGCCTAAGCAGACTAACAGTAATGTTACAGATATGAAAATGTTAGGTTTTTGTCAAAGGTCACTGACATACAGTGCCTATTGCTCTACAGAGCGTAATTTCACCTGATTGTCAAAGAAAGGACAGAGGTGTCTTAGACATATGGGCTATAACCAACAGCCATCTCCACCATTACTCTGTTGTGTGAGAGGCAGGATGGCAGAACCCAAGGGTCAAATCATTTTCTGTCAAAGGGGACAGACTGTACTTTTTGATCACTGATTATAGACAGAACACTTTTCATAAGCTAAATAGTTCATTTTTGGCAGCAGCTTCTGCAAACACATGTAAATGTAAAGGTTCCTTTAACCTCTTGTCACTGCACCATTCATAATGGCTGGTATCAAGGGCTTTCAAACACACTACAACAGCCAGGGGTGTATGTACACTTTTCAAGTCAAGTGTCATCTTTCTGATGGAAGCAGTTTTGGTGGCCATAGAGCCCCCCACTGAATGAATCTGAAAGCGTTATGTATTATGTCACTTTCAGGTGCAGAGCTGTTACTTGCCGGCAGGCAATCAAGCGCAGATCAATGGAGTGCAGGGAAGACATGAAGGGTGTAACAGACCCCTGATGTCTCATTAAAGAGAACTTGTCACTTCATAAGTGCTATCATAGTATCATAATGCTTTTTAGCCCTGATGTGATAGCAGTAAAGTTAAGTGTAAAAAAAAAAGACAGTTTAAAAACATTAAAGCAAAATATAGTAAATTAAAAAAAAAAATTAAATTTCTGCCTCCAAATACAGTATATGACCGGCATCACTAAATGGTGGACCACAGGCCACATGCGGATCAACTTGCTGTCCTGCCTGGACCGCCGCGGTCCTGCCATTTAGAAGTCTGTTGCGCCCTGCAGCCACCACCGCTGTCATCCTCATAGCCTACAGTGGGAGGAAAGACAGCTCAGCACAGAAGGTTTGTTTCCCGAGCAATCAGACAGATGACTGGTTAGTAGGACCAACCTTGGAATCAATCACCAGCTTGCAGCTCCCGGCCCCTGTCAAGACTTCCTGTGCCTCTCGCTCTCCTGTGTAAGGTAGGATGGGAGGGGGGGGGGGAATGTGAAGTAAGGCTGCTTAAGATATCAATGGGGGGATAGAATAGTAACGAGGGGGGGGGGGCGAGGACAATTATGAGAGCAAAGGACAATTATAAGGGGGGTTGAGCACAGTAAAGGGGGGCTAAGGACAATTGGAGGGGGGGCTGAGAACTGTAGTGTAATAGGGGGCTGAGGACAGTAATGGGGGGCTAAGGACAATTATAGGGGGGCTAAGGACAGTAATGGGGGAGCTGAGGAAAATTATGTGGTAGCTGAGGACATTTATGGGAGAGCTGAAGACAATTATTGGTGGACTTAGGACAGTAATGGGGGGCTGAAGACAATTATAGCTGGGCTGAGGACAGTAATGGGGGGCAGAGGACACTTATGGGGGGGTGAGAACAATTATGGGGGGCTGAGGACAGTAATGTGAAGAGGGATTTTGATGTAAGAGGGACTTTGATGTGAAAGGGAGGGTACTGTGATGTAAAGAGAGGGACTTTGCATGCACGCGTCACAGGTTGGGCAGCCCATTCATTTTAAAATGCTGCCTGACCCTAAAGAAAGACAGGGAAGAAGTTCCTGACCCTTCTTTTAAAATCGCACTGCACCAAACCACTTGGTGTGTGTGAAAATGTTCCACAGGTGACGATGTGTGGGGGTGCATTTAAGAATTACTGGCACCCCCGCACATCTGATGAAGAACAGCACATTTCTCTGCAGGTTGGGAACATGTTCAATTTCATGACCGTTGTCCAGCCACAGAGATATGAACCTAAGAGGAGATGGGGGTTGTGATGTAAAGTCACGGCACCAATTTACGATTCGGACCTCTGTTGAAAGAATCTTTTACTGACTCGACCTCCATGAATATTAATTCAGTACCTTAATAAATGCACTGGACACAAAAGCATTGATTGCATTACACATATCAGGAATCGACAGGCATGTCAGAATGTGAGAAATAATTCTAAGGCCATCATTCATGATTAACTCTAAATTGATGACCTGTAAATGCTATTAACAAGTGGACATGGCTTCACCAGCTAAATTTTAAGGCTTGACGGGTTTGGTATCTCTTCACTCGACACAACCTCATCTTTTATATTTTACTAACAAAAGGAGGTAATATTTAGTGTTTATTTTAGCACAAAAAATATTTTTATTTATTTAATTTTTTACTGAAAATATGCATTTGTTAAACCTGTGCTCCAGTTATTTTTATGCTTCTCCCTCTCCCCACCTTTTTTTTCCCTATATCTCCCCCACTACGCACGTCATGTGTTTCTGTAGTAATGTCCCCTTTTCCTTCCCCTCATGTGGGTGTATTATTTATTCACACACGTAATGTCTCGTTTAAAGATAAAAATTTCTTGTTCCTTCCACGCAGCTGTACTATAGAATGTGGCCGTTTTATACAGTATTTTAAGTGTTCTATGTTCTTGGATGATGTCCGGATGATTCAATATACAGTATTTTATCTGATATATTGTTAATTTTGGAAGTTGTATTACTGATCCTGTTTTTGCTTTGTCTGGTTCTTGGGACAATGAAGGTTTCCGCTTACTGTTATCAAGATGTAATTCACAACTCTGTAGATGGATTCAATAAACGCTTACAATGAAAGAGAGGTCAGCAGTGGCAGTCTCCATGCTTTCTCAATACAGGTTTATTACAAGAGGCGGTGTGGGTTATGTCAGCTGTCAGAACACCACTGACCAGTCTCCATAATCTTTTTCTTATCTTATACATATTTTTAAATACTATAAATAATATATATTCAGTAGGATATGGCTGTGGACTCTTCACCCATATACTGATTTGTAAAGTAGCTTCATGGCTGACTGAATTTATCGCCAGGGGAGCTCAATTCCTAAGCATAGGTATGAATATACATCATCTTAGCTCATCACCACCAAAACCACAATCAAATATCCTTTTCATTCAAATATTCTACATGTTGAGGACTGGCATGCTCTAAAATGCATAACAAAGTTATTAAAGGCCTTCTATTTTTGGAGAAAATACAGGCACCATCCTCCTTTACTGTGGGACAGTATGTTGTAACAGGCATTGCTGTGATATCATGTTATTATTATAATAATACAGGATTTATATAGTGCCAACAGTTTGTGCAGCGCTTTACAATATAAAAGGAGGCAGTACATTAAAAAACAAGAGGATTAAGAGGGCTCTGCTCATAAAAGCTTACAATCTAATAGGGTGGGGCAAGTGATACAAAAGATTATAACTGTAGGGGAAAAGCTGATGGATGTTACATTGGAGGCATGATAGGCTTCGCTGAAGAGATGAGTTTTCAGGGATCGCCTAAAGGCAGCCAGAGTAGGGGATAGCCGGACAGCTTGAGGTAAAGAGTTCCAGAGGATGGGAGAGGTCCTGGAGACGAGCATGGGAGGGGGAGACAAGGGATCTTGAGAGCAGGGGATCATGAGAGGAGCGGAGAGGACAGTTTTGGCAATATTTGGAGACAAGATTGGTGATGTAGTTTGGGTAGAGTTGAATAGCTTTTAATGTTGTTGGTAGCATTTTGAATTTATTTCACTTGTAATCAAACATAATCATGAGCATTAAGCAGTTTAATTTAACAAGACACAGCACAAGGTGCAGCAGTCTATAGTATTAATCATCTGTAGTTTTTGTTAAGTGTTACTGTACTTTACACAAAATCAATGCTTTAGCTAATATACCTTTTTTATGTACTTCTTTGTTGTGATTGGTTACCAGTCAGGCATATAACAGAGATATTCAAAGTCTTGTTTCCAGCCAAAAACAAATTGTCCTATCATACTACTTTAATGGGACAGTAAAACATTTGGATTCAGTACAGGGAAAAGGCTCTGCATTACGTATGAGGCTTCGCTAATGGGCAAACGTGAAGGTGCACTGCAGAATTGTGGAAACAACCCATCATGTGTCTAAAATAAGATGTAGATATGGACAAGTACAAAAGGCAAATTTCCATTAGTTCCTTATCCCCCTCCTCTCCCCCCTCCTCTCCCATATTTGGAATTTTTTTTTGGGGGGGGGGGGTGAGCGGACACCTGATTTGAGAGGTACCTGCTTACTTCCACTTCAACCGTCTAAGTCAGGGGTATTGAATTAAAATTCAAGGAGGTTCAATCACTAAAATTTTCTTCTGGCTGAGGTCCGAATAGGGTGTCCCCATCAGCGTGCCCCCTTACATTAGGTGTCGCCATCAGAGTGCAACCTTACATCACGTATTCCCATCACATCAGGTGTGCCCATCAGAGTGCTCCTTTACATCAGTTGTTCCCATCAGAGTGCCCCTTTACATCAGGTATCCCCATCACATTGCCACCTTACATCAGGTATTCCTGTCAGAGTGCCCCCTTACACTCAAAGTACCCCTTTCTATCATATGTTCCCATCAGAGTGACCCTTTCCATCATATTCCCCATCAGAGTGCCCCTTTCCATTGCATGTGTCCATCAGTGTGGCCCTTTCCACAGTATGTGCCCACCAGAGTGCCCCTTAACATAAAATGTGCTCATCAGAGTACCCCTTAACATAAAATAACATAAAATAAGGGGCATGCTGATGGGCACATTTTATGTTAAGGGGTACTCTGATGGATACATTTTATGCCAAAGAGCACTCTGATGGGCACATTCTATGTTGTGCCCATCAGAGTACGCCTTAACATAAAATGGGCCAGTTAGAGTGCACCTTAACATAAAATAAGGGGCATGCTCATGGGCACATGTTATGTTAAGGAGCACTCTGATGGGTACATTCTAAGTTGTGCCCATCGGAGTGCCGCTTAACATTCAATGTGCCCATCAGAGTGCCCCTGTAAGACTACACCCTACCTTGATGGCTGGACGTTTGTGTACAGGCAGGGAGAGGGAGCCGGAGACAGTGAGCTGAAAGGGGCAGGGTGCACAAACGTGATGTCATGTTGCCATGACGACCGCCCTGCTCAGTGGTGGATCTTTCATTGTGGGCTGGCAGTCCGGGCGGCAGCGCTGCTGGGGCCGTTAGCGGGCCGCGGTCTACCATTTAGTGACCGCTGGTCTAGGTGGTCGGAGCAGAAGTTCACCCCCTTTACTCCCGCAGGCTCTTGGGACACGTTCATTAGGCACGGCGTGGTTTGTGCATGCCCAGTGGGCAGCCAGCTGTGAAGCTGAAAGGAGTCACAGTCGGCTACCCATTAAGATGTCGGCACCTGGACCCGAAGACCAGCAAAGAGCTGGGTCAGGTGTGGACATCGCTGGATCCTTGGACAGGTAAGTGTGTGTTCTTTAAAAGTCAGCAACTACAATATTTCTAGCTGCTGACCTTTAATTCTTTGTTTACAGGGTGAAGATTCTCTTTAATAATACACTGTACTGTTGTTTCACCTGAACATCTATCAGTCCAGCACACGAGGCATACAGACTTGTATCATATTCCACAATTATTGCACAAGTGTTCCACACATAATGGACTCAATCAGGTGCATTTCAGACAACTAAAGTTCATTATTCATAGCTGGGTATTTTAGAAATCAAGGCACAATATATACTCTATCATGGGCACCCACCATCACTTTCCGCAGTGCCCCCGAAGTGAAATAGTTCACAATTCACAAAAAAAAAAAATCTTTCTAGTTTCATGATCTGGAGTAAAGGGAAATGGTTTTAATAAAGTATGTCCAAAGGCTGTAGATAGGTTCTATTGAGCCAAGAATAGAATATCCATTTCATTATAAAGCTATGTAGACATGCTTTCCTGTTACGGTATACCTTATTGGTCCAAAACTACTTCAGTTCTTATGCTAGAACAATTTAGCCATGTCAAATGTACTAAATTTGGTTCCAAATACACTTGTTTCAACGGTTATCATTCTGGCTTTACTTTGTAAAAAAATTCAAACAAAAATCCCACATTTACATTAAAAAAGTTTAAAATAATTAATTTTCAAATTATAGTTATGTACCCTAAGGCATAGCAATCATTCATTCTAATAGCAGTGGAGTTTTTGTTAGCTAACAATTTATTTTCATTCAATGCTGTTTATTATCTGCATAAATATGGAGTGTCGATCTTTTGCCTCCCTTCAGATGGCCTCATAGGATGAGCTCTGTATCCTTGCCGACAGTAACCCTATAGTGAGCCTATTCCTTGTTATCACTATATTTGAAGATCTGTGAAAATTTGGCTTGGTTTTAAGTTCTCTTAATGTTAGTTTTTTTTTTGAGTTTTGACTTCAATAGTCAAATTATTATATTATGTGGCAAAACATTAGCAGACACCAGACCATCATATCTATGTGCACTTTTTTCTGAATTTGCAAACCAACACACTTTGCCCATGGTTGTACACACTACAGTGTAAGGTAATTCACTACTGTACGTTGTAGTGTGCCATATTACAAAGATTAGTACATTCCCTTTTTTTTTTTTTTTGCAGCGATAAGCAGTCTTCAAATAAATGCCTTACTACTAGGTAAAGCATGAACGGACCCATAAAATTAAAGATTATATAGGCTCTTTGTTGGATGCTAAAACAATGCTTCAAATATGGTAAAATCAGTCAGCGGTAATTGAAATGAATCCACTCATACCTTATGCAGAACAGAATTTGCATCGTGTTTTAACAGATGGATGTAGATTTTAAAGGAAAGAACAGACCATAGGGAATATTTTGTCCCTGAGTTGTTTCAGACACTCAGGTACAAATCATTTTCCTATACATCTCTCTTGTGACCAATTTTTTAGAAGTGGTGTTAAACTTGCAGATACTGCAAGGTACGCTGTGTTACTTCAACACACACGTCAGCTATCTCTCAGGAACACATGCCTGAATCATTAGTATATGAACTGCAGTGTGAAAAACATTGAATAAGTAACTATGTGTCAAATGTGCACTACCCAATACAGAGGGTACCAGATGACTGTTCAGGTGAGAAAAGCAGAACATTTTAGTGATAGCTCAAGTTTCCCACAGGGAATTTGGTGACATACAACAAACTGTTCACATGAGTCCTCTATTATTTATTTATTTATTTTTTACAAACTGGGTTTTCACAAGCATTGAATTACAGATGAGATATCAGTCTATGTGAAATGATTGGCTTTGGGCTAAATACACTATATTGCCAAATGTATTGGGATACCTGCCTTTACATGCACATGAACTTTAATGACATCCCAGTTTTAGTTCGTAGGGTTCAATATTGAGTTGGCCCCGCCCTTTGCAGATATAACAGTTTCAACTCTTCTGGGAAGGCTGTCCACAAGGTTTAGCAGTGTGTCTATGGGAATGTTTGACCATTCTTCCAGAAGCGTATTTGTGAGGTCAGGCACTGATGTCAGATGAGAAGGCCTGGCTCACAGTCTCTGCTCTAATTCATCCCAAAGGTGTTCTATCAGGTTTTGGTCAGAACTCTCTGCAGGCCAGTCAAGCTTCTCCACCCCAAACTCGACCATCCATGTCTTTATGGACCTTGCATTGTGCACTAGTGCACAGTCATGTTGGAACAGGAAGGGGCCATCCCCAAACTGTTCCCACAAAGTTGGGAGCATGAAATTGTCCAAAATGTCTTGGTATGCTTACACCTTAAGAGTTCCCTTCACTGGAACTAGGGAGCCAATCCCATCCCCTGAAAAACAACCCCACACCATAATCCCCCCTCCTCCAAACTTTACACTTGGCACAATGCAGTCAGGCAAGTACCGTTCTCCTGGCAACCACCAAACCCAGACACATCCATCGCATTGTCAGAGCGTGATCCCTCACTCCAGAGAACACGTCTCCACTGCTCTAGAATCCAGTGGAGCCGTGCTTTACACTATTGCATCTGACGCTTTGCATTGCACTTGGTGATGTAAGGATTGGATGCAGTTGCTCGATTATGGAAACCCATTCCATGAAGCTCTCTGAGCACTGTTGTGCTAATCTGAAGGCCACAAGAAGTTTGGAGGTCTATAGCTATTGACTCTGCAGTCAGTTGGGGACTTCTGCCAACTGTGCGCTTCAGTATGTGCCGACCCCAATCTGTCATTTTACGTAGCTTACCACTTCGTGGCTGAGTTTCTGTTGTTCCCAGTTGCTTCCACTTTGTTATAATACCACTAACAGTTGACCGTGGAATATTTAGTAGCAAGGAAATATCATGGATGGACTTATTGCACAGGTGGCAACCTATCACGATATCACGCTTGAATTCACTGAGCTCCTGAGAGCGACCCATTCTTTCACAAATGTTTGTAGAAGCAGTCTGCATGCCTAGATGCTTGATTTTGTACACCTGGGGCCATGGAGGTGATTGGAACACTTGAATCCAATGATTTGGAGGGGTGCCCCAAAACCTTTGGCAATATAGTGTATATACTGATTACATAGACATTTTTATGTATTTTACCTTTTACAATATACAACTTTGTTTTTAATAACATGTTATATAAATTGTGTGTGTACCAGCATTACATTTTTGTACTGTATCATTACCTATCACTATGTAGGCAGGCTAAAGCGTGGCTATTTAATAGAGGGGATCACACTGCCTGTTATTACAAACAAGGTAGCTTTAATTGCTGGATAGGCGGAAGTGGAAAATACTATTTACAAAAATGCAGATAAATTTGTTTTCTTATAGGTTTATAAGGCACAGGCACCCAGTACAGTCACAGAAGATATAGATTGCAGCTTAATTCTGCTGGTACAGCGATATCCTCGCTACAAGCACAGATGTGTTATACACAGCACATCATGTTTACTTGATAGAGGCTGGTGTCCATAAGCAGGTAACACAAATGCAGCAGTCTTGGTATAGCAGGGAGATATACTGACTCTGATAGTCTTTATTCTCAAACACAGCAACAGTGATGATAGGCAGGACTCCAGAGGATCCCTGTTCTGTCCATGAGATTGAAACACTCTACCTAAGTAAAGCCTAGCTTGACCAAGCAAGGCTGGATATCTGTCCCTTTCTATATACACACAAGAGCTCCTCCAAATGGTGGCTGGGCTCCATTTATATAGGAGAACCACAACAAAATGGCCACTCAAATCTCGAGAGAAAGAATTTGCGCCCAAAGCTTCCCCAAAAAGGCTGCTGGAGAGAAATACAGAGGACAGCTAGTGCTCTACAGGTTACCACAGAACAGCAAGAACCACAAACAACTACTTTTTCACAGTATGGTATTTTATTGGACTGAATTTTTATGGTATATTCTTTTTTGCGCACCCAAAAGTGGCCCTATTAGTGGCCAACCTTAGGGTCATGTCACACCAGTGATTCATTCACTGATGACACCTTCACCAGAAACAGAATCACCAACTTGCCACTGCCACTTTAACCAATGGATATTACTCTTTTGC
This sequence comes from Staurois parvus, assembly GCF_062004578.1. Taxonomy (NCBI): domain Eukaryota; kingdom Metazoa; phylum Chordata; class Amphibia; order Anura; family Ranidae; genus Staurois; species Staurois parvus. The sequence goes on along the minus strand of NW_028318117.1, from coordinate 11,767,306 downwards.
TAGGCAGTAACAAAGCAACAGCTTCGAGTCAACATCGAAGCCAGACAATTCCATAGAAGAGGGGTGGCCAACAACAGAAACACTAGTGTTACAGGCCTTTACCGGTCTGAATATATTTCATGAGTATAGCACAGCAGTATTATAAATGTTTTTTTGACTGTTCAAGATATGATTGAAAAGCAATTACTGAGATCCTTAGTCTGGCTGAGTATAGCATTCTAGGAGAATGATATAATCTATGATGTAGGCAAGAGGAGACATTTCCCCAGCAGCTGTAGGGGTTGAACTACAGTATATATTGCCAGGATTTGGGCAAATATTGATGCTTCCTTGCCTGCTCCTTTTCTAAAGTCATTGAATATTTTAGTGTACTTGTTGAGATCTTTTAAAATGAATGCTAACTTGGAGGTTCCATATTTATGTAAAGAAGACGTATCGCTAGTAGGAAAAAATACTTTGATCCTTCAAGGGGACTCAATGCACATAACACTCAGCCCTGTTCAAATCTTTTGGTGAGCAGCATGGTCAAATAGCCCCCCCCCCCCACACACACACCACCAATTTTTAACATGCTGCTAGAGCGGAGACAAATACGTAATTAGTTCTAACAGACAGCACAGGAGGAGAAGGGGCATAACAGACAGTACACACAGCGCCAGCACCTCCCTTGCCCCCTTCCAAGATGACAGGATAGAACATCTGCAGTCCTGCTAGTTAATCCTGCAGCCTTGTGCCCCCTCTCATCTTCTCTGTTGATTTCCTTGTATTGAACGAAAGACTGAGTATGTTTGCTGCTGTCTATGGTTTATAGTAAAAGGGACAGAAGACCACCAATTCACATGCTACTACTGTAATCTCTCTTTCCAAAGAAGCACACAGGTAACTGTGGACTCAGAAGTCTGAGAGAGACTAGAGTAGTAGCCATACAGGTGACCATGGACTCAGAAGTATGAGAAAGGCTAGAGTAGCTAAAGTACATTGAGGGCTTGTGTTTGTGAATGACAGCAGTTCTCTCCAACATGCCATCATTCACTACAATACAAGCCACCCGCTACTGCTCCATTCTCTCTAAAGCTAGCAACTGAGTCTGGGAGCTGTGAACATTAGCCTGTGTTTTATTGCAACTTTCAGGTTCTCCAGAATAAATAAATACAATGATATTAGCCAGCTTATGCCGTCAAAACCTTTGATACTGTACCTCATGACACAAAATAAGTTGACAAATAAGTTGGCAACTTCAGTCATGGAGGCACCAGCTAATGAGCACCAACCATTTCCCTCTTTGAAGCTCAGTAATCTCTGACACGACTTCGTATTACTAGCCGCGCACTACATGAATGAGGAAAGCGAGGCTTCCCATCTGTTAGCTAGGTGTCTCATCACACAGTAGAAGCAAAAGAATGTTACATCACCTCCACTTTCAATATGAAACATGTTGCCACTTTCACACCTGCAAATCATGTAGTGTTTCCATTTTTTGTTTAATATATATATTACATAAATTAATTTATAGATATTATATAATTGTTTAACAAAACTTGCTTTAATGTAGAGCTTAGAAAGAAACTAAAATCTTCTGCAAACCAAGGGACAGTGGGTGCAAATTAAAATGAATGTTTTCTCTCAAATATCAATAATGGGCAAACACAAAGGGAATATGAAATGCATGATTAGAGTCACTTTATAATAAGATAATTTGCTTGGAATTTAATCTCATGATGACCCTATCCACATGAATAAAATTAACTTGCAGACATAGGTACAGTTAATTACAGTAAGTTAATACACTGTATTATTCATTTAGATCTGAACTTTACACCCAAAGCTGGGTTAGACTTCATTCAAAACCTGGGCAAATAAAGGTTAAAAGCCTTAGGCTTAGAGGAACTTTCATAGTAGTGCTATCATTGGAATTTCCACTGAAGTATTTAAAAACATGGTACCCTAAATAAATTCAACACAATAATCAGAGGCATGTATGTTTATTAAAGGACAAGTTTAGTATTTATCTAAGCTCACCAAGCCTCATCATCTACTTCCCATCCGAAAAAAATCTAGCGCTGGGCTGCCCATATCTGCACACTAATGTTCCATAGACTCTGCACTACAATTATGTCATAGTCAAATTCAAGAATGTTGGTTCGAAGGCATGGGCAACCCAGCACTAGAATTTTACAGGCTCAGATGTGAACAACATAGTTGCCACTGTAAAACGAGGTAAGAAAACTTTGGCGGGGGAGATTGTTCATTTTATTGTATTATGGTGGCTATGGTAGAGGAACTGGGGGCTTTAGATAAATACTGAAGTTACCCTCTAAATTAAACCTTGTATCAGGGTAAGGTTTAAAAAACATAAGCTTAAAAAAATGCAGGCACCTAGATGAGCATGAGCTTAAAAAGTAGAATTTTGACGTGCTTCTAAATTCCATATCTTGGAGTACAGTACAAGACAAAGGCATAGTATTCATATACTGTGATGGAGGTGTGGGTGGAACAGCACACGTGGAGAGCAGGAGTACACACACGGCTTTTATTGAAAGGCAGGCAAAGTAGAGTTCTGGTAGGCAAAGGGGTAACTCCACAACATGGGGCTGGCACACAGCAGGGATAGCAGAGTTCTGGAAGGCAAAGGGTTAAGTCTGTAACACAGGGCTGAACACACTACAGGGATGGCAGGACTCCAGCAGACAAAGGGTTAAGTCCAGCACACAGGGCAAAGGGTTCCAGGCAGAGCAGGGTTAAAGCCAGCACACAGGGCAAAAGGTTCCGGGCAGAATAGGGTTAAGTCCAGCACACAGGGCAAAAGGTTCTGGGCAGAATAGGGTTAAGTCCTGCACACAGGGCAAAGGGGTCCGGGCAGAGCAGGGTTAAGTCCAGCACACAGGACACAGCTAGAGGTATGGTCTCCAGGACAGGGTTGTGGGGTCTGGCCGAAGTTCAGAATCACCACAGTACAGGGAGGAGGACAGGAGGCACAGAGTCCACACACACAGCAGGGTTGGCAGAGTTCTGGCAGGGAAAGGGTTAATTTGCACAAGGAACTGGGCACACAGCAGGGATGGACAGGGATCAAGCACAACAGGGGCAAAGTCCTTGGCACAGGGTGGCATTCTAGTACAGTAGGGCTTAGCCCAGAGTCAAAAGCAACAATCTATCTGGGCACAGTGAACCACAGGCCACAGACTGGTACAGCAAAATCCAGGGGCACAGGGCAGCAATTCAGGGACTTCATCTGCTCATCACGGGTCCTCAAGACAGCTGTGTGTCCTGGCCGCCGCTTCAAGACCACACACACAATAGTTGCAGGAAGAGTAAAGAGTCCAAGTGTCCAGGAAGCCAAATAGACAATATGAAACTACAAGTCTTAGCAGTTCAGAAAGTGAAGCACATCCCATACAAGACTATGTTTATCAGCAGTTCTGCTTATCTTCTAACTTCTTTCTAGGAAGACATGCAGCCCTCAGCTCTTGTTTGTCCATCACAGGAGTAAACTCAGAAAAGGTCTGAGCCTTTCTGCCAGCATAGGGAAAATATATTGTCCCTTCAATTCAACCAAACCTCAAGCACCTGGTGCCGACACATCTGGCTTTTTCCAGCTGCAGGACACCGTGCTGTGAGTCTGTGACTCCCGCTGACATCAACCTTGTCTCCCACCCCCTGTGGGGCACAGGAACTCAAAGATTTAATTAAGCAGACAAACTGACACACTGTTGAGTTCAACAAAACAACACAAAAATAAAATAATATTTCTGCTCTCCGTCACATATACCCTGGGTTATAAGTTTATACTTTCAGGTGCCCCACTCCACGAATCCTCAGCAATCAAGGCCTTCTGATGTCAGTGCTATGTGATCCTTGTTTCAGTTTACCACAAAGAGGTAAGAAGTATGTCCAAAGTGTCACACATTTGGCATAGCAATTAGATGACGTTGGGGTAAAAAAGCCTTAAACCCTGACCCTGACATTATATCTAAGATAATCAGTCTTTCAAATTTCCACTCCTAAGGCCTCTTTCACAAGGATGTTCTGATTGGGTGCACCTCCATTTTCCTGTATGGAGCGGCAGGTGTAAACGGACATGTGTGCAAAAAAGGGACGGATGGGGATCCATTTTCCCTTCTATCCATCAAATGGAAACAGACAGATGGTCCGTTTTCATCCGACCGCCCATTGAGGAGAGCAAGCTGCTCTGTATCCTCTCTGCAGCACCGGAGTAGACACAGACCTGTCATCCGCTCGCTCAGTGGGGATCAGCGAAGAGATCCCCCGCTGAGCAAGCGGATCCCCTAAACGGGTCCACCCATGTGAAAGGACCCTAAGAAGTGGACAGCAAGAATGCTAGGTAGTGTTTATCCACCAAATAGGTGTTTAGACTTGAAGGCCTAGAAGATTGCCAAGACCCTGAAACTGAGCTGCAGCACAGTGGCCAAGACCATACAGCGGTTTAACAGGACAGGTTCAACTCAGAACAGGCCTTGCCATGGTCAACCAAAGAAGTTGAGTGCATGTGCTCAGCGTCATACCCAGAGGTTGTCCTTGGGAAATAGACGTATGAGTACTGCCAGCATTGCTGCAGAGGTTGAAGGGGTGGGGGGTCAGCCTGTCAGTGCTCAGACCATATGCCGCACAATGCATCAAATTGGTCTGCATGGCTGTCATCCCAGAAGGAAGCCTCTTCTAAAGATGAGGCACAAGACAGCCCCCACAGTTTGCTGAAGTCAAGCATGGGGATGGGAGTGACATGGTCTGGGGCTGCATGAGTGCTGCCGGCACTGGGGAGCTACAGTTCATTGAGGGAACAAGAATGCCAACATGTACTATGACATACTGAAGCAGAGCATAATCCCCTCCCTTCAGAGACTGGGCCGCAGGGCGGTATTCCAACATGATAACGACCCCAAACACACCTCCACGACAACCACTGCCTTGCTAAAGAAGCTGAGGGTAAAAGTGATGGACTGGCCAAGCATGTCTCCAGACCTTAACCCTATTGAGCATCTGTCGGGCATCCTCAAATGGAAGGTGGAGGAGCGCAAGGCCTCCAACATCTACCAGCTCCGTGATGTCGTCATGGAGGAGTGGAAGAGGACTCCAGTGGCAACCTGTGAAGCTCTGGTCAACTCCATGCCCAAGAGGATTAAGGCAGTGCTGGAAAATAATGGTGGCCACACAAAATATTGACACTTTGGGCTCAATTTGGATATTTTCACTTAGGGGTGTGCTTACTTTTGCTGCCAGCAACTTAGACATTAATGGCTGTGTGTTGAGTTATTTTGAGGGACCAGCAAATTTACACTGTTATACAAGCTGTACACTCACTACTTTACATTGTAGCAAAGTGTCGTTTCTTCAGTGTTGTCACATGAAAAGATCGAATAAAATATTTACAAAAATGTGAGGGGTGTACTCACTTCTGTGCGATACTGTATAATACATCTTTAAACCAAGCTAAATAAATTACTTGTTATTATTATACTACTTTTGAGTTGCTTGAAATATTGCATCAAATCAACAGATTGGAAATGTTAAACATGGGAACCTATTATCAAACAAATAATCAGTAGTGAAGTTTATCGCTTTATTACACTTGTCAACAAAATGTTGTGATGGACATGCCTGAATTTATATTGGGTAATTAGGACAGCCATGAATGTAGCTAATCACAACTAACCATTTGCCAACATACTGACAGCCTATTGCAGCTAAGTATTTTGATAAACTACATTAACATTCAACAGGTACAGAAATAATGCTAGAATAGTTATTCTGTAGTTGTAATTGTTCCACAAAGAGTTGGTTTTGTACAAGTAAAAAAATAAGTAAAACAATAAAGGAATCTTCACCAGATGTAACTAACAAGTAATTACTGTCCTCAGTGTTCAGACTGTATTTGGCTAATCTCTAATGCTCACTAGGTCTTGAGGCTTTGATGGTGAACACGGATAAGCGGACTTTGCTAGTGCTCTTTCTTAGACACAGCTAATATTAGCATTCTCTGAAAGCTGTTTTGCTAAATGGTTTTTCTACCCGTGTACACAAAGAATCACATCCCCACTTAATTAGTATGAGTAATCCCCCAGCAACCTACGTTTCTATGGAAAGAAAAAATAAGATGTTTATCTTTCCACACCTGCTAATAAGATATAAAAATGGAACTGCAAAGCACAAAGAGGTTAGGTCGGGTGAGACGTAGATGTAACCCAGCCGCTTTTCTGGGAGAGCTAACAATGAGGAAGACACATCAGTTCTGTACTGAGGTCATCAGACTACAAGACTAGTGTTCCCGGGTATAGACAGAAAAAAACAACATGTAATGGGATTCTGATGGGAAACTACAAAAACATATTCATTGGAATAGAATTAAGGAAAAAATGTATGTTCTGAAAGTTGGTGTGTAGAACAAAAGTGTAAATATAGTTCTAATCCTTGGAGTATCTCTCTTTGGTCCTGATGACAATATGGAAATATGTCAATAAGCTTTTTCTAGAAGTACCCAAACATACAGCCAGCAAGTATAATGAAGCACAGGCTGAGAACAATCTCAATTTTTTATTCAAGCTACTATTATACTGAAAATACTTTTTAAAGTGTGTGTATAGCAAAAACCTTTTTGGTTTTGGATAAAATGGGGAGAGGTTAAAACCTTAAAAGCAGATAATCCAGAATCTATAAATACCCTTGTTTTTTGCTGCTTGGGTCCTGCGTAAAAGATTTCTATGCACTTCCTGACCCAGGCATGCAAAAGGAAGTGGGAGGAAATCTCTACTAAGTAACATGTATTCTACTGTAATACTGCAGATCAGCTTTTCTCAACCTTTTTGTGATCAATCTCAGTTTATTAAAGTTTTTCAGGAAGTGTACAAAAAAAAATCAAACTGGCATAGAAACAATACAATGGTAGAAAAATATAACAAAAAGGGACTAAGGAAGGGGGGGAGAGGAATGGTAGGCGAGAGAACATGAGGCAATAATAAACAATAACAGTCTGGCACTAAGTAGCTCCAATTGCAGACCCAAGGGTAAAGTGCAAATAGTCTTGTTGTACAATCAATATCAAGCCCCCGAAGGGTACCGATAAGAAAGACTAGAAAAACCATAATAAACAGCACAACCCCTAAGGGACAGTGAACCATACAGAACAATTGAGATCAGCTTGAGTGAAAAAAAAGGGAAAGGAGCAATGGAATTCTGCACAGCAATTCACACCCCTCCCCTTCCAGAAAACAATCACCCAGAAAAACAAAAATAGAAGGGTGATAAAATAATTAAAAAAAAGGGTTGGGGGGGAGGGAGGGGAAAAGGGCAGAGAAGAAAAGAGAAAGGGGAAACAGAAAGGGAAAGAAGAAGAAAAAAAAATTATAAAGGATAGATCCACCTGGGGAAAAGCACCCAGTAAGACAACAAACCAACATGAACCAAGAAGAGAGAAAAGGGACAATTCCCGCTCAAGTATCCAGGAGAACGTGGAGTACGGAGGACTCCCTATACATATGCCAGGAGAGCCAAGTCTGACGACAGCGTTCCGAAGTACCCAATTCCTGAGCCAAGAGTAACTCCATACTTCCAATGTGATAAATATCAGGAGCCCCCACACCGCCCCGCTGCTTGGGAAGTGTCAAGATCGTTCTATGTAATCTCAGCCTTTGAGGACCCTAGACAAATCTCGTAAAAGCAGTTTGTAGGTGCCTGAAGAAGGGCCTGGGGATGGCAATAGGCCGAGTCTGGAACAGATAAAGAAAACGGGGGGGGCAACATCCATTTTCAATATACTGATCCGGTCAAACCAGGAGTACAAGGAACGGTCATAATTCTGGAGGTCCTGTAACATGTGTTGAAGTAGAGGAGTATAATTCTCAAAGAAAATATGAGAGATTAGTAGGAATTTTAATTAAATTATAATTTAATACCAAGATATTTGAGGGAGACAGGGCAAAGCTTGAAAGGAAAGGTATCTCCGAGCTCACGGATTAGGGGAGGTGACATAGAAACGTTAAGAATCTTTGGTTTCGATAAGTTGACCTTGACATTGCTAAACTCACTGAACCTCTGGAATTCCGACAAAAGAGATGGCAGAGACACTTAAGAATTGGAGACAGAGAAAGAGATCATCCGCAAAAAGGGCCAGTTTTACCTCCATTGAACCCACAGATACACCCGTTACATTGGGACTTTTGCGAAGTGCGATTGCAAAATGCTCCATGACCAGGACATATAAGAGAGGGGACAACAGGCAACCTTGTCGCATTCTGTTAGTGATAGGGAAGCGTGTTGTCAAAGAACCGTTAAGACGAATTCTGGCAGAAGGAGAGGAATACAGAGCAAGAACCTTTTGTTGGAAACCAGCACCCAAGCCTATTTGCGAAAGCATTTGAGCCAAAAATGACCATCCCACTCTATCAAACACCTTTTCAGTGTCGACAGATAACAGGCAAGCAGGAATTCCCACAGACTGAGCATGGTTCATGATCAAGAGTGTTTTCAAAGCAGCTAGCAATTTGGCATAAATCCTAATATCCACACCAATCAAAGAGATGGGCCGATAGCTAGAACAGAGACTCAGGTCCTTATCCGGCTTAAGGAGAAGAGAGATATGAGCTTCCAGCGTTTGCAATGGAAAAAAAGAAGTGGCTGAAATAGAGCTGAACACACAAAGCAAAAATGGGGATAGAACATTCCTGAAGGTCTTATAAAATTTAGGAGTGAAGCCATCGGCTCCAGGACTTTACCTGAAGGAGCCGCCGCGATGGCACCTGTCAACTCTGCAAGAGTAAAAGGGCTATCCAAAGAGTCTCTATTGTCAGCATCAATAGTGGGTAAGCCCGTTTCGGCAACGTATTCCCGGAGGTGAGCCAGATGCGAGGAAGAGTCCTCAGCAGAGGATGGGAAAGGCAGATTATATAGAGTGGAAAAAAAATTCCAAAAAGTATCCTGGAGGAGAGGTGGATCTGATGTCAGGTCACCAGAAGAAGTCCTAATAGAGGGAATAAAAGTCTGCGAAGTACAAGGATGGAGAGATCTTGCCAAAGGGTGACCACACTTATCCCCAAAACGGTATCTGCCGAAAGCCAAATAACGTTGGTACAAACTGTGAGAAACCACATAAAGTTGTAACAAAGAAGTTCTATTCTCAGAGACAGAAGCAAGCAGATCTGGAGCAGGAGAAGATTTATGACGGGTTTCCAAGTCATGGAGCTTCTGAAGAGTGGTTCGGATACATTCAGACCGTTCACGCTTGAGCCGAGCCCTGTGTTGTATAAAGACCCCCCGCAACACCGCCTTCAGAGCCTCCCATTGAAACGGTAAAGGGGTTTCATCCAGGGCGGGATCAGAAAAAAAATTGCTAATCGTGGTAGAAATCGCCTGTTGACACACACGGTCATCTAATAGCGAGTCATTGAGACGCCAAGTCCACTCGGAACAAGGAGCCTGTGGAGGATATAGAGTAAGAACAGGGGTGAGTGATCTGACCAGATAAGGGAACTGATGTCCATAGACGGACGCCACTCAAGTACCTGGGAACTAGCAAAAAAATAATCAAGACGGCTATAGGATTGATGGGCTGACGAAAAATACGTATAGTTACGATTCTCGAGGTAAAGCGAACGCCAGAGGTCCAATCATGAAATAGTTTCTTCAGAAGGCGAAGATGGCTGTAAGACAGTTGAGAGCGATAAGAGGAGGAATTAAGGATAGGCTGCAAAGCTACATTAAAATCACCTCCCAACAACACCGTGCCCTCTGCAAAATCAGCAAGAAGGCTCAGATAGCAAATCACAGAGATAACCTGATCCTGGTTAGGGAAGTAGAAGTTAGCCATGGTGTACATCCTGTTCCAAAGGGAAAACTTTACAAAAAGGTAACGCCCATTGGGATCCGCCCTATGGTCCAAAGAGAGAACTAGAAGATGTTTATGAATGGCAAGAGAGACTATGAAACCATCTAGAGTAATATCTCCGAGGGCATGCTGGGAGGCCATCAGCACAGCAGGGAGTCTAATGAAACAACGCAATGTCAACCTGGGACCTGTGCACGGAATATAAAATTTGTCCCCTCTTAGATTGGTTATTGAGCCCATTGACATTATAAGAACAAAGCTTCAGGGGAGTAGGAGGTGGTGTTCTGGACGCCATCCTCAGACAGAGCTAGAGAAAAAAAAAGGGGGGGGGGAGGTAGGATGGAGGAAGAGGAGAGAGGAGTAGAAAGGGGGAAGAAATATAAAAATAGAAATGAAAGGGCAAGAAAAGAAAAGGACTGAAGAAGAGAAGAACAGGAAGAAGGAAAACTGGGTAGGGGAGAGAAGTCCTCTCACTGGGTGCTAGGCTACCCAACACCCAAAAAGACAAAAAAGAAAAACTAAGAGGAAAACCCCTCCAGATGGTCAGTAACCCTGCAGGGGGTAATGGACACGCACAGACAGGGCTCACAAAAGAGACCCGGGGGGAGGTAAGAAGATAAGGCACAACCAGATTAAGGATCCCCAAATAGTAACAGGCAAAATAATGCAACAAGGGGAACCCACCAGTATCAGACATCCCCTCCCCCCCCCCACAGGACAACACAATAGGCACATGGAGAGCCCCAAACAAGAAATATATAGACCCAGGTCGGGGAGGCACAGGAGCCGAGCCACCCAAGCATACAGCCAGAGGAGGCCACACCACAAGTCCATAAATGTAGTACATAATAAAAATACAACCATGATGACAAGCAAACGGGAGTACTCATAGGACTGGTAAATAAGAGTAAGAATTAAAAGATTCCAAGAGGGGCTAGGCACAGACCAATTGGCCCGAGCAATCAAGACCCCCACGGAATACCGGAGATAAAACACACCGGCATAACGTGTGGCAGCGGGACAAGCAGCAAGCATCAAAAGAGAGCGGGTATTCCACACCCCTGTAACGCCCTACCATCTGGCGCAATGAACTCTGGGATGCCGTGGAGGGGAGTCGAGGGACCCGGCCCCAGAGGGTGTCCGGATGCACTGCGCCCCTTCCGACCCATAGGGAATGGGGGAGGGTGAGAAAGAACGGCTGTAGAGCGAGATATCCCCTGGATCTCAGCAGAAGCGCACTCACTGAGCTGCTTCCTGCACCATGCACAGGCCACGCCCCTCTCAACCTTTTTAACGCAGAGGAACCCTTGATGTAACTTTTCAGTCTCAGGGAACCCCTGCTAAAAATGGCTTTATCTACAATTCATGATACATTAGTGTGATAGTGGTAAGAATGCTCCTTACACTTGTGGTCATTGGGAAGAATTACCCCCCACAGATTGCTAAAAAGATCAATGGTGTCTGTGGTTACCTGAGAGGAAAAAATTGCTCATTGCTCAAGGAACCCCTGGCAACCTCTAGAGGAACCCTAGGTTGAGAAACCCTGCTGTAGATGTTAGCAGTGGAATAGGTGTCCCCATTCTTCTGGTAACAAGTGTCCATTGAGAAAGGTTCTTGCAGCGTTTACAATGAATAAAACAGATCTCTGAATGGGGAAGAGTCGGATGAATAACAGGATCCTCTTCACCATTCATTGCTTGTGTTACATTCAGTGTAAAACATTCCCAGGCTTTTTCAAACGAAGAAGGAGAGGGCAGATCTCCATCAAACCAACTTGGAGGACATGACACGCTGCAGAAAAGATTTCTACAGGTTCCAGCAACTTACACAACACAGGTCATACTTCAGGTAAGTTAGGTCTCAAAGCTATATAGAAAACGTTTTTAAATCAACTTCAGCTTTAACAGAAAGTGGAAGAAATGTCCATGTCGACATTAGTCACCAGAAAAGGCATTACTATTGGAAGATTTCCCCTCTTTTCCTGTCCTAGTAACAACTAAAAATTTGGGATTTCACTATCACTTTCTTTCCTGATGACAATGGCCACTAGGGCAAAAAGAAAAGGAGCAATTTCCAAGGAGGAAAACAGGCTGCAGTAAAAACTTGTCAACATTTCTGCACTCTATCCAAGTTTTCGGTTTAGAAACATCTTAATTTTCAAATATTTTATTTACATTTTAAACAATTGATCACAACGGCAAAATTAAGTAATGTTGATTACCAGTATTTTAAACAAATAGTCAAGAGGTGGCTGTACACACATTCCAAAATATAATTTTTCACGCAGCAGTTGTACAACCTCAGCTTATTACCAATGCATAAAGTGCATTATCAGATGATGGAAAGGCAGTGCTGATAAAGACATTAAAAAAAAGTAGAGCCATTTCAAAGAGTTTGGTAAAAAGAGACAACTAAATTGGGAAGATGCTCGGAGATTATAAACTATCATACAGAGGAATCATGCTGCATTTTGTAATCATCCAGAAGCTGAGAAAGTGAATTACTGAAGATAAAGGCTCCTTATCTTTCATCTAACTCTGACATTAGCACAGCAAAATCCATGACAAATAAATATAAAATCAGTCTCTCTTGTGAAGATTTCACACATGAAGGAAGAGGAGTAAACGTCTTTTGTCTTGCATAAGACTGATCTAATTTGCATTAAATTTAGATCAATACACAGTGCATTTACCTAATACTAATATATTATTACTTATTTAGCATCATTATAATAAGAGTAATGTTTTTGCTATTTATCCATGCCAAAAAAAGCATCATACATGCTTCGATTAACTACTTGCCCTCCAGAGGATTTACTCCCCTTCCTGACCAAATTTATTGTGATACAGCGCTGCGTTACTTTAACTGGCAATTGCGCAGTCATGCAATGCTGCACCCAAATTGAATTTACGTCCTTTTTTCCCCACGAATAAAGCTTTCTCGTAGTGGTATTTGATCGCCTATGCCATTTTTTTTTTGTGCTATAGAAACAAAAGTCTGACAATATTGAGAAAAAAACAATATTTGTTACTTTTTGCTATTAAACATACCCAGTAAAAAAATTAAAAAAAAATTGAATTTCGGCATAAATTTAGCCCAAAATGTCTTCTGCTTCATGTTTTTGTTAAAAAAAAATCCCAGTATGTGTAAATTCATTGGTTTATGTGAAAGTTATAGCGTTTATAAATGGTGTTTAAAGTTTGTAAACGTACTTTGTGAAGATCCCCACACATTTACTTCCTGGATTCTAAGCCATGCATTCACTATGCCCTGTGAGCAGGCACTGCTGTGTCACCATTTCACAGAGCAGCTTTAAGCACCAAGGGATCAACACTGATATACGTACAAGCTTTGTGATCTTTTGGGGATGAAGGGGGGCTTCAATCCTAAGGCTTAGGCTTAGGGCGCCCTCATACCATGTTCTTTTAGCTACATTTATTTGGGTAGATCAATGCAGGTTCAACGCCTTTATACCACAAGGTTTTTTGCCCAAAGGGAAGTTAATGCTTGGAATAGACTTCTAGAGCAGAGTAGTGGATTCAAACATGGTCTTAGGTATCATGTCAGGTTTAGGGTTTAAGCCCCTTTTACCCCAATGTCTTTTAATTGCTATGCCAAATGTGTGACACTTTGCACTTGGATCTCCTGACCTTCACATTTTGACAAGTTCCCTTGGTGGTAAACGTAAATGAGGATCCCATAGCACTGGCATCAGAAGGCCTTGATTGCTGAGGGTTCATAGAGTAGGGCACCTGAAGGTACAGTACAAGCCTATATCCCATGGTATATGAATACTATGCCTCTGTAAAAGAACAAATGACTACTCCAGCGCTCAAAAGGACAGTAACCATACCAGGATAGTGTGTGGGGGCAAAAGAACACACAGGGGCGCAAACCTAGTGCAATACCTGAAATTTATTAAGGAAAAAAAATAGTCAATAGTCAATAGAATATTCACAAAGGACAGACGTGACATGTGTAATGGAACCGACCCAGACTGCACTTGAGTACTTCCGTTAGAATATCACTTCCCCTTCGGAACACCGACAACAGACACCAGAGCCGACCATACAAGACTAGAGGACACCAGCCTGTCTGAACATGGAACCCTTTATTTTAAACTCAAACAGGCTTTTTATACAATACACACTGATATTGATCAAATTATCATATGCAAACGCAGCTATATACAGAAATAGACTTAACACTCTAAACACTAAGTTAATTAGGTTAGCTAGCTGGGTGATCGAAACAAAAGGTGAATGGGAATTCATACCTAGACAATGGTTTGATGATTTAGGATCTCACTACAGAGCAGATGGTCCGGTTCCTACACTGGAGTAGAGGAGAAGCCAGCATGATCAGCTCTTTCAGTTCACATGTCTAGTTCAGAATCAACAACCAGGAATAGTCTTCATATGGCTGATAAATATTACTGTCCCATCTGAAGTAATTTCAACCGCATTCTCAGCATCCATTAGTCACCCTGTGCTCCTAAGAGACACAGAGTGGCTTGCACATAAGAGGGATAGGGGGAGCTGAGGCAGGGGTCTCCCAACCTCTGCAAAGTAAGCTGGGTTCCATGAGTCCCCCACCCAAAGTGACTCCCGTCACAACATGCATAACAACAGACTCCAAATTTTTGACCAGTGTGGCAATGAGTGACCAAACAATGGCAATGTTGGCAACCATCGGAGTCTGTTGTTATGCATGTCACTTCTGTCCTTTGTGAGTTTTCTACTTGCTATTTGGTTTCCTTAATAAATCTTGGGTAATGCAATAAAAGTTTGCACCCCATGTGTGTACTTTTGCACTATGCCTGTGTCTTCTACTGTACTCCACTCCAAGATACGGAATTTTCAGGCAAGTCAAAAATCTACTTTTTCAGCACATACACTTTGTTGCATATTTTAACAGGGTAGATGTTCAGGTGATGGGGACATTATTTTTAAGGAGTGTCTTAGTGTCAGGAAAACTTTTTTTTTTAGCTTTGTGACTAGATTTTCCCTTACCCTATAATGCCCTACACTGCGAGTGTCAGGTGCACTCATATAGTGTCATGCAGTCTCATAAGGACCAGATTCGTGAAAATGCACCATAATGTAGAATTTTGAAAACTGTATGGCCAATGGTGCAGCTACAAACCTACAGCATAGATCCCAGCAGGGGAGGACTCAGTTTGCTGCCCAGACACAAGGGATCCCAAACATGCCTAAATGCATATACTTGATATACAAGAAGCAGACTAATTTGCATCTAGTTGCTTCACCTATTTGCTCAATAAATGTCCCCCAGAAAAATTACTTTTGTATGCCTTATAAATATACAAGTCATCAGGGCAGAAGCCATTGCAAACAATAATTTACATAGTTACATAGTTAGTCTGGCTGAAAAAAGACGAAAGTCCATCCAGTTCAACCATTAAATAAAAGAAAAAAAAAGTTATAATCTTATACCCACAGTTGATCCAGAGGAAGGCAAAAAACCCCAACAAAGCACGATCCAATTTGCTCCTGCAGGGAAAAAAATTCCTTCTTGATCCCCCGAGAGACAATTGGATATTCCCTGGATTAACTTTACCTATAAATGTTACTATCCAGTTATATTGTGTGTATCTAAGAAAGAATCCAGGCCTTTTTTAAAGCAATCCACTGAGCTGGCCAGAACCAACTCTTGAAGGAGTATATTTTTCACACACTGCCGCTATTATTTAATTGGGACTGAACTGTTGTCCACAAAATCATAACAGACTACCCTATATCCTGAAGGGACACAAGTATTCCATAGTTGCATAGAGACAGTAGGAAGAATAGAGCTATATAAAGCACTGTTCACAACCTTGCACTGTGAGAACACATGAGAAACCATAGCAAATGAAAACACGTGTGTTGCGCATTGTGGTGCTGCAGTAATGACACTCCAATGCACATTGACAATGCAAATAAATTTTAGTAAGCCACAACACATAGTAATGGACCACCCTGCAAGGTGGAGCGCTGCCTACAAAAAAAAAATGCGTGCACCTTTTTTGGGGTGTTTAGTGCTCTAAGGAGGTTATTCAATCTAACTGTCTGCTCTAACACAATACACATTAATGTGCTTTGTGTTATCACACCCAAAAAGGTGTGGACATAGCCCAGGTCAATTATTCTGAGCCAGGGTTTCTTTCAGAAGTTGCTGTGGGTTACTTAAGATTTGGCTAACTGACCTCCCATTTAATGGTGCCTGCATAGTTCTGGGGCCAATGCCACTTGGGAGAGCAAGTACCATGACACCAACAATCTTTTTAGCTATTTGTAAGGGGGCATTCTTCCTAATGACCGTCAATATAAAGGGCTTTTTTTACCCAACTGACCTCCGGGGTATTGGTTTAATCAGGAGTACCCTGAGATCTGAAATATATTTCAAGAATTTCTCTAGAGTAGAAAAGCAGAGAAAGGCTGGCCTAAATTATTATAAATATAATGGGGTTTGGAAGTGAGCTTAATTAGTACTTTAAACAGGCCTTGGCAATGTGGTTATCTCACTGTGATGATGACATCACTACTTCTATTAGAAAAAGAAAAATGTCACATTTATTCTCATAATGTCAAATGCAAATGTAACCTAGCACACTGAACACATAACACTGACTATTTATCTGCAGGGATCCCTGCATGGCAAGATAAATATGAAAATGTGCTATTTTCCCTCCAGACATAGGGCTTCTCAAATTTGTAAGAAATTTCCTGCTGCCCTACAATATATACATGAATAAGCAGCTGTCACTTCAACTATACATTGCCTGAAATCTGATAAGAAGTCTTCAGTGATGGCAAATAGTTTCTCTCTCCCAATTCTGCTTATATTTAACTGCAGGCCAAGCCTTTTCAATAACCATTTTTCCTTATCAAGGGTCTGTAAGAGAAGTAATTCAACCTGGCACCTTTAGTGTTTCAGGAATATCTCGTCCTTTCCACCCCACCTCCAAAAAGTGTTTGTTTCAATCACAGGAACAAGAGAGTGTTTAGCTAATTTCTCAGCTGAACACTTGTATTTTGTTTCTTGACGGTTGGCTGCGAAGTGTGATTTAATCAGTGGATAATTGCAGGATTTGATCCGGAAGAAACGTAACAGGGAATTTCCTTACCGGGAGGAAGTCAAAGAATATATAAAAGCAGATCTAACTGGTGATAAAGCCAATTTCTACCTATTTTGCAATCAAATGTGTTTATGTGCCATTACCAAGCTGCTTAGTGGCCTCCATTTTCAAATGGATAACAGTAATAGCTTTTATCTTGCTATTTTGTAACTGCTCTTGTGACATTAAGAAATAAATGGTCATTAGCAGGCACAGAATATTCATAATTTCCTCAGGGAGAGCACAGTTATCTTAAAAGGGAAAATTATATAATACATTGAACTTTATTAGGCCCTTAGAAATCTACAACACCGATTAATGTAAAAATGTGTTCTGACATAAAAACATTAAAAGTAGAGTATAGAGGTTGGGTGATATTGCTTACGATTTTCTTACATGTTGTGGAGCCTACAGGCACAGACACAGTGATGTTTGGGCTAGCTCAGTATTTCAATGATTTAGTCTTCCAAGATTCTGTTTGATTTATAATAACTCTTTAAAGCGGTGCTCCACTCAAAAGGGGAAGTTCTGCTTTAAGCCTTTGTCCCCCGCTCCCCTTTAAGGATTGGCACCTTTGGGGAGCAGGGTTGGAGTGGGTACCCGAATTTGACAGGTACCCATTCCCACTTCCCCTGTGATCGCCTAGGTGATCGGAAGCAGAAGTTGTCCTTCCCCCCTCTCTCCTCATAGACTTCTGGGACACGTGACAGGTCCCAGAAGACTACGGGGCCATTCACAAAGCGCAGTGCTTCTCGCACATGCGCAGTGGGCACCCAGCTGTGAAGCTTCAAGCTGTCACAGCCAGGTACCCACACTGAAGTTGCTGGCGCCGGGGACAGAAGACAGCTGGGGAAACCAGCCATGGTGAGGGGACCAAGGGACAGGTAAGTGACTGTATTTTAAATGTCCGCAGCTACAGTTTTTGTAGCTGCTGACTGATTTTTTTTTTTTTTCGGCTGGAACTTCGCTTTAAGTAGTTTTTTTCTTTTTCAATAATTGGTTTTGTTTTTTAAGATAACAATGGCATACATATACACAGCAAAACATGAGAGCTTCTATATGATTAAGGCTAAGTTCACACTCTTGAAATCTGATTCATACTGAGTTGCAGTGATGTGAATAAGCATCATTAGAAAGAATGTGATTTCCATTGTCATATTATTCTGTGCTACACAAGTTGATTGTGAAACTACACTAGTGTGAACAGAGCCTTACATTGTTTGCAGTTGCTTACAGAACGTTTGGCAACTTTGTTACCAACATTCACATATGTGAATGCTTCCATGATTGGAAGCTGTGAGTCATGAACTGCCACAGTCCCTGGCAAATATGTAATAAGTAAAGAAAATCCTAAGATATATAAATAAAAAAGGGAAAGAAAGGAAGGGGGAGGCATATGAAGAATAGAGATAAACTCCAAAAAAAGGGGGGGGGGATTGGATTGTAATAAAGGATGCTCCAAAACATTTAGCTTGATTAATTGTTCATGTAATTTATCAATAAATCTCATTTTTTTAAAAATACATTTATTTTCTCATTCAAAATGTCTGTTTGTTTTTAAATTTACCATTATCTGAGACAGTGTGTACCAATGCAAATGAGACCAACAAGGATTTCCAAGACCTGCCCTTTAAGTCATTTTATTTGGGCCCATGTCACATTAGTTGTCCTGTCACTGGAGCCAGCAACAAGATAGCTAACTGTGCAGCAAAAATGATCATCTACCCCCAAAGTATGTGTCTCTGCTGGCCAGACCCGCAAGGTGTCTCCCTGTCCCTGCCCTCTTGCTCATGTACAAGATAATGCTACATTTCGGCCAACAAAGTAGCAAGTAGGTATTTTCTTTAGTGATCCTGTTGCTGGCAATTTTATTCTATGTCTGACTAGTGTCAGGGTCGCATGTCATCTAAAGTTTGACAACTGCTGCCCAGACAACTAGCTGACTTCAAGCACTGCACACTAGCTAGGAGACAATGTGTACATTTAGGCAGTTGATATGCAAAAGACACAGCAATAACAATTTAAAGTGTATGTATAGTCATTTTTATTAGTTTGGATACAGTAGGGAATGTGTAAATCCTCTACTAAACAAAAAGTAATCTATAAATACAGTATGTGTTACCAACATATCCTCATAAATTTAAACAGAATAAAAATACCAAAGTTGGGACTTTTGAGGCACTATACCAAAACAACTGATAAGATTAAAGTACATATAGTGTAGCTTTTATTTGTACAAAATTATAAAAACAGAATAAAATTACAGACTGACGAAATGATATATCAGATCACCCATAACATTGTTGACAAAACTATTAGTGTTGTCATGGCTTGTGTGGGATTTGCCACATGATCATACAGGCACTATGACAACACTAGTAGTTTTGTATACAATTTAATACTACGCAATTTGTGGGGAAATGGGATCAATGTAATGGGTGATATGATATATAATTTTTTCAGCTTGTGATTCGATTCTGTTTTTATGATTTTGTAGAAATAAAAGCTTTGGGAGCATTGGGATGTCGTACTGAACACAGTGCCACTCATTTCGCCAAAGTCAGGAATGCTAATGGTCAGATTTAAATCTTGCGTCTGTTGTGGAGAAGTGACATATTTCATATACAGTAAACTCCCACTAGAACACAGCTCAGTTTAAGACACATTGACACAAAGCAGAGCCAACCTAAATTCCATTAAAATGTCCAAGAGAACAATGTTGTACATTTCCATTAGACACAATTCTCGAAAGACCCTTAACATGTCATGTCATATTGATTGTAAAACAGTATGCTGAATTGTTTGAGGAAATTTTACTCTGAGATTTTTTTAAACTACCAAACTCAATACAACTGTGTGAAGAGCAGTCTTCAGCCATGTGGGATGCACAAGTATCCCATGGAGCCCCGTGCAGGTAACCTGTTCAATTCAATGACAGGTGGCCGGCTGCATGGACCTGCACAGATCTCCAAGTGCGTCACCGGCTATACATTCATGCAGATCCAGCTTATCAATCTGATCTATGCATCAATTGATCCAGGGAATATCCGATTGATCGGCGCTTTAGGGAGGAATTTTTTCCTCTGCAGGAGCAAATTGGATTACGCTTTGCTGGTTTTTTTTGCCTTCCTCTGGATCAGCTGTGGGTATAGGATTATAACTTTTTTTTTTTTATGGTTGAACTAGATGGACATTTGTCTTTTTTCAGCCAGTGTAACTATGTAAGCAGACCTACACAGAAGTACATTCAGGGATGTATTTAGAGATCCATGCAGGTTTGTGGAGCCTGCAACCTGTCATTGATTTAAACAGGCTATCTGCACGGGGCTGCACAGAAAACCTGTGAATCACACGGGGGTGAAGACAGGCCTTGGATCGGTATGCCTGTGTGAATAAGGTTCCAATATGGCTCATATTCCATAATTCCAGTTATCATTGGAGATACCTTCAAAAACATGGTTACACTATTGTGTAATAAAATAACAATCAGTTAGACACCAAACATGTCTTTATTATCAGAACTGGAAGGCTAATGGAACACACTATAATAAACACTGAGCGTTTACTGCCTGTGCATCAACGCTCTGCTTAAAGGTATTCTGAATGCATTCAGCCATAAATGTACCACTCAGTACAAAGTCCAGTTGCTGCATATTTCAGCTTCTCATAGGTTTGGCAGGCTGCTGGAAACGGGGCCAACAATGGGATTTGACGCAGAGAAGCTAAACGTCCAGTGTACACAAGGCTTTAACCTCCTAAGTAATCCATGCATTTGATTTATATCATATTTGGTCTCTAATGAATTTTAATTTCATTCTGTGTAAAATTATGTTGTTTATGAGATTGCAAAACCTTGCCAGAGGGAAACATAGATGTATTTAGAAACACTGGCATAAAGGGTCTGTCTAATGAACAACATAAAACACTTCAACACTTCTTTGGCACCCCTCAGACCCCTTGATTGGCTGTGTTATGTCTATAAGCATCCTTTCAGAAAAGACAGCTGCATTTGCAGCTCTGTAGCTCTGTCCTACCATCAAAACTATGAATGTTAAGGGTCATTCATGAGAGCCGATGACTGATATATCAGATTGAACTACTCTTTAAATGAATTGCTCTGTACAGAAACCCATTTATTTTACTGTTGCTAATTATTTTGCAATCTCTTTTCTGTAACTATTTTCTTTAACATTTTTTTCTTTTGAACCATGCATGTTTTCATTACAAATATGGTGGCAGCTACTGTGTGTGTGTGTGTGTGTATGTAAAAAGGGTTAACCTGCCAAAGTAACAATCACTCTCAATCTGCTGGAACTTATACTGTTGTCCTGCGAGCTGGAAATTCACTGCATAGCATGAATTTATTTTTCATAAGGAACATCAAATTGGGTCAAATTGTGTTTTTTTTTCCTAGATCTGCCTAAACTTCAGTAATACAGCAGGTGTTCAGACAGATGGGTACTGAGAACCTGCTAAGAGGTTGCTGGGAGCCGTACCAATTTACAT
Organism: Staurois parvus; assembly: GCF_062004578.1. Taxonomy (NCBI): domain Eukaryota; kingdom Metazoa; phylum Chordata; class Amphibia; order Anura; family Ranidae; genus Staurois; species Staurois parvus. The sequence continues at coordinate 11,745,845 of NW_028318117.1, read as the reverse complement.
GCGTGTCTCAAATCATTAGATGGGAAACCCTAATTTAGAATATATGGGCTTTTCTTAAAAAAGTAATGACTAGAGCAATGACGACACACAAAGTGCAGTAGCCCATATCTATCTATAGTTAGGTCCATATATATTTGGACACAGGCACAATTTTAGATTTTTCAGGTATTTACCAAAACATATTTAAGCTATAGTTATATAATGGGCTGAAAGTGCACACTCTCAGGTGTAATTTGAGGGTATGTACATCCAAATTGGAGGAAAGGTTTAGGAATTACAGCTCTTAAGAGTAGCCATCCCCTTTATAAGTAATTGGACAATTGAATCAAAAGCTGTTTCATGGCCAGGTGTGGGCTACTCCTTCGTTATTTCTTCATCAATTAAGCAGATAAAAGGTCTGAAGTTGATTCTAAGTGTGGTATTTGCATTTGGAATCTGTTGCTGTGAACCTACATCATGCGTTCAAGGGAGCTTTCCATGCAAGTGAAACAGGCCATTGTAAGGCTTCAAAAAGGAAACAAATCCATCAGAGCGATAGCAGCAACATTAGGAGTGGCCAAATCAACAGTTTGGTACATTCTGATGAAAGAAGAATGCACTCGTGAGCTCAGCAACATAAAAAGCTATGGACATCCACGGAAGACAACAGTGGTGGATGATCACAGGATTCTCTCTATGGTAAAGAAAAACCCATTCACAACATCCAGACAAGTGAAAGACACTCTCCAGGAGGTGAGCGTATCACTGTCAAAGTCTACAATCAAGAGAAGGCTTCATGAGAGCAAATAAAGAGGGTTCACCACAAGGTGCAAACCATTCATAAAAAAGGGGGTGTGTGAAAAGAGATTCACAAAAAAGCGGTTACATTATGAACAGAAAGCGATATTAAAAAATTCCTCAAAAATTATGCTTTATTACAAAAACTGCATATATAGACATTTAGGTAAATACCTCAGTTAGCCATCACCACAAGATGAGACAATACAACAAAGTATGACCTAAAACCAAAAGGTTAAAAACAGACGTCATGACCGGTCATGAATATAAAGTGCTGTAAATGTATAAGGACACTAGGTCTAGTACATAAGTAGCACTGACACATAGGTTACACCACCATGTAGGGGATGTGTTAAAAAAAATTGTACCATAAGGCAAAACATCAGAAATGCAATGCTGTATATCAGAAGGACATTAGTACCAATAATGGATGGATTCAGGAGCCCAATACTATATCTAAACATTCAGTTCAGGAAAATAATCAGAGAGAGACTAAAGCAGTATAAATGCAATTCTACTGACTGTGTGACACACAGAATTAAGTAATAATCCAAACTAGGCACCGTAGACCAAGATGAGTGGTAGGATCTTAAGTAAAGACAGTCATGCAGAGTGATGGAATAGAATAAACTTTGTGACCATAGTAATATCACCATATAGCATTCGCCATCTATAGTTGAAGTGGCAGGGCCCTGCCAATGAAATATAGGGATTCTTCACTGCCAGCATGCGGGCTATATAACTCCCTTATTATGAATATGTGGTGTAGAATCTAGGGGTATCCATGCCGTATAGTAAAAGTAGGGTGCTGTACACCTTTCTGGAGATGTAGCATGATGTCCCCATCCCGTAGTGAGTAAGTAACACAAAGAGAGTCAATATGGTTGTCACTCAGGGTATCAAGACAATAACGGCAATGCGCCGTGCTGCCCTCTTATATTTGCGATGTTCCACTCACCACCTGTACCAAAGATGGATAACCTTGCAAAGTCTCTCTCATGTGTGCGTTCACACCCATAGTCCTGGAGGCAGCCACCACCATCGGGACTAGAGACAGGCGGACTCCGCTTTCATCCTGGTACACGTGCAGCCTGATGGACGCCTAACACAGGTGTGTGTATCCACGTCCCCTGCAGGACTACGTGTATGGCGCCAATGCGTCTGACCAGAAGTGACGGTACTAACAACGCGTGTTATGACAATGCGTGTTATGTCAACGCGTTTCGCCGTTGGGCGTATCTTACTCAGCTTCGTCAGTACCAATCAGATGCATAGCTCACATGCTCAGTATATCTCCTAGATTGTAAGCTCCAAGGAGCCGACCTTGTCACCGACCTTGTCTCTAAATACCACCCAAACCATACTCTCCGCTACTCGCAAGACCTCCTACTCTCTAGCTCCCTTGTCTCCTCCTCCCATGCTCGTCATACAGTCATCATAAAAAAGAACGTATGCATACCTGGCTACAGGTATGCAAACCATTCATAAGCCTGAAGAATAGAAAAGCCAGATTAGACTTTGGCAAAAAACATCTACAAAAAGACAGACCAGTTCTGGAAAAACATTCTTTGGACAGATGAAACTAAGATTAACCTGTACCAGAATGATGGAAAGAAAAACGTGTGGAGAAGGCTTGGAACAGCTTATGATCCAAAGCACACCACGTCATCTGTAAAACATGGTGGAGGCAGTGTGATGGCATGGGCATGCATGTCATGGCACTGGGTCATTGGTGTTTATTGATGATGTGACAGAAGACAGAAGCAGCTGGATGAATTCTGCAGTGATTACAGATATACTGTCAGCCCAGATTCAGCCAAATGCAGCAAAGTTGATTGGATGGCGTTTCACAGTACAGATGGCCAATGATCCAAAACACACTGCAAAAGCAACCCAGGAGCTTTTGAAGGAAAATAAGTGGAATATTCTGCAATGGCCGAATCAATCACCTGATTTCAACCCAATTGAGCATGCATTTCATTTGCTGAAGGCAAAGCTAAAACTAAATAAGACCCACAAACAAAGAACTACTCAAGACAGCTGCAGTTAGTACCTGGCAAAGCATCAGAAAGAAGAAAAAACAGTATTTGGTAATGTCCATGGGTTCCAGACTTCAGGCAGTCATTGCCAGTAAATAATTCTCAACAGAATATAAAAAATTAACATTTTATTTCTGATTATATTAATTTGTCCAATTACATTTGAGCCCCTGAAAATGGAGGGACTGTGTATAAAAGTGGGTGCAGTTCCTAAAATTTTTACTTGATATTTATGTTCAACCTCTTGAATTAAAGCTGAAAGTCTGCATTTCAAATTCATTATTAGTATGAAAATTTGAAAATTGTGTGTCCAAATATATATAGACCTAACTATATATGTGTATGTATGTATGTATGTGTATATATATATATATATATATATATATATATATATATGCACACAGTTGTGTTCAAAATAATAGCAGTGTGTTGAAAAAAGTGAATAAAGCTCAAAATCCTTCTAATAGCTTTTATTTCCATACACACAAATGCATTGGGAACACTACAGATTCTATTCCAAATCAAAACATGAAGAAAAATAGATCAAATTTGTGTTGTTCCTCTAAAAAAAATGGAAGAAAAGTGAATATTAAACTGTTCAAAAAAATTGCAGTGTTTGTATTCTTCTTTACAAACTCAAACATTCACTATATAAACTGGAAAATGTTTGAAGATTTTGCTTTCCTTTGAATCACTTAATATTTAGTTGTATAAGCACTGTTTCTGAGAACTGCTGTACATCTGTGTTGCATGGAGTCAACCAACTTCTGGCACCTGTGAACAGATATTCCAGCCCAGGATGATTGGACTACATTCCACAGTTCTTCTCTATTTCTTGGTTTTGCCTCAGAAACTGCATTTTTGATGTCACCCCACAAGTTTTCTATTGGATTAAGATCCGGGGATTGGGCTGGCCACTCCATAACGTCAATCTTGTTGGTCTGGAACCAAGATGTTGCACGTTTACTGGTGTGTTTGGGGTAGTTGTCTTGTTGGAACACCCATTTCAAGGGCATTTCCTCTTCAGCATAAGGCAGCATGACCTCCAAGTATTCTGATGTATTCAAACTGATCCATGATCCCTGGTATGTGATAAACAGAACCAACACCGTAGTATGAGAAACATCCCCATATCATGATGCTTGCCCAACCATGCTTCACTGTCTTCACAGTGTACTGTGGCTTGAATTCAGTGTTTGGGGGTCATCTGACAAACTGTCTCCGGCCACTAGACCCAAAAAGAAAAATCTTACTTTCTTCAGTCGCCAAAATGTTGCGCCATTTCTCTTTAGGCCAGTCAATGTGCTCTTTGGCAAATTGTAACCTCTTCAGCACATGTCTTTTTTTCAACAGTGGGACTTTGCGGGGGCTTCTTGCAGATAGCTTGGCTTCACATAGGCGTCTTCTAATTGTAACAGTACTCACAGGTAACTTTAGACCCTCTTTGATCTTCCTGGAGCTGATTGTTGGCTGAGTCCTTGCCATTTTGGCTATTCTTCTATCCATTTGAATGGTAGTTTTTCACTTTCTTCCATGTCTTTCAGGATTTGGTTGCCATTTTAAAGCATTTGCAATCATTTTAGCTGAGCAGCCTATCATTTTCTGCATTTCTTTATGTGTTTTCTCCTCTCCAATCAACTTTTTAATCAAGGTATGCTGTTTTTCTGAACAATGTCTGGAACGACCCAATTTCCTCAGAATTTCAGAGAGAAATGCACTGTAACCAGCATGTACAACATTTGCTGCCTTCCTTCCTTAAATAAGGGCAATATTTGCCACCTGTTTTTCAAAGAATGAATGACCTCACTAATAGAACTCCACACTACTATTATTTTGAACATGCCCCTTTCAATTAGTGATTCAATTACACAGAATCAGCAGCATGCATGTCATGACTGTTGGGTCTTTTGGATTTCTTTTACTCTACTACACCTGCTAGTAAATTATTTGCCATGTAGAAATATCATTTCTACCAAAACAGTGATTGATCAGGTTAGTGATGTCTGACTGCTATTATTTTGAACACAACTGTATATATCACATACACACACACTATATTGCCAAACGTATTGGGACGCCTGCCTTTACACGCCCATGAACTTCAATGGCATCCCAGTCTCAGTGCGTTGGGTTCAATATTAAGTTGGCCCACCCTTTGTAGCTATAACTGCTTCAACTCTTCTGGGAAGGCTATCCACAAGCTTTACGATGTGTGTATATGGGAATGTTTGACCATTCTTCCAGAAGTGCATATGTGAGGTCAGGCACTGATGTCAGATGAGAAGGCCTGGCTCGCAGCCTCTACTCTAATTTATCCCAACGGTGTTCTAACGGGTTGAGGTCAGGACTCTGTGCAGGCCAGTCAAGTTCCGCTGCTTTGTGCACTGGTGCGCAGTCATGTTGGAACAGGAAGGGACCATCCCCAAACTGTTCCCACAAAGTTGGGAGCATGAAATTATCCAAAATGTCTTGGTATGCTGACACCTTGAGAGTTCCCTTCACGGGAGTTAAGGGGCCAAGCCCAAGCCCTGAAATATAGCCCCACACCATAATCCCCCCTCCACCAAACTTTACGCTTAGCACAATACAGTCAGGCAAGTACCATTCTCCTGGCAACCACCAAACCCAGACATGTCCATCGGATTGCCAGACAGAGAAGCATGATTTGTCACACCAGAGAACAGGTCTCCACTGCTCTAGAATCCAGTGGCAGTGTGCTTTACATCACTGCATCCGACGCTTTGCATTGCACTTGGTGATGTAAGGCTTGGAGACAGCTGCTTGATCATGGAAACCCATTCCATGAAGCTCTCTATGCACTGTTGTTATGCTAATCTGAAGGCCACAAGAAGTTTGGAGGTCTTTACCTATTGACTCTGCAGACAGTTGGTGACATTTGAATTCGCTGAGCTCCTGAGAGCGACCCATTCTTTCACAAATGTTTGTAGAAGCAGTCTGCATGCTTAGGTGTTTGATTTTATACACCTGTGGCCATGAAGGTGATTGGAACACCTGAATCTAATGATTTGGAGGGGTGTCCTAATACTTTTGGCGATATAAAGTGTGTGTGTGTGTATATATATATATATATATATATATATATATCAGTTTACTGTAGTCGAATCAGTAATAGGTAAATTCTGATTGTTGCCATGGCTGCAACTGCTCTTTGACTCTGTTATCCCTGTTGACATATTAACTGGTTAGCTAAGGCAGCAAAGCTTACCGCAGAGCCTGTTTATTATGGTACTTGTTGCACACAAATCACTTCCAACTTCACTGAACAGTAACATTGGTACTTATGAAAGTCATCTTGAAATTAAATGGAAATGGGTTCGCTCTTTAAAATGCACTTGCTTTTGCAAAACAGCCGTAAGAGACACACGTTAAGGCATCTGCCACGCACAAGTTAAACGCACTCAGTTTTGTCTTAATTTTTAAACTTTTTTTTTCAGGAAAAGTTATCACATTCAATTTTCTGTAAAGGAACTGCTAAACATCTCAAATCAAAAGCTTTATCACAAAATGAATTTCACACTTGCAATTACCATGTTATTACAGTACTTTGTAATTTAAATTTTTTTCTACAGTAACTGAAGATTAGTTTTTAATGTAATAGAAATTTGGTTAACAGTAAAGCGTGTGATGCCTTCAAAGCTAAGGGGTTTGTATATAAAAAAATTGAATCGCTGATCATATGCCCTTTCACTTCTAAATGCCTGATAGAAGAGTTGCTGCATCAAATCTAAAGACATTTGCCAGATGCATTTGCATAGTTCAACTCATCAAGCCACATTTGATGCCATGCACTGACCATCTAGATCAGAGGTCTCCAAACTGTGGTTCGAGAGCCGGATATGGCCCTTTGCCAGCCTTTATCTGGTCCTTGGGGCAAATCCTTCCAATAATATTAGGAACTATTCCCCTCCATTGACACCAACAATGGGGCACTATTTCTTCCACTGATACCAATGATGGGGTACTATTCCTCCTGCTAATACCAATGATGGGGCACTACTCTTCCCTCGACCACTAACCCTGAGGTCATGTTTATTCTGACTGATGCTGGTCCTGGGAGATTTCTACCCTCACAATCTGGCCCCCTAAAGTGTGAAGGACAGTAAACTGGCCCTAAAAAAAGTTTGGAGACCCTGAATCTAGATCATGGTTGTCCATCTCAATTTCATCACTGGCCACATCAGCGTTATGGTCGTTCTCAAATGGCCAGTTATATCTGTAAGACTGTATGTCCAGAGCACCCCCCCTTACAACAGATGTTAAGAGTCCCCCACCCGACTTTAATTCACAGTGCACCCCCCTAACCCTGTGCTTCTGCTTGGAAGAAGCTAGGGCAGAGCTGAGAAGCGTAAAAGTGCAGGGTCTGGAGGAGAACCAAAGGAGGGCTGGAGTCAGCTGCTGGAGTCTGCTAAATGCTGAGACCAGGTGAGGCATATCTATAGGAGGAGTTCTGTCCTCCTTTTTGTTGAAGACTGCTGAGATGGGGGGAGGGGCAGAGACCAGTCTCTCCACGGCTGCAATGAGAAGGGCAGGATCTTGAGGAGGAGTTCTGTCATCCTCCCTGCTGCCAGCTGTTGAGTCAAGGTGGGGACAGAGACAAGGGGGGTTCTGCAGATGCAGAAGAGGAGTGAGGGCCACATGAAATGGCCTGGCGGGCTGAATTTGTCGAGGAAGATGAAAGAAACAGCGCACAAACCTTGCGCATTACCTCAATAAATAGTGACTAATTTTATTAATAAGGAAATATACTCACAAAATGATTGTATAACAGGCATAAGTAACCATAATCCAAACAGGGTTACAGGTAAATCAAAAAGGGGGGGGGGGTGAAGACTAACGCGTTTCGAAGGGTGCTCCCTTCTTCATCACAGCTGGGTTTGGCAGATAGAAACTTCAGTATGGCAGAGTTCCCATGGCAAGGAGATATTCAGCCACTGAGTGTCAGTATTACAGCAGTTCAGCCTGACTGCTGGAACCAAGATGTTGCTACTGATAGTGAAAGTCACCAACACTTTTGAATGGCCTTTTCCTGACAATCCTCTCCAGGCTGCGGTCATCCCTGCTGGTTGTGCACCTTTTTCTTCCACACTTTTCCCTTCCACATAACTTTCTAATAATGTGCTTTGATACAGCACTTTGGGAACATCCAACTTCTTTTGCAATTACCTTTTGAGGCTTTCCCTCCTTATGGAGGGTGTCAATGATGGTTTTCTACACAACTGTCAGGTCAACAGTATTTCCCATGATTGTGATTCCTACTGAACCAGACTGAGAGACCATTTAAAGGCTCAGGAACCCTTTGCAGGTGTTATGGATTAATTAGCTGATTAGAGTGGGACACTTTGAGCCTAGAATATTGCACCTTTTCACAATATTCTAATTTTCTGAGATTGTGGATTTGGGGTTTTCATGAGCTGTAAGCCATAATCATCACAATTATGACAAATCACGGCTTGAACTATCTTGCTTTGCATGTAATGAGTCTATCTCATATATTAGTTTCACCTTTTAAGTTGCATTACTGAAATAAATGAACTTTTGCACGATATTCTAATTTTTCGAGTTTCACCTGTATGTGCTGACCCCCTTATTTAAAGTGGTCAGTACACATTCAGATTGCTGCTGTACATTGTCATGAGTGAAGTGTACATTTTGTACACTTCACATAAACTTTGTACGAAAAAAAAGGAGCTGTGTGATGCCTTGAATCATACACAGCACACTGTCCCCAACTGTATCAGGCAACAGAAAGCTGCTGGAGTGATGAATCGCTCCGGAAACTCTGCTTTGCTGTGTGAATACAGCCTTAGAACCACTTTAAGGCAAAATTGTATGTAAAAATGAAAGAATAAATTAATAGACCATTAAAGGATAAAATGGAAAACAAAGACACCTGCAATACTCACCTTTAGACCCCTTTCGCATGGGCGTTCCGTCTGTCTGTTTTTCATCCATCTGTCGATGGATGAAAAATGGACAATGATGCATTCCTATAGGCAAATGAATGAAAAACAGACGTTGTTCATTTACATCGTTTTTTTGTACGCTTCAAATTCATGTCCGTTTTTTTAAACGGAACAAGTCTGCATTTTTGTTCTGCATTTTTTTAAACGGAACGGATGAAAAACGGATATAAACAAACAAATGGTCAGTTTTTGCAATGGTAGTGGATGTGAAAAAGTGACGTAAAAATTGAAGTAAAGACTGATGTACAACTTATGAAAAACTGATCCAATTATTCTTTGAAAAAACTATGAAGAAAAATAGAACACCCATGTGAAAGGGGGCTCTATCTGGAGCTGTTCCCCACAGTAATTCTGTTCGGCTATTAGATGTCCTCAGTCTTCTGGGTTAATGGATGGCCAACATTCTACAACCCACTTTGTCTGAACCCAGGCTGTCATGGAGCAACCCCCAGCCATTGACAGAACAGTGAAGGAGATGTAGCACAGTGTTAAAGCGGATTTCCACCCAAAAGGGGAAGTTCCACTTTAAAGATTCGTCCCCCGTTCCCCATTAAGGATTGGCACCTTTGGGGAGCGGGGGGGAACGGGTACCCGAATTTGACAGGTACCCGCTCCCACTTCCGCTGGGATCGCCTAGGCGATCAGGAACAGAAGTTGTCCTCCCTCCCCGAAGTTTTGTGGGACACGTGACAGGTCCCAGAATACGATGGGGCCATTCAGGAAGTGCAGAGCTATTCACGAATGCGCAGTGGGCACCCGGCTGTGAAGCCGCAAGCTGTCGCAGCCGGGTGCCCATACTGAAGATGCCAGCCTCCTGGAATACAGGACGGACAGTGAAATGGGCTGCGGCAGGGTCAACGCGGGATCGTGGGACAGGTGAGTGGCTGCTTTTTAAAAGTCAGCAGCTACAGTTTTTGAAGTTGCTGACTTTTATTTTTTTACAAAGTCAGTGGAACTCCGCTTTAAGTTCACGTCTCTATCTACATCTGCTCCTGTCAGCATGCTTTTTGTCAGCACATGAACTGACTTACCCTTTACGCTGCTTCTGCTTCTCCCACTCTGAGCTCTGTTGTACAGGGACTTCAAGAGGCTGACACCAAGTCAAACTCAAGTACTAACACTGCTTTCAATAAATAAATATAAAAAACACCCTACTAATAGACCACAAAGACTTAGGGCTTGTTCACACCAGATGCTATCAGGTACCTTTTTTTATCACATGTTCCGAACACGTGCACAGTAAAATCAGTGTTTTCCAAGCACTCTAGTTTACACCACTGTGTTCAAAGGCCAGCACTAAGGGCAAACATACCTTAGAAAAAAAAAGAAAAGAAAGGGAACGCATTATAAGTGAGCAGAAATGTACACTGAACATGGGGATTGTGGTCTGAACTAGCGCTTAGAATGTAAGTTCACCTTTTCACAAAAAAATTAAAAGATGAGCCAACACCCTCCACCCTCCACATGCCTCAGTGCATTTACTTCTGTGGGTAATTAGCAGTCACAGCCCATGCAGCCAGTGCAGTGGTCTGGAGATTTGAAAGCCCCACTCTTCTTCCCCTTCTTTCCTTCCAGGATGGATCAGAGCTGATTGGTCACGTGCTGGCATGTGACGACTTTGACCAACTGGAATCTCTCTGACCTGTCCCAGAAGCCCTAAGGAAAAAAGGGGAAGAAGAGCGGGGCTTTCAACTCCTTGGGCCGCTGCACCAGCTAAGTGGGAAGTGATAGCTAATCACTAATCATCCACAGAAGAAAGTGCAACACAGATCAGGGAGGTGGGGAAGGTGGAAGGTGTTAGTTTACCTTCTCGTTTTTTGTGAAAAGTTAAGTTTATACTTTAAAGTAGTTCTAAAGGCTCAATGTTTTTTACCTTCATGCATTCTATGCATGAAGGTAAAAAACCTTCTCTGTGCGGAATCCCCCCTAATACTCAACTAAGACCCCTCTCGATCCAGTGATGTACACTGGAGTCTCAGCTATCTTGGGACTCCCTCTTCTCATTGGCTGAGACAGAAGCAGGAGCCATTGGCTCCCACTTCTGTCAATCACAGCCAGTGAGCCAATGAGAGGAGAGAGGGGGCAAGGCTGAGCCGCTGGTCCATGTGTGAACGGACACACGGAGCAGCGAGTGCCCCCATAGCAAGCTGCTTGCTGTGGGGGCATCCAACAGGCAGGAAGGGCCAGAAGCGCTGGTGAGGGACCCGAGAAGAGGAGGATCCAGGCTGCTTTATGCAAAACCACTGCACACAGCAGGTAAGTAAAAACATGTTTGTTATTTTCTCTTTAAAAAAAAAGCCTTTAGAATCACTTTAACTAATATAATAAATTCTGGGAACACTGGCATACTTTCATCCAGTCTAAAAAAACAACTTATCCAAAGGTTTGCAATTAACCCTATCTCTTACCATAAAATCCTAGCCTCTGCTCATCTTCTCTGTGCCCAAGAACACCCTTTTCCTACCCTCTGTTTTCCCCTCTTCTTTTTTTTTCTAGCTTCTTTAAACCTATTGTTTGAAAGTAGTAACAACAATAGGCAAGTTGTATGCCCCTTCCTGTGACTTCTGGAGAAACTATGAGCAGCCAGTAAGCACCTGATTCCTTCTCACCCGATCTTCCGACAACCTTCTAACTTCATATTTTGAAGACCTCTATAACACTTCAGCACCTAACAGAGGTTTGTTTCAAAAGCTACTCAATTCTACAAATAAAATGTTTCAGAATATGCCAGCCACTGCTAATAAACAGAAACTCTGAACTTGAGATTACTTTCACGCACTGTGTAATGTCTTGATATTTCATGGTTTCAAGCTGCTTATCTTCAATGCCCCTGCATGGTTATTGTTCAAATTATGTAAATATTTATTTTAAAAAATAAACCAATATATTAATTTAATACAGAACTGCATTAATTTGTTCCTTTTAGATATGTCTGGAGTTCAGACAGATAATAGTTGTAAGCTATGCGAGTAGTGTAAGAAGCTTGATTTATTTTAACATCAGCATCTTGCAACCTGTAGGCAGAGAGGTTGGGGCCAGTACTAGGGACCAATTAAAGTGGTTCTGAAGGCAGAAGTTATTTTCACCCTAATGCATTCTCTGCAAGAAGGTAAACAGCCTTCTGAGTGCAGCTACTCCCCCCAGCCCCCCTTATACTTACCTGAGCCCGATCTCGATCCAGTGCTGTGCATTACAGCAGAGGCTCTCTCTTCTCTCTCCATCCTCATAGGCGCAGACACACCAGCAGGAGTCATTGGCTCCCGCTGTTGTCTATCACAGCCAGTGAGGAGAGAGCAAGAGGCAGGGCAGAACCAAGCTTTTTGTGTCAAGTACACACAGAGTATGGGGAGCAAGCAATGGGGGGCGGAGCCAGGAGAACTGCCAGGGACCCAAGAAGAGAAGGATCAGGGCTGCTCTTTGCAAAACCACTGCACAAAGCAGGTAAGTAAAACATGTTTGTTATTTAAAAACATATGAGTTTACAATCACTTTAAGTGTGCCAGCATGCACATGTGCTGGATGAGCTGATCAGCATACAGCTGCAACCTCACTGCCCACCCAAAGACCAGGTACAGTGAGCTGACCAAGTGGTATCGTTCAGCTGCAAAAAAGTGGAGTCACTAGTCTGGCTGTGCTATCTGGCAAGGCAGTGAAGAGTCTCAGGACTTGATGGACAGAAATACAAATCCTTCGACCTGTTATGCACTATTCAAATTTTTCTGATGTACTAGCAGAGATTTGCTTAGTGGTTGGCCCTTTGCTTCCTCCCTCCTACCCGACATCCTTTGATTGCAAATATTGAAAGAGCTGGGTGGAAAAATGTCAACTGCCTCAAATCAGATGCAGCGGCTTCTCGGACATTCTGACAGCTGCTGGTGTCGGATGTCAGAGCACAATAACTGCAGCTTTAGAATCCTCTGTTAGCTTGTTTTCGGTCACCACGTAGACAGAATGAAAAAAATCTATTAATGTATGGCAAGCTTTAGCAGCAAAACACCCCCATATATACTATATTGCCAAAAGTATTGGGACACCCCTCCAAACCATTGGATTCAGGTGTTTCAATCGCTGCCGTGGCCACAGGTGTATAAAATCAAGCACCTAAGCATTCAGACTGCTTCTGCAAACATTTGTGAAAGAATGGGTCGCTCTCAGGAGCTCAGTGAATTCAAGTGTGGTACTGTGATAGGTTGCTACCTGTGCAAAAAGTCCATCCATGAAATTTCCTTGCTAATAAATATTCCACGGTCAACTGTTAGTGGCATTATAACAAAGTGGAAGGAACTGGGAACAACAGCAACTCAGCCATGAAGTGGTAGGCCACGTAAAATGACAGAGCGGGGTCAGCGCATGCTGCAGCACACAGTGTGCAGATGTTGCCAACTGTCTGCAGAGTCAATAGCTAAAGACCTCCAAACTTTGTGTGGCCTTCAGATTAGCACAAGAGTACATAGAGAGCTTCATGGAATGGGTTTCCATGGCCGAGCAGCTGCATCCAAGCCTTACATCACCGAGTACAATGCAAAAGTGTTGGATGCAGTGGTGTAAAGCATGCCACCACTGGACTCTAGAACAGCGGAGATGTGTTCTCTGGAGTGACAAATCACGCCTCTCTGTCTGGCAATCTGATGGACATGCCTGGATTTGGCAGTTGCTAGAACGGTACTTGCCTGACTGCATTGTGCCAAGTGTAAAGTTTGGTGGAGGGGGGATTATGGTGAGGGGTTGTTTTTCAGGGGTTGGGCTTGGCCCCTTAGTTCCAGTGAAGGGAATGCTTAAGACGTCAGCATACCAAGACATTTTAGACAATTTCATGCTCCTACCTATGTGGGAACAGTTTAGGGATGGCCCCTTCCTGTTCCAACATGACTGCGTACCAGTGCACAAAGCAAGGTCCATAAAGACATGGATGATTGAACACCTTTGGGATAAATTAGAGCGGAGACTGCGAGCCAGGCCTTTTCTTCCAACAACAGTGCTTGGCCTCAGAAATGCACTTCTGGAAGAATGGTCAAATATTCCCATAGACACACTCCTAAACCTAGTGGACAGCCTTCCCAGAAGAGGTGAAGCTGTTATAGCTGCAAAGGGTGGGCCAACTCAAAATTGAACCCTACGGACTAAGACTTTAAAGTTCATGTGTGTGCAAAGGAAGCGTCCCAATACTTTTGGCAATATAGTGTATGTATTCCAACTGTGAATGTATAGTATCTGTTTGCCTGGAGTCCAGATTTAAAGTTTATTTAAAAAATATCTTTAAAGAGCAACGATAGTCACTTTTCTACCATTTCCGTTTTCAGGAACTAATAGCTTTGCAAACAAAATTACATCACAGATTTTAATAACATACATAAAGTCGTATTCCACACTGTTTCTATTAAGTACGGCAGTTAGCTCATCTGCCTCTGTGCCATCATCAGATGCAGGGCCTGGGATGAGATGAGGGATCTCTATCTTACCATAGCCAGCTGGACTTCCTGACACAAGTGGGAATGATTAGGAATGCATTGAGATGTGCTATGATTAATATCCTTGTCACACATTTCCTGTAGAGCTCTTCTAACGATAGAAGATTAAATTAGTAAAATAGAAAAAAAATTTTCTTTGCTCATCACTACCAAAAACCCATAGCAATGCGCAGCTGCACTCTTAAATCCCTATAATATGGCCATGTTTGGTCTACCTCCAACATTTGAGGTTTTCAAGTATATGCTCAGATACTAAAAGGCCAGTAACAAAAATGTGATTGTATAAAGGCTTGTTCAAATCATGGTGCAGAGACATCAGTTTTTTTGCATGTGTTCTGCAAGAGCACAATTGTTCTGTATGTTTTCTGTTCACACCACAACACTAGTATCATGTGCAGATTTTTTTTCTGCGCAGGAATCTGCAATGTGTATAAAACTCATTGAAGCGTTGATGGAAACTGATGTCTCCGCAGGTGAAATCTGCGAGTCAGTTCCCATCAGTTTTTCTGTCTGTATGGTGTGAACGAGCCCTAAGAGAGGCAGTAGTGTACAGATGATTCCATTTTCCTAAACCTAGCACACTCATCTGTGCATACGTCTACATGTACAGTTAAGGAAATAAGTATTTGATCCCCTGCTGATTTTGAATGTTTGCCCACTCACAAAGAAATGATCAGTCTAAAAATCGAATGGTAGGTGTATTGTAACACTGAGAGACAGAATAGCAACAAAAAATTCAAAAGAAATGCATGTCTAACAAATTATGCACTGATTTGCATGTTCATGAGGGAAATAAGTATTTGATTCCCTTCACAAAATATGACTTAGTATTTGGTGGCAAATCCCTTGTTGGCAGTCACAGAGGTCAGACGTTTCCTGTAGTTGGCCACCAAGTTTGCACACATCTTAGGAGGGATTTTGGCCCACTCCTCTTGGCAGATCCTCTCTAAGTCATTAAGGTTTGGTGGCTGACGTTTGGCAACTCGAACTTTCAGCTCCCTCCACAGATTTTTCAATCGAATTAAGG
Organism: Staurois parvus; assembly: GCF_062004578.1. NCBI lineage: Eukaryota > Metazoa > Chordata > Amphibia > Anura > Ranidae > Staurois > Staurois parvus. The sequence goes on along the minus strand of NW_028318117.1, from coordinate 11,730,550 downwards.
TCTGGAGACTGGCTAGGCCACTCCAGGACCTTAATGTGCTTCTTCTTGAGCCACTCCTTTGTTGCCTTGGCCATGTGTTTTGGGTCATTGTCATGCTGGAACACCCATTCACGACCCATTTTCAATGCTCTGGCTCAGGGAAGAAGGTTCTCACCCAAGATTTTACAGTACATTGCCCCGTCCATCGTCCCCGTTCCACCACCATGTTTGACAGTTAGGATGGTGTTCTTGGGGTCATAGGTAGCATTCCGTCTCCTCCAAACAGGGCGAGTTGAGTTGATGCCAAAGAACTCGATTTTGATCTCATCTGACCACAACACTTTCAACCAGTCCTCCTCTGCATCATTCAGATGTTCAGTGGCAAACTTCAGACGGGCCTAGACATGTGTTTTCTTGAGCAGAGGGACCTTGTGGGCACTGCAGGATTTCAATCCTTGTGGGTGTAGTGTGTTACCAATTGTTTTCTTGATGACTGTGGTCCCAGCTGCCTGGAGATCATTGACAAGATCCTCATATGTAGTTCTGGGATGATTCCTCACTGTTCTCATGATCATTGACACTTCACGAGGTGAGATTTTGCATGGTGCACCTGACCTAGGGAGACTGACAGTTGTTTTGTGTTTTTTCCATTTGAGAATGATTGCACCAACTGTTGTCACCTTCTCACCAAGCTGCTTGGCAATAATTTTGTAGCCCAGTCCAGCCTTGTGTAGGTTTACAATCTTGTCCCTGACATCCTTGGACAGCTCTTTGGTCTTTGCCATGGTGGAGAGTTTGGAATCTGATTGTTTGATTGCTCCTGTGGACAGGTGTCTTTTATACAGGTAACAAAATGAGATTAGCAGCACTCCCTTTAAGAGACTGCTTCTAATCTTAGCTTGTTACCTGTATGAAAGACACCTGGTAGCCAGAATTCCTGCTGAATGATAGGGGATCGGATACTTATTTCCCTCATGAACATGCAAATCAGTGCATAATTTGTTAGACATGCATTTCTTTAGATTTTTTTGTTGCTATTCCGTCTCTCAGTGTTACAATACACCTGCCATTCGATTTTTAGACTGATCATTTCTTTGTGAGTGGGCAAACATTCAAAATCAGCAGGGGATCAAATACTTATTTCCTTCACTGTATATGTCTACTTCATACAGTATGGGCAAACATAATCCCAGTTTCTCCTGTGGTGAGACCCTCTATCATTCAACCAGGCAATAGAAGTCTTTTCCATAGGAATGAATAGAATTCATCTGTGCATACGCATTAGACTTTGGACTACAAAACATGAATCTGCTAGGATCCTTAAAGTGTAAGTATAGGACCTATAAAGGATATACTTATGAAAAATAAAGTTATACTTTAGCTTGAATCAAACTTACAAGATGGTTGTACAACTTTCGTGGCTGAATGTTCCAGTTCGCAGACTCACTAAGACTGTGTTCACATACGTGTATGGCCGATTTTTGTGCAATTTGTAAAACGAGTCTGGTGCACTCTTGTTCAGCAGTTCAGATGTGATTCAGATGCAAATTTTTTAAGTGTATAACACTGGAAATTGCACCTGAACCGGACTGAAAATTGTACCTGATTCTTTTTAAAATCGCACTGCAGGCCTGCACTTATGTGAACCGGCTCCATAGAAAGTCGGTTTGGTTCCCATGTCATGCGAATAGGATGAGGGTCAAAACGCATCCATGTGAACCCAGGCTAAGTGATTAAGCAAGGACTAAGATTTCAGCCTAGGACCTTTGTAAATAAAATAAATAATGGCTTCTGCCATATTTCTATCCTCACAGGTGCACTATACAGTGACCTGTTACTACAGGGACAAAATTGAAATCAGGAGTCTCTTTAAAAGTCGCAATATACTTACCATTCTGGTGGTTTATGAAAGCTGACATGTTGCTGCTCCCTGGTACATAAAGGAGAAATACTGTATAGCCAGAACTATTTTGGCTGTATTTCTCCTATGGATCACAGGGATGCACTCCTGTGATCTGATTTCAGCCGACAGCGGGCTGAAGCCTGCTGTCTACTGACGTCACAGAGCTGGTCAAGTCTCTGGAAAGATCCTGAGCATATGGTTGGGATCCACCCAGAAGACTGGACTGGCAGCTGGCTCAGCCTCTCAGTAATCCGCTGAGAACCTGAGAGAAACTCAGAAACTATGTGGAACCTCAGCTAAAAACAATTCATTCAAAATGCCCCTTTTATTGGTGGTCAATGGAAAGTCTTCTAGTGGTGGTCAGAATGCCACCACTATAGATCATTGCTGTCATGCCTCTGAGAGTGCCAAGTAGTGTTGGCCCCGGAACTATGCAGGCGTCATCAAATGGGAGATCAAGCAACCACAACTCAAGGAATAGTAACCTTTGAAGGAACCCAAGGGTTCCATGGAACCCTGGTTGAGAATGGGAATTTTTAATAGGACTCCTCATGTATTCTCCTGTTTTCTGTGTAACCCTGCTCACTAGAATTTGATTTTGCATGGAGACAGTCTGCTCTGGTCTTTTTAGAATGCAGCACTTTCTTCCTATCCAGGTTGGCTTGTGAGTAATTTGTAAGCTCTACTCATCTCAATTTCTTTTGACAGTTTTGTGAGTGGACTGGATGCTGAGGTTATATGTAGGGAGCAAGGTCAGGTGCAGCTGCCAGTGTGGACCTTGACAGAGCAGAAAATAGCTGAGCATCAAACAAAGCAACACTGACAGCTTTCATATTAGCTATGATATGTACTCTAAACACTATGAGCCATCTCCACATATTACATCTTCGCACACATACACTCATCATCTCAGGAAACCCTATTGGAAAGGTTAAAGGGAGCAGTTACATTCATTTTTAAGAAAATAAGTGTATAAGAAAAGTAATAAAATACACTTTCAATTTAAGCTGTCATTTGGCTGCATTTGCAAGAATACATGGACAAATCAGGGATAAAATGGTGCAATTATCTATTTTTAAAAATGAATGACATGGTACCATAATCAGATGATGGGCTGTATAAATTTATCAGTAATGAATCATACAATACTTACACTGCACAACGAAATAATATGAAGCAAAACAATTGTACGTTTACTTACGATCCCAGGTCTTATTAGACAGAGATGTCTCCTAGATACTCGACTATGAAACAGGTTGCATGTATGACCTTTGTTTCATAATAAGGTATTTTTTTCCACAAATAAATTGCATGGAATTTAATAAAATATTTCAAGGCACGTATATTCTAATTAATATCAAACCGATATGAACTGTATGCAATTATTTGCTAAATTTCGCTAAACAGATACAAGGTGGATTTTCCTTCACCTAGTGACTACATTGATTAGCAATCCAATGTAAGTAATTACATTTGGTGGAAGGCTTTATATGTTAAAATTAGCTTTATTAGTGAGCTAACTAATACTTTCTAATATGCATACACATTTTTATTTTCATAGTTGTGATAAAACGTACACATTAATACATGGCACACTACTTACACTTTGACCAATGTACACATGCAAAATAAACTTTTCCTTTATTGATTGTGGATCTGAACTCAATGGGGAATATTTGCATCTGTGCGGGGTTTTAATGCCTGCAGGTGTACAATAAAATTCCTATTGCACCTTGTTTATTGTTACAGATTTAACAACTCCCCTCTCCCACCCTCCAACAGCCCCATAAAGGAAGGTCTGTATCTCCATGCAAACCTGGAACCGAGGGTAAGACATCAAATGACACGTTTACTTAAAGTAAACTTTTGGAAACAGCAGGAAAATGTCAAGTTTTCCTTCTGCATAGAGTGAAGAAGGGTTAGAGCCATTGTCAGAGGTTTTTTTTTTTGCCCCTCTTGGGGAGGTTTACACTCACTTCCTGTCATGGCGGGAAATTCCTTTGCTGGGGACAAAAACAAAAGCACATTTTTGGCAAAGTTAGGAGGGGTTTGAACTTCTGCACCTTTGAACCCCCCATTTCTTGCACAGGACTCTTCCCTACTCTATCCAAAACTAAAAAAAATTTTCTGGAGTTATGCTGTAGGTTGGATTCACACTGTTGTTCTGGTGACATGTGCCTTACTGCGACACATAGCAAAGTGCACTATTGGCAATCAAACACAGCAATACCATTAAAGTGTTACTAAACCCACAACAGTAAAATCAGTCTGTGTATACAGTAAAGCATGCTTGTTATAATCATTGTGCATTTAATCAAGGGGTTAATCCTCTGCATTGTGTAAAAAGGCTGTTTGATCCTGTCTTCTCTGTTCCTCCCCTTCTTGTACTGACCCAATCCATCTACTGATATTACAGAGCTCTAGGAGTCACTCTGCACATGCTCAGTTTACTGCTAGAGAGGTTTTCTTTGGGAACGTGCATGTGATCATCACAGAGCCAATCAGTACTGTCCAGACAGAGGGTCAGGGGTCATGCAGCCTCATAGAACAGTCAGAGCAGAATAAAAACTCCTCCGACAAGATTAACCAGTGCTCAGCTGGACACTGATAGAAGTCACAAGAATGCTATATACTGCTGATGAGAAAAGGTATGTCGTAGTTTGTTTTAGAAATAATTGCATTTCTATGTTCTATGTACTGTGGGAGACCAGATATAGTAAATGCAGGGTCCTGGGTTTAGTAACACTTTAACTGTGAATGGCACCTTCCCAACGCAAGCGCACTACAGCACATTGTAAATATACAAAATGTGACCCTAAGCAAGGTAGAAGCTTTGGCAACATCCATCCCTTCAACTGACATTGATAACAAATTGCAACAAGCACTGAGAAGCCACCCAGTTTCCACTGTTTGTACTAGCATAAATCGTCCATTATTTCAGGGGATCATAATGAAAGGTATCTATGTGCCCCAAATCCAGAATTCATTTTTGAAGAGCCTAATTAAAGCAGCTTTTAGGATTTGCGATACTAAAGAAGGAGGCCTATAGGCCTTTGCTAGACTGATCTTTCATCAGTGCATAGATATCTGTGTAATTCATACTCAGTGCCATATCACATATCTATTCTTGCAGGCGTTGCACTAATTAGGACCCACTGACCTTTAAGAGGAACCTATTGACTTGTGAACTGTTATACAGCTAGTCTTGAATCCTTGCATCAAAGCATATTGCTCAGATACACAAAGACAATTCACTCTACCCACTAACATGTTACATTTTTTTCACTGTACATCATTTCTGGTGATTTAGGAATGAGAATAGTCTAGAGAGGACAAGAGCAAGAAGGTCTGGAATGTCTTGCAGGCTGTTATTTGGTGCTAATATTTCCTGTCCCATCACAAAACAGAATCCTCCATTCTCAACAAGTAACAACTTTACTTTTCTTTTCACATATTTACAAGTATGTAGGCAGATGCAGATATCTACATTGCCACTAGATGGCTCTGTACCAGAATAGTGTCTGGTTACAGCAGACAGTGTCATCAGGTGCTAGGCCCCTCTTAGGTAAAGCCCTTTTGTAGTGATGTCAGGAGTGAATCAGCCCCCATATATAGGTCAGGTAGGGAAGAGCACAGACGCACTTGGGGAATGGGCGCTAAATACACCACACCTATGTGGATGTAACCAGCACATGTAGGTCCTGGACAGGGCAGGAAGTTGGGAGGAGTAGACCGGCTGTAGACTTTCTGTGCCTTCTGTGAGGTGGGGCTAGGACAGACTGCAAAAGGCCTTTTAGATTAGTCCAAGAGTTCCCTAAATGAGGCTGCTTCCCTGGAAGGTCCTGGGAAAGGTGTACCTAACGAGGAGGTGACTACAGAGAGCCCAGTCTTGTGAGTACTAATGACCCCGGGGAGAAGAGAGACTGTTAGACGGAGATGGCTACTAAAGGTGCTGTATATGCTTTCACATGTAATTACAGTGGACTGTTCACTAAATGTGATTGATTGTATAATGTAAAGTGAATCCGGATTATAAATTGAAGTGACTGTAATCCCATTTCCAAAATTCCATCAGTAAAGTGCCGCAAACTAATTTATGTGTGGACATTCCTTCCTTTGGGAATGTAAAGGTGAATGGTCAGGAATGTCGTGTGGAGGCTTCTGTCATGGAGTCAGGCACAAGATGGCGAAGGGTTTGCCTCAGCAGGGGAGGACAGTGTTCTAGCAGGACAGGAATGGGGAAAGGGACATGTGCTCTTGGCACCAAATACGGCCAACCACGAAGCCCTTCTTGCAAGTATATTTACTGTAAAGCTGGTTGTCTACGAGGAAGCACCATATAGAGATATTACGCACTGTGAAACTTCAGCCTTTTACAAATATCATCCTTCCCTTCCAGATAACAGGACAGCTAGCACAGTGCGTTCTCATTCTATTTAATAACATAGTGGTATTAAAAACTAATAATGCAATTTGTCAAAATCACGATCCACTGGGCTTAAAAATTGTCACAGTGGAAAGAACGAGAGACTGAATGAAACGCACAATGTTACACAGCAGTAATGTCATGTTTCAGGATGCATTACAGAACATGTTTTCATCAGAAAGATAATAGGGTGGTCCATTGGGTCTGATACAGTCATAGGCTTTCCTTTAATTGTTTTTGTGATAATCCAAATCACAAATTGTTCCTGGGAGTACGATTGGGGACTATTACCTATCATTTGATGGTGAATTCTATATCCGTACAATATTACATTTTCACAAATTGTTCCTGGGAGTACGATTGGGGAGTATTACCTATCATTTGATGGTGAATTCTATATCCGTACAATATTCACTTTCATAATTTTCTTACAATGGATTCCACTCAAGTACAATTATTTTCTTGCAATGACCTCTATGAAATAATAGACCACACCACATGCATACAGCACATCTCACATATTACTTGCTACGGACTTAGTGAGAAGGAAAAAATTTAATTTGACCCATCTAAACCACACCAGATATGCACTCATATCTTAAACGTAATAGAGCTGGACACTTTCAAGCCAAATGAATCCAAGAAGTCTGCAATGATAGTACTGGTGAAGCTGTTTGCTTGGTATGTGTAATTCAAGAATGCTAGGACTCTGTAAAGTCTTCAAAAGTGTTCTACAAGTGTCACCTTACCAAGTTTACATTCCTGTGTGGGCTGCTAGCGTGGGATTTCCAGCACTGTCTATAGGGAAATGACAGTCACCATAATATAATTATATTAAAAGAAAATATTGTATTCTGATAACTGCATGCAATTATTAAGCATAATGCATTCTGAAGTGGCTTGTCACTTATTAGTATCATATCTATTAGTAGTTGTATATCTTATGCTCTATTTAGCTCCTCTTAAAGTGTATCTAAATTCAAAAACCTAAATATAATATATTGCAATTGCAAGTCCTTTGATATGGTGGACACAATTTATTCAGGCTGTATAACCAAGTGTCCCTTGCGGCAACATATTGCCTGTCTTGGGGTTACAATCCTCATTCACTGTACTGTATCTATTGAGGAGCGGTGTTGTCCTCCTGTCTACACATGAAATATGTTATCATTACAACCACCTCCCCCCTCAATCATATCCATAATATGACAAAGTGCTCTGTAGCCCATGTGAAGTTATGATCTCACTGGATTTCTGGAAGGATCATCAAATACAGTGGGTATAGAAGAGAATCACCCCCTTTAAAATAATCACATTTTGTTGCTTTGAAGCCTCAAATTAAGACAGACACAGTTTTTGTGTTATCCAGCTGTATTTAATCAGTGCAACTTATAACATCCAAGCAAAAGATATAACATCAACACGTCAGAAAAAATAAAACAAATTCAAAAACAGAATTATTGAGTTGGAAAAAAGTACCACCCCCTCCTAAGAATGATTTGTGAACTCAAATCAGGTGTAGCTAATCACCTTCTGAATGGCACACAAAGCCATGTGACTTTCAACGGTAATCAGATGTGGTCATTTTAATTAGCTCAGCATGAAAAGCTTTCCTGGAGCGTTTCAGTCCATGGTAGTGCATCTGAAGCAAACAATCAACTATGGGTGGCAAGGTACTGTCAAAATATCTCTGGGAAAAAGCTGTGGACAGGCACAAGTCAGGAGATACAAAAATGTTTTAAAGGCTTTATCAATGCCTAGAACCACAGTGAAGTCTATTATTAAGAAGTGGAAAGTATTTGGTACAATACAAATCCTTCCTGGATCAGGATGTCGCACTTGTCAGGATAGAAGGAAAAATGGATGGGGCAAAATACCGACAAATTCTTGAGGAAAATATGTTGCCCTCAGCCAGAAAGTTGTCAATGGGAAGAAGGTTTACCTTCCAACATAACAATGAACCAAAGCACAAAGAAAAAATTACCAGACAGTGGTTGAAGGAGAAAAAGGTGAATGTCCTTGCATGGCCTGGTCACAGCCCAGACTTAAATCCCAATGAATATCTGTGGAATTACTTGGAAGACTGCAGTCCACAAATGGTCACCATCAAATTTAACTGAACATGAGCAGTTCTGAAAATAAGAGTGGGCAAATATTGCAAAGTCTAGATGTGCAAAGTTAGTAGAGACCTATCCCAACAGACTAAAGGCTGGATCTAAAGCAAAAGGTGGTTCCAAAAATACTTGCACAAGGAGGCGATCCTTTTTCCAACTCAGTGATTCTGTTTTAGAATTCATTAAATTTTTTTCTCACACGTTTGTGTTATATCTTTCACTTTAGATGTTATAAATACAGCTGGATAAAACAAAAACCGTGTCTGTCTTCATTTCAGGGTGCAAAGCAACAAAATGTGATTATTTTAAAGGGGGTGATACTGTTCAATACCCACTCTATTTTTGGCACAGAATAGTTGCAGCCACTGATCAAGCATGGAAGGCCACACACTATTCAAAACTCAGCTGGTTTAGCAGACACCGGATACATTTCTATCACTGTATGGCCAGCTCAAGACTATCCATCAAAGTAAATATGACAACAGCAATTCCAATTGAACTTATGAAGAAAAAGTGCAGAAGCACAGGTAACATACAGGGAAAACCAAAATGAGCAGCAGAATGTGGGCAGCTGAAACATAGATTTGTACATAATTTCAGCCATGTATATCTCTGCATCTACTGCTCATTTTGACATAGCGTACAAACATATTTATATCTTAAACTTGTTCAACACAAAGCAGTTTATTAGTCAAGCTTTTAACCTATTGAGTCATGGATGCCACTAGACCTCCATAAGTATGCTGTGGCATCTAGCACCAAGTTGTTAGTAGCAGATCTTTTAAGACTTGTAAATTGCAAGATGAGGCCTCCATGGATTGGACTTATTTTTCCAGCACATCCTACAGACGCTCAAGTGGACAAAGATCTGGAGAATTTGGAAAACAAAAGATGAACAAAAAATTTGACACTTCAATGCCCAAAAATAGCGGAGGCTCCAATCCTATGTTGCAGAGTTATGCCAGAGTCAAGCAACCCAAACTGGAAGGGAAGGAGGTGCAGCCCTCCTCAAATCGGGTAAATCCAATGCTAAAAAAACAAAAAAAGAAAAGGTGCAAATGCCTAGTGCATTATCTCTAGCACTTTATTTGGTAAAGCAAATAAAAATAAACTCACAAGCCCGATTGGTTGAACGCATGTAAAACACACAAGGCATGAAATGCAATCCTCCACTAGCCAACTAAATAGATGACGGAGCAGACTAATGCATTTCGGAGAAATGGCCCCCTTCTTCAGAGCTTTGGACAGTTGCACCATAACACAATATTCCAGAGATAGAAGGGGGCCAGTTCCCCAAAACATGTCAGCTGGCTCAGTCATCTAGTTACAAGTTGGAGTTGAATAGTGGACAATTGCATTTTGAGCATTGTGTGTTTTACATACAGTGGGGATCGAAAGTTTGGGCACCCCAGCTAAAAATTTAAAATATTTATATTATTTGATGCCTTTTGGAGATTTTTCCATCTTTCCTTGGCTTCTTTATGCACATTAATACAAATTTTTAGCTGGGGTGCCCAAACTTTCGATCCCCACTGTAACTATTAGGCTTGTGAGTATATTTTTATTTGCTTTACCAAATCAAGTGATAAAGATAATGCACTAGGCATTTGGCCCTTTCTGTGTTTGTTTTTATGGAGAATTTGGAGGCCAAATCAACACCTCAAAAACTTGGTGTTGTGTTCCTCAAACCATTCTTGAACCATTTTTGCAGTGTGGTAGAGTAGACTAGCCTGCTGAAAGATGCCACTACCATCAGGGAATACTGTTTCCATGAATGGGTGTACTTGGTCAGAAACCACAGATAGGTGGTATCTGTCAAAGTAACATCCGTGAATGGCAAGACACAAGGTTTCTCAGCAGCCACCAGCTTGCCTTCTTCCTATACTGCAACCTGGTGCCATCTCTTCCCCAGGTAAGTAACACACACACCTGGTCATCCACGTGATGTAAAAGAAAATATGATTTATCATAACAGGGCACTTTCTTCCATTGTTTCGTGGTCCAGTTCTGATGTGCACATGTTCTATATAAACGGTTTTGACTGTTGACACAGGTCAGCATGGGCACCCTGACACAACAAATAGTGTTGGCCATTTTTTCTGCTTTCAACACATCAACTTCATGGACAACATGTTCGCTTGCTGTCTGATATATTCCACTGACTTTCAGATGCCATTGTAATGATATACTCAATGTTATTCACCTAATCTGTCAGTGGTCATAAAGTTATGGCTGATAGGTGTATATACATATACAAGAACCGATTTAGACAAAAGCCAATAAGCCAATTCTTTTCAGTGTGAACATTCACATCTATAAAAGGATTCAGTCAGCACGTATCATCCCTGCTTGTCATGATAGACTTGAGCTGTGTACCTACCCCAGTGTATTGAAATCAACATACACTCCCCACCTGTTGCGTTGCATCCTGATTGAACTTCATCAGAGGTAAGAGATCCTCTGAAGTATCACCCTCCAAACACTTCTTTGAGTTTTCATATTAACCTGTAAACAACTGCTGCCAATGATAGTATACTATGATAGAAACAATTGGAACTCCCTATTTACACTGGATCTTAACCCAGTGGTATCATAATATCAAATACATATACAGTCGTGGCCAAAAATATTGGCACAACTGCATTTCTGTCAGATAATGCACCACTTCGCCCAGAAAAGTGTTGAAATTACAAATGTTTAGCATTCTCATGTTTATTTCTTTTGTTCGTATTGGTATGACACAAAAGAGTGGAAAAACAAAAAGCCAAATCTGACACCTTTTCATCAAGAATCATTAATGAAGTAATTGGGGGCAAAATCTATATCCAGGTTCTTAGTCCAATACCTTAGCAATTATTAAATGAAATTGCCTCTTCCCAAATTCCTCTTCACTTTCTCCAGGTCCCAAAACTGTAAAACCTCTAGGGTCAGAACTGTGATGTGTTCTAATATGTTTATAGACACGGTGTTTATTAAAACCAGTCTTCATGTTATAGTCATGTTCCCTCATTCTTGTGGACAAAACTTTAGACATGTGGCGGACACATTGTAACTCTAAAATATACATGACCCCTTCAGAGGTGTGACGGTGCGTGGCGTCAGACCCCAGTCCTTCTCACCAACTCGTGACTGAAGGACCAGCCGATCTCACACCGCCCTGTCACTTGCGTAATAATGCCACTCTCAGCTGCGCCCTGCACAAGGATTTTCCAGCTCGTGGGACCACAATCTATGTGCCAGCAGCCTGAGAGCGATTGTTACTGGGTCAGGTTAATTATGCAATTAACTCTTCACACTGCCACCACCACCTTTTTACAGAGAAGGAGGAAACTCACAAATCTTAGCAGTAGCACTATGATGTTATTATAAGCGTCTGTAACACACACTGTCACCACAGACAGGGACATCAGAGGATTATTACATACAGTAGCACTCTTCAGAGACAGGGATTCTTTAGTTTGCACTAAAAGCTTTAGAGACAGTTCAACACTTTTCAGAAAATAGGATTTATTACTAAAAAGGTCAAAATGGTGCAATTAAAATATTTACAGAAAAAGATGTAACAAAGATATAAAGAGAGCAATAAAACAACAGAGAAATAAAAGAAAGAAGTTCAGAAGACAGAATACTTGCAAAAGTCCTTGGTTTGAGCAGAGTTCAAGTGTCCGAACAAAAGGCTGCTTTGCTCTCAAGTCTCTTAGATGGTTCCTGTTCGATTTTAAGGGAGAGCTCATTTTTCTCCAGGCTGTCAGTCTTTTTCTATCATCTCAAAGGGGTGTCAGCTGAGAACAAATGACCAATCAATTTGGGGATGGGTGTTAGGCGGTAACCAAGGCTATGACTAAATCCCTTCAAAGTTCCTACTAAGGTCAATAACCTTCAATAGGTACAGATAGCATCCTAGCAACTGGCAGATTAATATTTAGAATTATTTTCTAAACGCACAGATACCAAGCTTAGCATGTCTTTGCCACTCTGGATAAAAGAGACTGCTTTATTTTCTTTTGTAGGTGCTAACCTAGGGAAGTAAGGTGTCATGTGACTCATATTAAAATGACCTATCCGAATATGTACTTCATATTCGTGTGCCCAGTTCCTGCTGAACTGTATGAATTTGTATGAAAAATGACTCATGTGGAATGTACGTTTTATGGCACACTCTAGCTCTACAGGCCTAACAGGTCATGCCTGACTGAGTTATTGTTTTACGATTGGGCAGAGGAAAGTGACTTTCAAGAAGACCCCCTGGAACCAGACTAGTTATTGGTTTACAACCATGGAGTTCATGTAGCTGTGTTTTAAATAAGAGGCACTTTTGACCTCTGTTCACTTACAGACTCACATTCGATTCAAAAGGGAGGAAAGGAGAAACAACATGGCCACGACTTAACAAGATAGCTTGTCATGTACAGCGCCCATGCCTTTATTGCGCACAATCGCCACAAGAAGTACATACAATAAACTCTTTCAGATAACATTGCCTTCCATTGGCCACTATAAACCCTTTTCATCTCTTATTACATTTCACTTCCTTACATGCGTAGCATCTTCCATATATGAAGAAGCCTTCCTGAGGGCACCTATAACTAACTTTTTTTTTTAACATTTATAGGTTTTGCTGCATCCTTCAGGAAAGAATACAGTTTAGATAACCATAGAGAAAAGATACACACAACAAATGAAAATTTGGTTCTGGAGCAAAACACATCGCTCGTCCATGAAGGCCAGAAGGTATGACATGTATAGAAACCACAGCTTAGGTGTGATACAGGAAGGCTTTGTAATACCGTACAAATATAAGGTAGGTATACCCTTGATGAGGGTCAAACTTCTCAACTCAAGTTTTCCACACGAAGGTGAAGTAAACGATGCTTATACTGAAGGGATTAGTTTTTCTAAAAAATTGTGTAGAGATTTAGAGTGACCCCAAAATGAGGAAGAATAAAGCAGCTGAAGGAGGAGGGAAAAAAAAGGAAAACCAGAGCAAAGGAGAAAAAAAAGAGGGGGGTGATGGAGGGAGTGGGGGGGAGGAAGGAAGAGGGGCGGCTGAAGTAAGCCAAGAAGACCATTTGCAGGTCTGCAAAAACATAAGTATGCCAAACGTGACTTCTACTGAGAAGGGGCCTGTGGAAATAGGGTGGCCAAATATGTGGTGTAATCCTGACAATAATACCACATTTTACAGAACTGTTAGTATTTACATTTCAGAGCTTGTTTACCACTGTTATCCATTGACCAACTGTCAGTTGTTTAGCACTTCTCCATTTTTACGGAATCCATACCTTGGTGGAATTAGCTAAGTGGAACAGGAGGCATCTCTTGTATCTGCGCATAGAAGTAATATGGTATCTACTAGAAAGGAAGGACCTTTGAGCAAAGAGGTGGACAAGGTCCCTCTGCTTATGTGTCAAGGTCCTATTTGGGTCCCTTTCCCATTTCTGTAGGAAGGGAAAGATGCAGACCACAGGAGGGTTGTTCAGCAGAGAATAAATAATTTTTTGCTTAACATTGGTGCTCATGTATAGATAAACCTTGTGTATGTTTGGAAAAAATTGGTGCCAAATGTCTGTCCTTTATCTATTTCCCAATTTTTTCTAATAATCTTTTAAATTTTCTTATGCTGCACGCTGAGATCTAGGTTCTGTCATCATTCCTTATCTTTAACGTATATTCAGTAAACTTCTCCATCCCTATATATCTCACTTTTTACATTTCTTCTGAAATTATTTTTTCCTTATACCCCTTTCTTAATGAGCCTATCAGCTATGATTTCTGCTTGCTCCATATACTATATATTTCCACCTCGGTACAATTCCTTTCTAAAACGCTTCTGCAGCTCCATTTGAATATTGTGTTATGGTGGTAACCATCCTAAAGATTATAACCATTCCTGTCAGAGAGTTAGAAATTAGAGTAAGATATATGTTTTGATTGTGAAAAGGCCTGTATGATTAATTATTATTAAATTCAGAAATTCAGTGGATTCATTGTGTTGTTTACACATAAGTTTGATATTGTTATTGTTGTCATTAATTTTTGCTTTAAAGGCTTCAGGACTTTCCATGTCTCCTTCCCACATCTTTTTTTAAATACAATCAAGGTGAATACTTCATTATGAAAGACACAATCAGCTTGATCAAAAATTTGGAAAGGCTTTCTAGGAATTGCCTACTTTTTTGTGCCCATTCGAGAATGAGGAGACCACTGTAGCCAGCATATGAGGAGAAAGTGAAGAATCAACTTCAAGAAATACTGGTGGTAAAACATATTCAGCAATCTCCACTAAAATGTCTGAGTCCCCTTTGTCTTCTGCAAATGTAAGTGTTCCACGCAAATCAGGTTGTAATGAATAAAGAAGGGGGGTGGGTACAGAGGAGAATTTACAGCTGTTGGCCGCCACCGCTTCCAAAGGTGGCATTATCCTCTGGAGTAGATCACACAAAGCGACAAAAAATTCTGCTTTAGTCAGAAAGGTTACATGTTGTACATCTGTAAGGGAGCCTGAATGAGAGAGATGGAGTGGTGTCAGTGGAAGATCTTTCTCCAGAACAAGAGAATTGATATGAACCCCAGAGGAACTTAGAGTTTCCTCAGGGCCTGCAGTGGAATTTCCCCTGTTTGTCCCTTGTACTGTCAAGTGCCTGTAGTCAAACATTTCTAGGTGAGGACCTTCCCAGGGTACTCATGGAATGGATGCAAACTGAGAAAGTTCAACATATCAGTCGATATTTATTTTTATTTATTTCAGGTACTTATATAGCGCCGTCAATTTACACAGCGCTTTTTACATATATATTGTATATTCACATCAGTCCCTAACCCTCAAGGGGCGTACAATCTAAGGTCCCTAACTCACATTCATATACAAGGGCCAATTTAGGCAGGATCCAATTAACCTACCAGCATGTCTTTGGAGTGTGGGAGGAAACTGGAGTACCCGGAGGAAACCCACGCAGGCACAGGGAGAACATGCAAACTCCAGGCAGGAGGTGCCGTGGCTGGGATTCGAACCAACGACCCTAGTACTGCCAGGTGGAAGTGCTAACCATTTAGCCACTGTGCTGCCCCATGTCAATAGAAGTGTCAACGTGGAAAGAACACTGATGAAAAATGCAAAACAAATATTCTCCAACTGGACAAGGAGTTCATCATCTAAGGACACTAGCAAAAAATGGAGCCTCGCAAAGTGGGTTATATGGGTACACTGGGTGGGTGGTCGCAGAAGTGCTTTTGCCAGTGTCCAATCACCTGGAGGTAGCGGCATATAACCCATGGTCTATGAATCAATTCCTGTGTGCTGTACTGCACAATTAAGATAAAAAGCTTTAAATTATCATTTGAGTATAGGTCTACTTTAATGATATACATAAATCCAATGGAAGCGAGTGACCAATGAAAACTATACCAAACAAAATAAACGAGCACAGCCTGCTCTCTTGGCCTCTCTGTGACACAAACTGTTACTAATGTTTACAATATTCCCTTCTGCCATTATATCTTGGAGGACGCACCTTGCTATTGCTAACTGGATCTTTTTTCCTAAAATATCATTTGCTGTGTTTTTAGAGCTCGTTACAAGATTATAATTCTATTTAAAAAATCAATAGAACATGAGTTGAGAAGAGAAGCTATTGACTTTCTCCTCCAAGCAAATGTTGTCAGAGCAAAGTAAAAATAAAGGGAGAATAAGACTGCAATAAAAACAAGGTTTTCACATTCCTCCTATTAACAGAAACTCAAAACACTAAAGAGGTTGAAAAACAAATTGTGGGCGAAATGAAATAATCTTTTTTATGTAAAAGCAAATGAGAAGAGTTAGAAGAATTGAAAAAAGTAAATCCCAACAAACAGTAAAGAACAAGAGAGGAAAATACTAAAAAGTTCACCTGGAACTTGAGATAACAATAGCTGTAAAGAAAACAGACAGGTGTGGCCTGTGCTTCTGATTATGACAGTTTAAACGTACTATGGAAGGCTAAAATAAAAGTGATATTAAAGGCTCTGGGTTTTTTTTAATAACAAACATGTCATACTTAACTGCTCTGTGCAATGGTTTTGACACACAGAGATTGACTCAGTCAATGATGAGAGAGACATGGGAAAGCCGCTACTCCCATGCCCAGTGCTGGATTGAGATGGGGCTCAGATAAGTATTAGGGGGACTGTGGGGGGAGCAGCACCCAGAAGGTTTTTTTTACCTTCATGCATAGATTGTGTGAAGGTAAAAAAACTTTGAGCCTTTACAACCACTTTAAAATGTGACCTGCCAGCCTCCACAGGGCCCTCCCCACTAGCCCTCTGTCCATCCCTGACCACCAGGAACCAGCTCAGGCCCACTGATCGCTGCTCCGCTGCCCAACCCATACATTGGTTCTGGGCCCACCCCTGGACACCCTGCACCCAGCTACCGGGCACCCAGCTACCACCCCTGGACACCCAGCAACCGGGCACCCAGCTATTGGGCACCCAGCTACCACCCCTGGACACCCAGCTACCGGGCACCCAGCTACCATCCCTGGACACCCAGCTACCGGGCACCCAGCTACCACCCCTGGACACCCAGCACCCAGCTACCGGGCACCCGGCTACCACCTCTGGACACCCAACACCCGGACCACACAGCGAATCAAGACGTCGCCCAGCGAATCTCCCGGACCACCCAGCGAATCTCCAGTCACCGAGCCGCCAGCATCACCAGACGCTGTGCCTACCAACACCCCCAGACATCGCACCCTACGACCCCTCCACTCGCCGATCCACCGGAACCACTGAAGACCCCTCGGACGCCAGCATACTGCACCCACAGATTGCAGCTACAGAAGGACTCTAGTGGACTCCTCCACGGTGCTACAGACTCTCCACATCACCTCGCCCTGACCCGTATCCCTTCACCTCCCCTGACCCGAACAGCACTGCACTCACCCCAGCATGCCACCTGCACTTCTCCTCCTCGTTTTCCTCTCCTCCATCCCAAAAATCGCCTCCCTCTACCCGCCCACCCCCCCAAAACAGCTCTACATTACCCCTTCACTTCTGCCCTCTCCCCACTACGGCACTCACCACCTCCTCCTGCTACTCCACTCCCCGGTCGACCCACGTGCCACCACTACCAGACCCACACGCTCCTACACCTCCCATTCTCATGCCACCCTCCTCACCCTTCTCCTTCTCCTATCCGCTGGGGACATCTCCCCAAACCCTGGCCCCTCACCACCTCTCCCCCCCTCCAGGAACCCCCCCTCCAGGGACCCCCCTGCCCCCGCCAGCCGCCGCAACCCCCTCAACCTCATACCTGTGCACCTCCTCCCCGCATCCATCCCCCCTCTCTCGGTTGCACTTCTGAACGCCCGTTCGGTCTGCAACAAACTAACTGCCATCCATGACCTCTTTATCTCCCGCTCCCTCAACCTCCTAGCCATCACCGAAACCTGGGTACAGGCCACTGACACTACCTCCCCTGCGGCACTCTCCCATGGAGGTCTCGTCTGGTCCCATTCACCAAGACTGAGCGGTCACAAAGGTGGTGGTGTCAGCCTGCTCCTATCACCGCTGAGCACCTTCCAGGTCCTCCCTAACCCCCCCTCCCTAACCTTCTCCTCCTTCGAGGCTCACTGCATCCGGCTCTTCTCACCCACCCCCCTAAGGATCGCAGTGATCTACAGGCCCCCCGGATCCATAGCCCGCTTCTTGGATGACTGCGCCGCCTGGCTTCCCTTCCTCCTCTCCTCCGAGCTACCGACCATCATCCTCGGGGACTTCAACATCCCCATCAACGACAACACCCCAGCTACCTCCCAACTCCTCCACCTAACCTCCTCCTTCGCGCTCACACAGCACACTCAATCCTCCACCCACATCAATGGGAACACCCTGGACCTCGTCTTCTCCCACCTCTGTACCCTCAACCAGTTCTCTAACACCCCCTTCCCTCTCTCCGACCACCACCTCCTCACGTTCTCCATCTCCCCTTCCCCTAACTCCCCCCCCCCCCAGTGCGCCAAACCATCACCAGCCGCAACCTCCGCAACCTGCACCTGGCCCCCCTCCACTCGGCTGCCGACTGCTTACACGACAGCATCCTTCCACTGTCATGTCCTGACCTAGCCACCATCGCGTACAACGACTCACTGTCAGCTACCCTAGACTCTCTGGCACCCCTAACCACACGCAACATCAAACCCAGACCGCTCCAACCATGGCAGAACGACAGCACTAAATGCCTCAAACGTCGCAGTCGTGCGCTGGAGAGACTATGGCGCAAAACCAGGTCCCCTCATGCATTCTCCCTCTACAAATCTGCCTTCCTCCCCTACACCTCCTCCCTCCACGCAGCCAAGCAGGCCTACTTCGTTGACCTGATCAACACCCTCTCCACCTGCCCTCGCCGACTCTTCTCCACCTTCAACTCCCTGCTCTCTCCCCCCCCTCCTCCACTCAGTACCTCACTTACCGCCCACGAGATTGCCACTCATCTCCACAACAAAATTGACGCAATCCGCAAGGACATAGTCAACTTGCAATCTACCTCCCCATCTAGCCTCCCCCCTTCCATCACCCCCTCATCTCTCCCCTCCTTTGACCTCGCAACGGCACTGCCCCCCACCACACCCAAGGCCCTGCCTACCGTAACCCCCCCATCACTGCACTCCTTCAGCCCTACTACCACTGAGGAAGTCACCAGAGTCTTCTCAGAAGCCCGCCTCACTACCTGCCCCCTGGACCCTATCCCCTCTCAACTCCTCCGGTCACCCCCCTCTTCCCTCATCCGCTCCCTTACCCACATCTTCAATCTCTCCCTCTCTACTGGCGTCTTCCCCTCCCCCCTAAAACATGCGCACATCACCCCCATACTCAAAAAGCCCTCCCTGGACCCCACTGACCTCAACAACCTCAGACCAATTTCCCTGCTACCACTCACTTCCAAGCTCCTTGCGCGCTTGGTCTTCGATCGCCTAAGCGCCCACCTAACTGACAGCAACCTCCTTGACCCACTACAGTCCGGCTTCCGTCCCCTACACTCCACCGAAACTGCCCTCCTCAAAATCACCAACGATCTACTAACCGCCAAAGCCAAAGGCGACTACTCTGTCCTCCTTCTCCTAGACCTCTCCGCGGCCTTTGACACAGTCGACCACCCCCTCCTCCTTAATAAGCTACTCTCCCTTGGCATCAGAGACACCGCTCTCTCTTGGTTCTCGTCCTATCTATCCCAACGCTCCTTCAGCGTTTCCTACAACGATGCCACCTCCTCTTCCCTCCCCCTCTCTGTTGGGGTCCCCCAGGGCTCTGTCCTTGGACCCCTTCTCTTCTCCATCTACACCTCCTCCCTTGGCAAACTCATACACTCCCACGGCTTCAATTACCACCTCTACGCTGATGATACTCAAATCTACCTATCCACCCCTCACCTCACCCCCACATTCTCCGCCCGCATCACTCACCTCCTAAACGACATCTCTGACTGGATGTCGCTCCATTTCCTGAAGCTCAACCTCTCCAAAACCGAGCTTCTCGTCTTCCCCCAGCCCGCGCCCCCCCCCCATCTTTTCCATCACTACCAACACCACCACCATCAATCCCGCCCAGCAAGCCAAGGTCCTTGGCGTCATTCTGGACTCAAACCTTTCCTTTCAACCTCATATCAAATCACTCACAAACACATGCAGGCTCCACCTCCGGAACATCGCCAAGATACGCTCCTTCCTTACCCCAGACACCCCTAAACTACTCGTACACTCCCTGATTATCTCACGCCTTGACTACTGCAACTCCCTCCTCACCGGCCTACCCCAGTGCAAACTCTCCCCGCTTCAGACCATCCTGAACTCAGCTGCCAGACTCATCCACCTCACCAGCCGCTCCACCTCTGCCACCCCCCTCTGCCTCTCCCTCCACTGGCTCCCCATTGCCCAACGCATTAAATTCAAATTGCTCACCCTGACCTATAAGGCCATTCACAAGACTGCCCCTAACTACCTCACCGACCTGATTCCCAGGTACCACCCTACCCGTACCCTTCGCTCTTCACAGGACCTCCTTCTATCCTGCTCCCTGGTCTCCTCCTCCCACGCACGACTGCAAGACTTCTCCAGGTCCTCCCCCATCCTCTGGAACTCACTACCCCAATCCACCAGACTGTCACCTTCCCTCCTCACCTTCAGGCGCGCCCTGAAAACCCACCTCTTCAGGGAAGCCTACCCCACCCTCACCTAACAGCCGCTGCCCTTCCCTCCTCCTACCACTCCATCCCCCACAGCCATTTCCTCCTGTACCACTACCCCCTCCCTCCTAGATTGTAAGCTCGAAAGAGTAGGGCCCTCTTACCCCTCGTGTGCTGTTTGATGTTACTGTACTGTTTCATGTATTGTCCCCCCCCCCCTCTATTGTACAGCGCTGAGCAAACCCTTTGGCGCTATATAAACTAGATAAATAAATAAATAAATAAAATAAAATGTAAAACTACCCCTGTAGCATGGCTCTCACGCACTGCCAGGGTTAAAATGTTGTTTTTGTTTAGAGCAGTGCTTCTCAACCTATTTTAGTCCTGGTACTTTTTAAAAGTTTTTATTGCAGGACAAATGAAGCCTTCATTTTATATTATTCCTGTTACACTGATCTACCACCAAAAAAAACAAAACTAATGTTCCTGCTCCTGATTAGAGATCAGCTAAGGTTCATCCCCAACCCATGGAAAACGGTCACATAGAATGAGACCACCAGTCTAACCTGCTGCAGGCGGGTAATTCACTGCCCCACATAACAAAGGATCGGAGATGCTGGTGATTAATATGGCCACCAAGAATTAAGCCCACTTCCATGGCACCACATACACATGTCACAATAGTTTCCCTGACAAACGCAGACAACACCCTGAGAAAGGCTGGTCTAGGAAACCACTAAAAAGTAGCTTAAAGTGGTTCTAAAGGCAGAAGGGTTTTTTTTACCTTAATGCATTCTCCCCCCCTATACTTACCTGAAGCCAATTTCGATCTAGCACTGAGCACGAGGGCAGCGGCTATCTAAGCACTCTCTCCTCACTGAACAGAGAGGCAACAGTGGGAGCCACTGCCTCCTGATGCTGTCAATCACAGCCTGTGAGGAGAGTGTGAAGGCAGGGCTGAGTCACATTGTGTGTGTCAATAGACACACACATTACGGCTCATGATCTAGTGGCAAGCGGCTTGCAATGGGGTAACTTGGCAGGGGGGAGGAGCCAGGAGCACTGGTGTGGAACCCCAGAAGAGGAGGATTGGGGCTGCTTTGTGCAGGACCATTGCACAGAGCAGGTATGTATTACATGTTTATTATTTGTTTAAAAAAAATAACATTTACAATCACTTTAACCTACTTTATTCTTTGCTCCCCTGGCAGCTAGGGCTCTCCGCTTCCCTCCAACAATCTGGGATGTTGGCAGGCCATCAGTCTCATTACTTAAAATGTATAGCTGCTACTTCTGCATTGTATGTGATGATGTAAAAATGACGGCAACTGACGAAGTGACAACCTGGGATCACAGCTCTTAGTGGTCAGCTGAAAGATACCTGGATTGAACTGGAAGATGCTGGGGGTGACATGACCCTAACAGCAAGTTATCAGGCTACCAATTTTCATCATACATATTTTACCCCTTTGGTGTGTTTTGTTTCCCAGCGACTTCTTTTGGCTTTTTTCTATGACAGTGTGCCTTTAAAGCCAATTCCGCTGCTGAAGTGTATGCTATATTAAACCAGTAACTAACAATATAGCTTACTAATTACAGCCACAGTTGATCAATATAAATTACTCATGAATCATCTGAACTACAGCTGAATTAACTTTATGCCAAAATGATTTACCAAGCTCAGTGGCTGCCTGGGTACATTATTATGCAGTGTGTGTACTGCTGCTTGCTGGCCTCAAAGCCGACATGTGGGCTTTGATTGAATGAAGCATTGTAAATGCAATAATGTTCAACATATGTAATATTCTGATAGCAACCAATAAAACGTCAGTTTACTGCAATCATTAGCAAAATTATCATTTTCGGTTGTTCGCCATCAATTACTCCACTATGAACATTACTCTTTACTTAACTGGCTATGTCTAGCTGCTTCATACTTCTATAGTTACTAGAGCTTTCAAAATACAGTCCCAACAACGTGGCCTCCTCCTTAAAATGCTTCCAGTGACACTAAGTCTTACCATGTTTCCCCAAAAATAAGACAATGTCTTATATTTTTTTTGGCTCAAAAAAACACACTAGGTCTTACTTTTGGGGTACGTCTTATTTTTTTTTAATGTACAGGTGTGGACAGGGGGTGCAGAGGTGAGCTGTAGGCAGTTGTGGATGAGGGTTACTATAGAGAGGGCCGGCTGATGATAGATGACAGTTGTGAGCTGCAGTCAGGTGTTGCAGAGGTGAATTGACAGGTGAGTTTCAAACAGGGTGCAGAGATGAGCCACACACAGGGTGCAGGGGTGAGTTGCAGGGGATGCAGAAGTGAGCTTCAGGTCCTATCTTCCCACACAGTGCACCTAGTGCACTCACCACTCCGCCTCTTCCTCACTGGCCGGTGATCACCCCTGGGGCATTGGCTTCCATGCATTAGGCTGCAGGATGAGATGCCCGCCCCACCCCTAAACACACTGCACCCTCAGATATTTGTTCCTTCTCTGTCCCACAGTGAGTACGGAGGTAGGGGGGTTCTGTGGGAGCCGATGGTGCTGTTACTTACAAGAGGGATTGTCACTTGGAAACACAAAAGCCGCGCTTCTGTGTTTATAGGAGACAGTAGATATTGGTGTATACAGGGCCAGTGCCAGAGGTGGTGGAACAGCTGATCACAACTAGGTCTTATTTTCAGGGTAGGTGTTATACTTCAGCAATTCCCAAAAATAGTACTAGGTCTTATTTCTGGGGTAGGTCTTATTTTCGGGGAAACAGGTATATTTAAAATAATAACTGATACAGCATACCATGAATCCTCTTCATCTGTGTCACTTCTGATAGCAGTATTATTCAGAAGCTCTGATAAATTAAATCCAAACTTCCATAAGCCCTTACTTGCTTTATGGGTTTGGCTATACAGGTGAAACTCGAAAAATTAGAATATCGTGCAAAAGTTCATTTATTTCAGTAATGCAACTTAAAAGGTGAAACTAATATATGAAACTCATTACATGCAAAGCAAGATAGTTCAAGCCGTGATTTGTCATAATTGTGATGATTATGTCTTACAGCTCATGAAAACCCCAAAACCACAATCTCAGAAAATTAGAATATTGTGAAAAGGTACAATATTCTAGGCTCAAAGTGTCCCACTCTAATCAAATAATTAGGCCATAACACCTGCAAAGGGTTCCTGAGCCTTTAAATGGTCTCTCAGTCTGGTTCAGTAGGAATCACAATCATGGGAAAGACTGCTGACCTGACAGTTGTGCAGAAAACCATCATTGACACCCTCCATAAGGAGGGAAAGCCTCAAAAGGTAATTGCAAAAGAAGTTGGATGTTCCCAAAGTGCGGTATCAAAGCACATTAATAGAAAGTTATGTGGAAGGGAAAAGTGTGGAAGAAAAAGGTGCACAAGCAGCAAGGATGACTGCAGCCTGGAGAGGATTGTCAGGAAAAGGCCATTCAAAAGTGTTGGGGACTTTCACAAGGAGTGGACTGAGGCCGGAGTCAGTGCATCAAGAGCCACCACACACAGACGGATCCTGGACATGGGCTTCAAATGTCGTATTCCTCTTGTCAAGCCGCTCCTGGACAACGAACAACGTCAGAAGCGTCTTACCTGGGCTAAGAAAAACGGACCTGATCTGTTGCTCAGTGGTCCAAATTCCTCTTTTCTGATGGCTTTTGGGGAGCCATGTCATCTGTTGGTGTTGGTCCACTGTGCTTCCTTAAGTCCAGGGTCAATGCAGCCGTCTACCAGGAGATTTTGGAGCACTTCATGCTTCCTTCTGCAGACGAGCTTTATGGGGATGCTGACTTCATTTTCCAGCAGGACTTGGCACCTGCTCACACTGCTAAAAGCACCAAAACCTGGTTCAGTGACCGTGGTATTACTGTGCTTGATTGGGCAGCAAACTCGCCTGACCTGAACCCCATAGACAATCTATGAAGCATTGCCAAGAGAAAGATGAGAGACATGAGACTGAAAAATGCAGAAGAGCTGAAGGCCGCTATTGAAGCATTCTGGTCTTCCATACCACCCCAGCAGTGCCACAGGCTGATAGCTTCCATGCCATGCTGCATTGAGGCAGTAATTTCTGCAAAAGGGGCCCAAACCAAGTACTGAGTACATATGCATGCTTTTATGTACAATTCTTGTTTTATTGATTGTATGTAATATTCTAATTTTCTGAGATTGTAGATTTGGGGTTTTCATGAGCTGTAAGCCACAATCATCACAATTATGACGAATCACGGCTTGAACTATCTTGCTTTGCATGTAATGAGTCTATCTCATATATTAGTTTCACCTTTTAAGTTGCATTACTGAAATAAATGAACTTTTGCACAATATTCTAATTTTTCGAGTTTCACCTGTATTCTCTCTACATATCCCCCCTGTAGCTGTGAACATAGCCACCCTCCACTGTTCACTCCTGATAAGTACTACAGTTATACATGTTGATACATCCAACACCAGCATGTAATAGCATAGAAAAACACCTATTCTTGTAATCACTACCCACACATTACCGCTGATTTGTTTCAGTGTGACAACGATACCAGGAACAGAGAAACTACTTTATTTAGTAGAGGGAGTTGGGTTTAATTCATGTAAATTGCAGCGCATGTGCAGTTGAGACAAGCAGGGCATTGATTCCTGGGAATTCTAGTATGATCAGAGAGGTGCAAGCTCTACTTCTCATTAAAAAAAGAAGTGCAGAAGATAGAAAGTGTAGTGCGAGCGCACAGGGAGAGCGTTTAAATTCTAGAAAAATATTTTGGCAGGTTTTTTTGCAATATAATTAATAATAAAGTTTACGCACTGTGAGCTAAATTAAAAATGCATTTTTACATTTAGTGACACTTTAGGGCAGAAAACAGTTTGCTTCTGAGCTTCTCTCTATCTTTCCGATTAAACGTCATTGATAAGTTCACCTTTGGGAACATGTTACATGTTTCACCTGTTTTTAGGGTGGAACATGTAACATGTTTCCACTGCTGCCCGATCCCCATACTAGCTGTCACTATTTAAAAACTATTTAAATAATTCACCCACACAGCCACATCATTCATTCACAGTGCTCTGTGAATGAATGAACTTTAAGTCCCGACAGCCTCACCTGTAATCGGCTTGTAGTTCTCAATGAACTACCATGACGTTGTGGAGCGTTGTGGTAATTCATTGAGCCTGGGTTCACATATGTGCGGTACGGCATATCGCATGTGATTCGCACAGGAACTGCACCGCATTACTGTGCAAATCACATGCGATGTGTATGCGGTGCGACTGGAGCCATACATTTCACACCACAACCGCACCAAAAACGTGCAGGACCCTTTTTTGGGTCCGCACTAGAATCGGATCGCATAGGTATTCTCACCTATGCGTTCTGATTCTGCACATCGCACCGCATTTTGCGGACTGCTTTCAGGGTGTTGTTAACTTAACATACACACCCGCACCGCATTAATGGGGTGCGATTCTGATGCGGTGCGGAATTCGCACTGAAAACGTTGCAAATTCCACACCACATCAGTGTGAACCAGAGCTGAATCTTCCTGTCAGTATATCTGCTTGCCCGTACATCCTGTTTGGGCAAGCAGATATACTGACAGATCTGCAGGAGACCTGCATGGCACCAGTGATCTGCTGATCGCTGGTGCAATGCTTTCCAGGCTCCTGCAACCAAGAATAATAAATGCACATTTTTTTACATGCAGAAAAATGTGCATTTATTATTTTTGGATAAAAGGTGAACTTATCCTTTAACTCCTATAACTCTGTGTTCCCCCTTAAGCCCACATGACTTCATATGATCGTTCTCTCTGTGTGGTTGATTGTCCTCAATATGATGTCAGTGCTGCTGTCTGTAATCTAAGCCCAGCTTTATGGGGTGATGTACCCTCAGGAAACGGTAGAATGGTTGCGAACCCACCCAGATGAGAGCCAGAGCTGGACCTTGAAAAGGTGAGTTTGCAGGGGACAGTGCTGGAAAGCAGGTGAATACTGCAGAAATAGTGTTTTTTTTTTTTTTTAATTCTTACACCTCTGGGCAAAAAAAAAAAAAAGCTGATGTTCTGCCTTAAAGTAGAATTAAACCTTCTGATCTTTTTCAGCCAAGGAAGCTGCGATCTTAGCCTCTGATTGATCTGCAACTGCAATGGTGCTGCACTTGTTATGACACCAGCCATTTGATGGCTTGACAGAGCAAAGGTTGAGAGCACAAACCAATGTGACCTTTTGTATTCCCAGCATGAAACTGTTAAAATGATGGGTTTAGCTCTGCTTTAAAGTGGTTGTAAAGGCTTAAGGTTTTTTTACCTTCATGCAGTGCACCCAGCCCCCTCAATACCTACCTGAGCCTCATCGCGATCCAGCGATGTGAACAACAGCCTCAGCTGTTCTGGGTCTCTGCCTCCTCATTGCCTCCTCCGCTGCTGTCAATCACAGCCAGTCAGCCAATGAAGAGAGAGGGGGTGGGGCCAAGCCATGGCTCCTTGTGAATGGATACACGGAGCAGCGGGTGCCCCCTTAGCACTGCGTGCTGTGTGGGCACCTGACAAGAGGGAGAGGCCAAGAAAGCCTGCGGGGAACCCGGGAACAGCAGGATCCAGGCTGCTCTATGCAAAACCACTGCACATAGTAGGTAAGTATAGCATGTTTGTTATTAAAAAAAAATAAAATAAAAAAATAACCTTTAGAATCACTTTAAGGTCCTGTACTTGCGAACCACTACAATACATCCCACCATTATAATGAAAATAGCAGTTTAAGACTTTACTGGATTATGCTTTGGTTATTTCCCTTTTTTAAAGTTTCATTTGGTGGCCATCTGACTGCACAGTCTCATTCAGGTCAGTCTTACTCATTGTAAGAGTATGTTGTATGGGTGGGCTGTGCGTTATGGCAGTACCCATGTGTTTATGATGTAGGATAGTTTTGTAGCCATGTCAATTGACATTTCCAGGTTTCATGAGGGCAACTGCTGGCAAAAGCCAATGACAGTAATGGTTGTAAGGTTGCCAAAGTTGTGTGCTAGCCTCTGGAGCAATGGATGCAGAGTGAGTTGGCACTGAATTTGTCAGTGCGAAAGGTCAGTTTTGCAGCTAATCCCTCTATGACGATACAAGGCGCCCGACCCCTGTCCTTCTCACCAACTCGTGACCGAAGGACCAGCCGATATCGTACTGCGTTGTCACTTGGGTAGCAATGCCACTCTCAGCTGAGCCCTGCACAAAGATTTTCCAGTTCACGGGACTACAATCTATGTGCCAGCAGCATGAGAGCGATTGTTACTGGGTCAGGTTAATTATGCAATTAACCCTTCTCAATGCCACCACCACCTTTTTACAGAGAAGGAGGAAACTCACAAATCTTAGCAGTAACACTATGATATTAGTATAAGCGTCTGTAATATACACTGTCACCACAGACAAGTGTATTCAGAGGATTATTACACACCGTAGCACTCTTCAAGAGACAGGGATACTTTAGTTTGCATTAAAAGCTTTAGAGACAGTTTCAACACTTTTCAAAATAGGATTTATTATTAAAAAGGTCAAAATGGTGCAATTAAAATATTTACAGAAAAATATGTTCCAAAGATATAAAGAGAGCAATGAAACAACAGAGAAATAAAAGAAAGGAGTTCAGAAGGCAGAATACTTGCAATGTCCTTGGTTTAAGTAGAGTCCAATTGTCCGAACAAAAACAAAAAGGTTGCCTTGGCTCTCAAGTCCGTTAGATGTTTCCTGACTGAACGAGAGTTGTCTTTTCTCCAGCCTGTCAGTCTTTTTCTATCATATTAAAGGGGTGTTGCCTGAGAACAAATAACCAATCATCCAGTTTGGGGATGGGTGTTAGGCGGTAACCAAGGCTATGACCAAGTCGCCTTACAATTTCATACTAAGGTAATAACCTTCAATAGGTACATGTAGCATCCTAGCAACTGGCAGATTAATATTCAGAATTATATTTCAAACTCAGGGATACCTCACACAGCGTACCCTTGTCACCCAGGAGGAAAGAGATTGCTTCTTCTCTCTTCTAGGTGCCAATATAGTCATGTATGGCCTTGTTTGACTCCTATTAGAATGATCAATCTAAATATATACCATGTAATATACCGAATATTAATATACAATTCATAAATATTAATTAATATTTATGAATTGTATGAAAAATGTCTACATGTGGAATGTACATTTTATAGCACGCTCTAGCCCTAATGGCCTAACAGGTCATGGCTGACTGAGTTATTGTTTTACGATTGGGTAGAGGAAAGTGGTTTTCAAAGCAGACACCTGGCACCAGACTAATTAGCGGTTTACAGCCCTGGAGCTTCATCAAGCTGTGTTTTATTTAGGATAAGAGGCCCTTTTGACCTCTGTTCAACTTACAGCTATAAATTCTATTCAAGAGGGAGGAGGGAGGACAGGATAGACAACATGGCTGAGACCTAACAAGATGGCTGTCACATACAGCATCCATGTCTCTATTGCGCTCAATCGTCACACCCTCCACTATCAATTAACACAGCAGATGTCGGCTCGAGGCACGGCCGCAAAACTGACCACGGAAGATACTGGCACAGCTTCCTGGAGCTTCCAGTAGCAGTCCCCAGGATGCAAACTGATCATGCCAGCACCAATCTGCTCTCATGTTTGGAATGGTCAGTTTAGAACAGGAACCCAGGAGAACTAGCAGGATCACCAGGTATTTAGTAGCAGCATAAAAAATGAAAACATCAAAAAGGTACATTTTAAAACAGTATATTAATAACCAAACAAATATATGAATACTTGATCTTTGGGAAGAAGATTCACTTTATATCAATACGTTTACTGATTCTATTTAGAGAGGTAGTCAGATGTGCACAGAGCCGTGTCTATTTTGTACCTGTAAACTGGATCATGTTGAAAAAAAAAAGTACTACTGAAGACAACATCTAACAAAGGAAACAAACATGATGTTCCATCGTATTGGCAGGTCCTCCTGCCATGGTACTACCCCACCAGAGTGGTTGACTCTGTTCCTTGCTTGACCTCAGTGATAAATACTTTGGCCTCACCTCTTGAATCATCAATAGCACCTAATCTAATATCTAAGCCAATGACATAGATTTTTATTGTGGTCTGGACAAAAGAAAGAAATTGCCTTTTCCAATAGGCTGCCATGTGTGTCCCTGTGTAACTGCTGGTGTTCTTGTTCTCTTGGGGTTCAGTAAAAATTGATGCACAGGTCATATGCCCACCACTGATCAGTGCAGATCCCATAGCGTTTTCCATTTAATATACATTTGTCTCCCTAGATAAGTATGTAAGTGCATAACTGACAAAATCTCCTTCCTTTGAATGACAATGGTGCCCAGGTGTCTCATCTGAGATCAGAGGCTTATTACTGAACGCTTAGCTCTGAACTCACAAGTTGGAACATATTGCACTTTAGTTTAGTTGGGATGTACTATAGTCATATTTTGTGTTTAAGGCATCAGTTATTATCTGCCAGCTCTGAATAACAGCTCAGCTGTGAAGGAGTTTTGTAATTTTTTAAAACTCTGGGGTAATGATTTAATTAACTAGAGAAAATAGACATTATTGTTCTTCACTGGAGATATTTTGCTGATTTTCTGCTCGATTTTACTTTTCAGCTTCACGTCTGATCTGGCTTGATAGACTAGACAAGCTCATAAAACAACAATACTATGTGAAATTGGAAAACAATTTATAATAACAATTGTGTGGCATCATCAGAGCGCAAATGCCAGCTAAAATATAAATCCTCTCTACCCAAAACAAATGACAAAAAATAACTATTAATATGCAAATAAGAAGTGCCTCCCACATAATGCATAATAGGTCTGTCCGGAAAGTTTCCAGCCAGGTAATATGAAAAATAGAGACATTTACTGAAGAAGATAGAAGATTCAGGAAACATTGTAATTAGGCCAAAGGCACCTCAGTTCCCTGCAAAGGATTTTGCCACAGCGCATTTCATGCCAAGATCCTGCATCAAAATCTCGGGTGCATTAGTTTTTGGAATCCCCAGATCAGCTTCTAGTTCTCGCATTGTCAGTGGCCGTTGTTTGTTGACTGCAGCCTGTGCACGTTCAACAATCTCAGGTGTTCAGGACAGACCTCATATGTGTGTCCATGGGTGGCAGAGGTTTCTGTGCAGACAGCATGCTCCCTGCGAGCTCCCAGCACAGAGACCAAGCTGTCAAAGACAGCTCTCGGTCTCTACTAATAATAGAGAACATGGGGAACTGGCTGCCAATCACAGTGGTCATGTGATTCCCGGGCCTTACCTCCCCCAGGTGTAAGGACCCTGTTAAGGGGATGCTGGTGCTGGGTGGGAAGGGGTTACCTGCCATTAAAAATAAAAAATGTAGATACAAGAGACTAAGAAATTATATAAAAGAATTCCTGTCCAAAAAAAGTTCTATTTTCAAAGCAGTGAACATTCACCAGACATTCACAGATCGTCAATCATTTACTGTATATGAATAACATGTTCCACGTAGGTTAACCACTTGCCCTCCTGAGGATTTACCCCCCTTCCTGACCAGGCCATTTTCTGCATTACGGTGCTGCGTTACATTAACTGACAATTGCGCAGTCATGCAATGCTGCACCCAAATAACATTTACATCCTTTTTTTCCCACGCATTGAGCTTTCTTTTGGTGGTATTTGATCGCCTGTGCATTTTTAATTTTTTGCGCTATAAAAACAAAGACTGACAATTTTGAGAAAAAAATTATATTTTTTATATATTTTGCTATTAAACATGTCCAGTAAAAAAATTTAAGAAATCAAATGTCATCATAAATTTAGGCCAAAATGTATTCTGCTACATGTCTTTGCTAAAAAAAATACCAATACCAATACCAATACGTGTAAATTAATTGGTTTAAACCTGAACGTTATAGCATTTACAAATGGCGGTATAGATACTGGAAGTTTTTCTTTTTTTTAACTAGTAATGGTGGCGATCAGTGACTTATAGCGGGACTGCGGCAGACATTCTGACACTGGGAGGAAATGATTCAGTGTCACTGACATCCCCAGTGACACCAATACAGTGATCAGTGCTAAAACAAAAGCACTGACACTGTACTAATGACACTGGGCAGGAAGGGGTTAACATGAGGGGCGATCAAAGGGTTAACTGTGTGCAGGGAATGTGTCTGTGTGCTCAAGCTGACAGGGAGGAGGATAATTAGTAAACAAAACAGTAATATTTGTTGAAGGTCACATTTGCTGATTCATAATTATACACCAAAGTGGATATTTTACTGTTGGAACCAGTGAAATATCTAAATATCGGCAAATGAAACATTTAACTGCTTAAACTACAATGGAGTAATTTAGTTCACTACTTCTTGCTGAAAACAAAGGTTATATAGCAAAGGATTGGGAAAACGTTCATAGGACAGGAGTTTTTTCTCTTTTGTACAGACTTTTATAGATGCAGTATGCCCAGAAGCTGATAGGGCAACCTTTCTGCTTCTAGCGCCAATAATCTGTCCCTACCTGCAGGCAATCGCAGTATGTGCAATTACAGTCATGGCCAAAAATATTAGCACCCCTGCATTTCAGCCTATGGTACTGTAGCTAATCTCCCTGGATGTAGACGAAAGAAATATATTGATCAAAGATTGCAACAAAGAATTGTTTGAATGGTGGATAAAGAACCTTGAACAACTTCCAGACAAATTCAAGCCCACCTTCAGGCATAGGGTACAACTGTGTCAGCTGGAACTATATGTCACCATCTGAATGAAAAGGGACGCTATAGTAGGAGACCCAGAAGGACCCCACTGCTGACACAGAAACATAAAAAAAACCAGATTGGAGTTTGCCAAAACTTACCTGAGGAAGCCATCATCCTTTTATGGAGAATGTGTTGTGGAGAGACGAAACAAAATTACAGCTTTTTGGTAAAGCCAATCATCTTACTGTTGTCAGAAAAAGCAATGAGGACTTTAACCTCCTCCCGTCCGCCATAAAAGTTAATGACGGGCACAAGGAAGTTCTCTTGATCTGGAAGGACGTCATATGATGTCCTCCCACTCTAACCACATGCCCCCGGGGGCACGCAGCGCAGCGATCGGTGGTGTGCTGTGTCCCTGGGACACAGCAAATCACCGATCTGCGGAAAGAGCTGATGAAGTCGGCTCTGTCATGTGATTAGCTGTGTCCAATCACAGCTGATCGCATGGAAATAAGGAAATGCCGGTTACTGGCATTCCTGTCCTCACAAGCTGTCGCGCTGACAGCTCGTGAGGAGAGGAGAGCCAGTAATCGGCATTTCTCACACGGGAATTTTACATTTTTACAGTGCCCTGATGATCAGTGTATCCCCATCAGTGCCACCTGTCAGTGCCCATCAATGCCACCTGCCAGTGCCCATCAGTGCCACATCAATGCCACATATCAGTGCCTACCAGTGCATATCAGTGCCCATCTGAGCTGCCTTTCAGTGCCAACTATCAGTGCCAGTCAGTGCTGCCAATCAGTGCCACGTATCAGTGCCAGTCAGTGCTGCCAAGCAGTGCCACCAACCAGTGCGCATCAGTGCTGTCTAACAGTTCCAGTCAGTGCCGCCTATCAGTACCAGTCAGTGCTGCCTATCAGTGCCATATATGAGTGCTGACTTTCAGTGCTCATCAGTGCCACCTACCAGTGTCTCCTCATCAGTGCTGCCTATCAGTGGCCATCACTGCAGCCTCATTAGCGCACATCAATGAAGGAGAAAAATTACTTATTTACACTTTATAAAAGAAACTAAGAAAAAACTTTTTTTTTTCAAAAATTTCAGTTGTTTTTGGTTTGTTTAGCAAAAAAAACCACCAAAAGAAAGCTCTATCTGTTTAAAAAAATTTATAAAAATTCATTTGGGTACAGTGTTGCATGACCGCGCAATTGTCATTCAAAGTGCGACAGCGCTGAAAGCTGAAAATTGGCCTGGGCAGGAAGGGGGTGAATGTGCCCGGTAGGCAAATGGTTAAAGAAAAGAATACAGTCCCTACAGTCAAACATGGTGGGCCTGGGGGGGTGATCGGCCGTTGCGGAGCGACTGACCCCACACATCGAGTGCTTTCTCCTAATTGCCAGTGACAGGCTCTGACTGGTGTGCCTGTGATTCTCTGATCTACTTGGAAAACCATTACTCTTCTTTGTATGAATCATTTTTTTGCTGCTGATAAGAAGGAAAAGTCAGGAAGAAGGTGTATTATTGAGTTGTAGTCCTATTCTGGAGTACTGCTGCTATTTAGCTAATCATGGGACATTTTATTTTTCCGTTGGACACTTATTCACATATATTAATATTTATTTAT
Organism: Staurois parvus; assembly: GCF_062004578.1. Lineage (NCBI taxonomy): Eukaryota > Metazoa > Chordata > Amphibia > Anura > Ranidae > Staurois > Staurois parvus. The sequence continues at coordinate 11,696,631 of NW_028318117.1, read as the reverse complement.
ATGTGTTGGTGTTTATGCACACGAGCGTTTTTAGGAATATTTTTGTGATCACAGTTTGTTTTTATGGAATTCACTGTTTGTGGTTACTACCTTTGGGACTGAACATGACACTTACACTTAAGTGACTAGCGCAGCACAATTTTTGACTTTTTGAAGGTTTGATGACTAGTATGAGCGACTATTGAGTGCATTACAGCCAGTTCACATTCATTATTTCTATCACAGTTAGTATATTTCATACATGTGTAAGTTTATGGTGCAGTAGTAATATATTTGGTTTTGATCACAAGGATATATTTGAAATATTTATAATTTTTTTTTTCACTTTCTCACATTTGCTGCTTTTGGCACAAGGGGTTGGGATATCTGTAACAGTGCAAAAGGATTAGATAATTGATTCACTGATGTTTTGGGGCTGCTTCAGGCACTGGATGTCTTGACCGTGTGCATGGCATTATGAAATCTGAAGACTACCAAAGAATTCTGGGGTGCAATGTAGGGTCCAGTATTAGAAAGTTGGGTCTCTGTCAGAGGTCATGGGTGTTACAGGAGGACAATGATCCAAAGCACACGTCAAAAAGCACCCAGAAATGGTTTCAGACAAAGAACTGGAGAGAACTGAACTGGCCAGCAATGAGTCCAGATCTCAATCCCATAGAACACCTGTGGAGAGATCTCAAAACAGCAGTTGGGAAAGGAACCCTTCCAATCTGAGAGACATGAAGCAGCTGGCGAAAGAAGAGTGGTCCAAAATTCCAGTAGAGAGGTGTAAGGAACTAATTGATGGAAAAAATAACTGAAATCAAGCACTTCCTGTAACCAAGGGGTGTGCTATCAATTATTAAATTGAGGGTGCCAATAATTTTGTCCAGCCCATTTTTGGGGTTTTATGTGGAATGTGTCAGATTTGGCTTTTTGTTTCTCCACTTTTTTGTGTCAAACAAGACATAAACATGAGAATGTCTAAACATTTGCAACTGCAACAATTTTCTGGGCAAAGTGGTGCATTATTTGACAGAAATGCAATGGGTGCCAATATTTTTGGCCATGACTGTGCAGACAGCTGTGGACAGATGAGGCCGCTGTCAGCCTGTCATTCATTTAGTACAAACTTCTGCTGATTCTTGCTGCAGGAATCCGCTTCAGCACATCTTTTTTTCAACAGTGGGACTTTGCGGGGGCTTCTTGCAGATAGCTTGGCTTCACATAGGCGTCTTCTAATTATAACAGTACTCACAGGTAACTTTAGACCTTCTTTGATCTTCCTGGAGCTGATTGTTGGCTGAGTCCTTGCCATTTTGGCTATTCTTCTATCCATTCGAATGGTAGTTTTTCGCTTTCTTCCACGTCTTTCAAGTTTTGGGTGCCATTTAAAACATTTGCGATCATTTTAGCTGAGCAGCCTATCATTTTCTGCACTTCTTTATGTGTTTTCCCCTCTCCAATCAACTTTTTAATCAAGGTACTCTGTTCTTCTGAACAATGTCTGGAACGACCCATTTTCCTCAGAATTTCAGAGAGAAATGCACTGTAACCAGCATGTACAACATTTGCTGCCTTCCTTCCTTAAATAAGGGCAATAATTGCCACCTGTTTTTCAAAGAACGAATGACCTCACTAACAGAACTCCACACTGCTATTATTTTGAACATGTCCCTTTCAATTAGTGATTCAATTACACAGAATCAGCAGCATGCATGTCATGACTGTTGGGTCTGTTGGATTTCTATTACTCTACTACACCTGCTAGTAAATTATTTGCCATGTAGAAATATCATTTCTACCAAAAACAGTGATTGATCAGGTTAGTGATGTCTGACTGCTATTATTTTGAACACAACTGTAGATAAGGAAAAAAATGGCATGTTATCAGTTTTTCTAAGGGTCCATTCACACTTGTGCAATTTTCATTGCGACTTTATAGTGCAACTTGATGTGAGTTTGACGCGACTTTGATGCAACTTTGGAGAAGTTTGACTATGGTGCATCTTTGGCTTTGACCAAGGATGACCGTTTGTGCTGTACAAAGTCGTATAGAAGTCGCATGTGCAACATTCAGGTGCAACGTTCATTTCACTTTGGAGGGTTTACATTGTCTATGGCCCTCAAGTCGCATGAAAGTCAGATCAAAGTAGTGCAGGAACCAGGTAAGTAATTAAGGAAGGGGGGAGATGATCATGGAAGTTCTTTTATCCTAATGCAGAGAATGCATTAAGGTAAAAAAAAAAAACATAAACTCTTGCCTTCAGAACCATTTTAAATTATATTGATCTTTATTAATGGGGATTAAAGTCTAGGTGTGTTTTACCCTAATGCATTCACCGCATAAAGGTATAAAAAAAAAAAACACGTTTGTACTTGTTTCCCCACCAAACAATTACCTGAGAGCTCTCACGCTGTCCTGCTCTCCTCTACTTCTAGGTTCACAGGCTACAATGAGAGCAGCGGGAGCCATGGGCTCCTGCTGCAATCAATCAAATCCTATGAGCGGTGTGCATGGCCGAGCTGTGCTGTGTGTGTCTATGGATGCACACAGCCTGGCTCGGGAGGTGCTCCCTTAGCACATGGCTTGTTATGGGGGCACTTGGAAGAGTGGAGAACACTGGTAGGGAACCACCAAAGAAGAGGTAAGAGACCACTCTGTGCAATATCATTGTTTGTATCATGATTTTTATTTGAATAAATATTAATTACTTTAATATCACTTTAAAAGCCCCAACCCCCCCCCCCCCCCCAGCAGGTGAAGGGTTAAAGTATAAATTCACCTTTGGGAACATGTTACATGTTCCATCCATTTTTAGGGTGGAACATGTAACATGTTCCTGATCCTGCAGACGCCGCCCGTTGCCCCCCCTCTCCCTGTGACAGATGTACAGGGAGAAGTTCCCCACACCAGCTGTCAGTTTTCAAAAACAGTGCAGCTGTGCTGGGCTCCGCCTACATGGCCGCATCATTCATTCACAGTGTTCTGTGAATGAATGGACTACAAGTCCCGACAGCCTTAGCAGCTGTCGGCTTGTAGTCCTCAATGGACTACCACGGAGCTGTGAGTGCTGTGGTAGTTCATTGAGTTTTCCTATCAGCAAGTATCGGCTTGCTCATAGGGGATAGGGGAAGCAGATACACCGACAGTGTGCAGGAGACCTGTATGGCATTAGCAATCTGCTGATGAATGCTTTACAAGCTCCTAACACAAAAAAATAATAAATGCACATTTTTTTTACCTGTAAAAAAATGTGCATTTATTATTTTTTGTGGAAAGGTGAACTTATCCTTTCAGTTGAGTTTTCTAGAGGATGATCTAATAAGGAGTATTTCTTACTTTAGCCCTTGCTCCCACAGATTTCCTCTTTGCTGGTTCTGACCTCTGGCGACGACACTATCAAAGAAACAGCAGCCAGTGTTTCAAAGGTCTGTCTTCTTAGTTGACCTAAATTTCATTTCTTTTGTAACAAATATTGTACTAGCCAGCATCATGTTAATCATATTAAAATGATTTTACTCTTAATCTTGTTCCCAACTGGCTTCATTAGAAGGTTGTGCTGTATAGGAGATCTAGAAGATATGGATGTCCTCATACAGTTCTTCTAATAGGTAAGCCTTTTTCTCCTGTGAAAGAATGTTATTGAATGGTGGTGTTCTGCTCCTGCTTCTTCCGTCTTCTAAGGACTGAGTTGTTTTTCATTTAGTTTCTAAATGACTCCTCTTCACATCAGAAATGAACTTTTTAGCACTTGCTGGTATTCTCTGTTGTGTGCTGCCAGCTAACCTAATAAAATCTCACTATGCACTGTCTCTTATGTTCAATCACAAGGTAATTTCTTTTTCTCCGAGGTGATGATAGTGAAAAATGGTCACAGTACTCTTAACTAGTTCTTTTTAACAGGTTGTTTTCTCAGTTCTGAAGATGTCACAACCAGCACACTGCGGTTCACCTCTGTTTCATCCAGAAACACTCCAGCAGAATTTATTTTATGTTTTGGACTAGAAGCTCTTTTGCGTAGGCAGTTTGTTTTGCTCACAATTCGTATACTTCAACCTCTTCAAAGACCTTTTAAGAGGCCTCTGCTTAGTCAAAGGGCTTTAGAAGCCTTATTAAAGACATAGCTCAAACTACAAGAGTTAATTATCTGTTTTGAGCAAAGTCTTCCATTACTAGAGAGCAATATTTCAGGGGTTAAGTACTAAAGGGGGGGGGGGAGACTTGGGTAAAGTGGGAGGATTTTAAGCAGGGAAGGATAATTTAGAGGGGTTTTAGCCAGAGGAGGGATTTGGGGGAATTTGTCCTAAGTGGTGGGATTGAAGAAGAGGATTGGTGCTGGGAGGGCGGATGGGGGGGGGGATTTGTGCTAGGAGGAATGATTGGGGAGGGGGGATTTGTATTAGGAGGGGGGATTGGGGGGACATTTGTGCTAGGAAAGGGGGTTGGAGGTATTTGTGTTGGGAGAGGGAACTGGGGGGGATACAAAGACATACACAGAGACAATTTGACAGTGTTGTGCAGTTGCCCCATATATTTGGAAGTGCATGCAGCTCAATTTTTGTTATCCCAGAAGCAGGGTTTAAAGTGAGTCTTCGTTTTCCAATGGTTTTTTGCAGAACCGCACTTTTATATGAGTTTTGGAGCTGACCTTGGCCTTTCTAGATTATTAAATACCTTACTGCTCTTACTTCTACTATGGTATGGTCCTGTCGACAGGCTTTGCGTTTGTCTTGTCTCTTATATTTGAGATCAGTTTAAGATGCCTCTGTGATCATTTACTTTTCATTGACAGCTACATTTCATCTAAAGTTGACTTCCTTCAAACTTTGTATGGAGAGAAAACCAGTTCTGATGTGAACCAAACCTATTCAACGTGGGCCTTAAAGTAATAATAGGCAAAACTTTTTTTTTTCATTTTGGATAGAGCAAGAGGCTTATAGCACCTGTCAAATTGTTTTTCGCCACCTGTGTCTCATTGCAGAGATTTCTCTTCACTCATGTCCCACAGCCAAACAGGAAGTGAAAGGAAATCCTTGCAAATTAAAGGAATTCCTTGGGGACCCCCAAGTCACCAGAACTAGTCTCCCCATTGGAAGATTTCCCCTCTCTTACTTTTCTGGGGCCAACCCAAAATTTGGGATTTTCTTTTACTTTCACTTTCAATGATAATGGTAAACAGGACAAATAGAGAGGATGCATCCCAGCAAAGGGGGCATAGACAGCAATAAACACTTACAATCTATCTTAACTCTATCCAACACTAAAAAAAAGTTTGGTCTTTAGTTATTAGCTACTTTAAGTTACACAAGACTAGCAACCTGGCAGAATAAAAACATGTGCAACAAAAATGTCTCCTCTTTACAGCCTGTCAGTTATGAGAATAAAATTCACAGAATGCACTAGAAGAGAATTTGGGAGAGCATAAACAAACTTCCAGAATAGTCAGGTTGGCAATACCACCTTACCACCAATCGCCTTAAGTGTTTTTGCATGTACAGAGCACATTCTGCTAGTGAAACCATCTGGTATTAAATACTCCAAGGGGAACCTCCGGCTCTGGATTGTGGTCGATCCTTCTGTCTGTAATTTATGCTCATAGACTGATCAGTATAATTTGGCAGATGCTCCAAACTAGCTGAGATTTTTCCAAGATGCTGCAGAGTGCTTCCATGAATAATGCACATTTCATGTTACAAGTACTGCGCTGTGTGGATAACCGCTGCACAATGAGCACAAGGCATAAATTATGCAGTCATTCATTACCTTTGGGCTGCCAATTCAAGGAAAAAAGTCTACATAACAAGAAACTAGTTTGAGTTGCTTGATGGAAATATTAAAGATTGCTTGCTCCCTTGTCAAAGGGTTAAAGAAAAATGTTTCTTTGAAATACTGTCAAATCATTTATATTTAAAGCACATTCCAGGTAAAAAAAAAAATCATACAAAAAGATTTCTTTTTTTTTTATTTACCTTTTACTTATTTCATCCATCAGGAAAGAAAAAAGAAATGGAAACAAATAAGCCACAAATTTTAGCCATGAAAAAAGACTTACTTAATTCAAAGATGCAGCAGGGCCAATTCAGTTTGATGGTTCCATACTGATAAGATGAAACGTTATATTCATGAAGCCAAACTTGCTAACAATATTACATACTTATTCTATGATGGAGATTCTTTATTGTTTTTTTATGTTAATTTTCTATCAGCAGCAGCTCTAAGATGGAACATTTTAAAAGAAAATTTGTCACAAAACAGCTCATTGACACACTGTATTTGCAAGTAACTATGGACAGAATAAAATGTATACAGTGTCTTGGAAAAGTATTCATACCCCTTGAAATTTTCCATATTTTGCCATGCTACAACCAAAAACGTAAATGTATTTTATTGGGATTTTATGTGATAGGCCAACACAAAGTGGCACATAATTGTAAAGTAGAAGGAAAATGATAAATTGTTTTCAAAATGTTTTTAAAAATAAATATCTGAAAGGTGTGGCGTGCATTTGTATTCAGCCCAATTCACTCTGATACCCCTAACTAAAATCGAGTGGAATCAATTACCTTCATAAGTCACCTAATTAGTAAATAGAGTCCACCTGTGTGGACAGCCTCAACTAACCGCCAACCTGATCACACCCTTCCCCCCATATACTGCCAACTTGACCACACTCCCCCCTCTGATCACTCCCACAGATCCCTCCATTCTGATCCCCCCCCTTCCCCCATCACACACACCTTAGGTTTATCAATCCCCCCAGGTCTCACCAGTTCTGCAGCTCCTCTACATGGAGCCAGGATGATTAGCTGTGTATCAGGCAGTCAGGAGAATATCTCTACCATGATCAAAGGTGGCAGTGGCACCTGCAGCAAAGAGCGTGGAACCCCTTCCTCCACCCCGCATATCCGGTCACATGCCGCCATTCTGGAGCTTGCCTGACAGTGGGACCCTGCTCCCTCCCTGCATGCACCTGGGATCCGCCCATCATTCCGTCCTCCTCTGCATCCTTGGATTTGTTCTGACAGCGGGGTAAGCTCACCGTCCCGCTGAGCCTCAGTGTGCTCTCCTGCTCGCCCTGCAGCTTACTAAACAGCAGGCAAACTAAAATTTCCACACCCTCTCTCCTACCGGGTGCAGCGTGGATGTTTTAGTTTACCTGCTGGCGGGGACAAGTATTTTAAAAATCCAAATGCCTAGCAAGGGGACTCCGGAACTTACCACACTTCTGCCTGGGGACGGCGCCGTTCCCCCTTAAAAATTCTGAGAGACAGAGGCAGATACTTATCCATCATGCCATACCATCAGGAAGGCACGAGATTAGCCCTAAATTTATTCTGCAGCAGGACAACAAACCCAAACATGCAGCCAATGTCTTTAAGAACAATCTTCAGAAGAACAAGGAACCCAGGAAGTGATGGTTTGGCTCCCACAGAACCTGATCTGAACATCAAGTCTGTCTGGGATTAAATGAAGAAACAAAAGGATTTGATGCGGCCTACATGCACAAAAGATCTTTGATCAGTTCTCCAAGATGTTTGGAACAACCTACCTGTCAAGTTCTTTCAAAAACTGTGTGCAAGTGTACCTAGAAGAACTGAAGAATCGATTCTGTTTTGAAGGCAAAGGATGGTCATGCCAAATATTGCCCTCTTATCAAACCCTATTGGCAAGCTGTTTACCCTAATCCATTCCATTTTTGATGCCTGGATGCCATTTACACCTAAAGTGTACCTTTTATGTTTACCTCCTCCTGCTTTATACAAAACATCAAAACAGTTGCTGGTGCATGTTTTCACGTCAGCATGATATAAGGACAAGGGATGTCAAAAGGATGGAATACCTCACAGTGACTACCAATGATACTGTTGATAAATATAAGGTTTGGAAACTGTGGCCTACTATGGAATAACCTACCTGACTAATTCTAGTAACCTTCCCTCCAAGGTTTATGCTTACTTTGGGTTATGAGAAGACAGGGCTCAGGCTCCTGATGGCGACCTAGGACACTGGTTCCCTATCTCCCATTCCCTCCTTTCTATTACCCTTCTTTCTTCTTTGCTTTCCTTTCTCTCTCCTGTTCCTCTATTCTTCTCTTTTCTGAATACCAACTGAGCTCAGTTTTGCTAACTTATGTGACAGCTTTTTTATACATTTAACTCACATGGAAGGCATTTTCTATTATACAATGGTACTTGCTGACTGTGTTTGTTCAATCAACGTGTTTACTCTTAGGATCCTGCTTCTATAAGTTTAATTTCCTACCTTTGTTTATGATTTCTCAGTCCACAGTGCCAAATGTACTCTACTTTGAAGAGCTTGTCACTTGAATTACCTATGGAACCCGCACTATTTACATGAGAGATGTTTTGTGTGATTATTGTCTCTTATACTTTACTTGGGCATTTATTATGTAACATCTTTCTATTGTAGAAAAAAAAACATATTTCAAAGATAGTTATAAAAAAAACAAGCTTTAGCTCTAGTTTGCATATCTTAAAGAATATGTAAACCCAACATATTAGGATAGCCGTATGCTAATATCATCCTAGAACTCTATTGCTCTCCTTTAATTTTAGTAGATTTGGTTGTATTTCATAGCTGTGTTAAGGTAAGCATTTTTGTCTATTTGGTGGGAGTTGCCGTTTCAGTATGGGCATTTTAATTTATAGAGCCATATCACTATTTTTTAATGGCGTAGATCCTGACGAAGCAGTGTTAGCGATACGTGTTGATCCTATACGCCGTTCACAGTACACTTGGACAGAAGCAGACAGAACGTTCGACATTGCCATTACTCATCTATCTGTTGATATGTTTATACAGTATCTCACAGAAGTGAGTCCACCCCTCACATTTTTGTAAATATTTTATTATATCTTTTCATGTGACAACACTGAAGAAATTACACTTTGCTGCAATGTAAAGTAGTGAGTGTACAGCTTGTATAACAGTGTAAATTTGCTGTCCCCTCAAAATAACTCAACACACAGCCATTAATGTCTAAACCGCTGGCAACAAAAGTCAGTACACCCCTTGGTCCGATGAGACCAAGATCAACTTATTTGGTTCAGATAGTGTCAAGCTTGTGTGGCGGCAACCAAGTGGGTACAAAAACAAGTGTGTCTTGCCTACAGTCAAGCATGGTGGTGAAATGTCATGGTCTGGGGCTGCCGACACTGGGGAGCTACAGTTCATTGAATCATAAATGCCAACATGTACTGTGACATACTGAAGCAGAGCATGATCCCCTCCCTTCGAAGACTGCGCCTCAGGGCAGTGTTCCAACATGATAACGACCCCAAATACACCTCTAAGACAACCACTGCCTTGCTAAAGAAGCTGAGGGTAAAGGTGATAGACTGGCCAAGCATGTCGCCAGACCTAAACCCTATTTAGCATCTTCGGGGCATTCTCAAATGGAAGGTGGAGGAGCGCAAGGTCTCTAACATCCACCAGCTCTGTGATGTCATCATGGAGGAGTGGAAGAGGACTCCAGTGGCAACCTGTGAAGCTCTGGTCAACTCCGTGCCCAAAAGGGTTAAGGCAGTGCTGGAAAATAATGGTGGCCACACAAAATATTGACACTTTGGGCCCAATTTGGACATTTTCACTTAGGGGTGTACTCACTTTTGTTGCCAGAGGTTTAGACATTAATGGCTGTGTGTTGAGTTATTTTGAGGGGACAGCAAATTTACACTGTTATACAAGCTGTACACTCACTACTTTACATTGCAGCAAAGTGTAATTTCTTCAGTGTTGTCACATAAAAATATATAATAAAATATTTACAAAAATGTGAGGGGTGTACTCACTTCTGTGAGATACTGTATATGTATATGGCTCTCCACACGTTTTATACAGTTCTTTCATTGTGCTTTTAATCCTTTGTAATAAAGATTTGTAATTTTATATTGTTTATGTTTCCTATTTTGACACATTAAACTCCTCCTGCCCGCCATATAAGGTAATGACGAACGCAAGGTGGTTCTCTCGTTCTGGGAGGACGTCATATGACATCCTCCCACTCTAACTGCACAAGTGCGGCTTCCGGGAGCGCGCAGCGTGGCGATCGGTGGTGCACTGTGGATCACCGATCAATGGAAAGAGCCGAAGATGTCGGTTCGGTCATGTGATCAGATGTGTCCAATCACAGCTGATCACATGTAAATAGGGAAATGCCGGTTATCGGCATTTCTCTCCTCACGAGCTGTCACGCTGACAGCTGGAGAGCAGGTAATCAGCATTCCTCGGAGGGGACATGTACACTGATCATCAAGGCACTGATGATCAGTGTGCCCTGATGATAAGTATAGCCCCAGCAGTGCCACCTGTCAGTGCCCATCAATGCCAGCTGTCATTGCCCATCAATGCCACCTGCCAGTGCCTATCTGTGCCAATCTGGGCTGCCTTTCAGTGTCACCTATCAGTGCCAGTCAGTGCCACCTATCAATGCCAGTCAGTGCCACCTATCAGTGCTGCCAATCAATGCCACCTATCAGTGCCGTCTATCAATGCCTGTCAGTGCTGCCTAACAGTGCTAGCCAGTGTTGCCTAACAGTGCCAGTCAGTGCCACCTAACAGTGCCAGTCAGTCCTGCCTATCAGTGCCATCTATCAGTGCCATATATGAGTGCTGCCTTTCAGTGCCCATCAGTGATGCCTGTCAATGCCCATCAGTGCCACCTACTAGTGCCTTCTCATCAGTGCCCATCAGTGCAGCCTATCAGTGTCCATCACTGCAGCATAAATGTTATAACAAAAACAAAAATTTTAAGTTGTTTTTGGTTTGTTTAGCAAAAAATAAAAAAACCCAGAGGTGATTAAATACCACCAAAAGAAAGCTCTATCTGTTTCAAAAAAATGGTAAAAAATTCATATGGGTACAGTGTTGCATGACTGCGTAATTGTCATTCAAAGTGCGACAGCGCTGAAAACTGGCCTTGGCAGGAAGGGGGTATAAGTGCCCTGTAGGTTAGTGGTTAAAGTCCCATTTTTTGTTTTCCTATCTTCCCAGTTGTGGGGAGAAGGAAGAAATAATTTTCTGTACTATTTTCAGGGATGGTGCCTCTATAGGTGAATTACACTTCATCCGCATTTTTTTCTTCTATGTCCAACATGACTGTCACTTTAAATAAACTGATAGCAGTTTTAGTAAACCTCAACACTACTTGAAACTTGATTGAAGTCCCTGGACCCCCAGGAGCTTTTTGTATGAATGTACATGTATTCATAGCATACTGCACACTATGAAAGACTTACCTAGAAAAGGGATCTTCTCCAATGCTGCAAAGTCAATACTTCCATCCATCACCTTTGCTTTTATCGCCTCCTGATCTTCTTCTGGGTTCAGTCTTCAGCCTCTAGACATGTAGGGCCCGGACAAAGTAACTCCTGTGCTTGTGCATAGGAGTTACTTTGTCCCGGGGAATGTTCCTAAAACTGCATACTGTACTGGGCATATGTGACTCAGTGTACGCTTATAGAAAAAAGTGCTGACAGTACTTTTCATAAAAGCAAGTTTACAGTCAGGTCCATAAATATTGGGACATCGACACAATTCTAACAGTTTTGGCTCTATACACCACCACAATGAATTTGAAATGAAACAAACAAGATGTGCTTTAACTGCAGACTGTCAGCTTTAATTTGAGGGTATTTATCCAAATCAGGTGAACGGTGTAGGAATTACAACAGTTTGCACATGTGCCTCCCACATGGTAAGGGACCAAAAGTAATAGGACAGAATAATAATCATAAATCAAACATTCACTTTTTAATACTTGGTTGCAAATCCTTTGCAGTCAATTACAGCCTGAAGTCTGGAATGCATAGACATCACCAGACGCTGGGTTTCATCCCTGGTGATGCTCTGCCAGGCCTCTACTGCAACTGTCTTCAGTTCCTGCTTGTTCTTGGGGCATTTTCCCTTTGGTTTTGTCTTCAGCAAGTGAAATGCATGCTCAATCGGATTCAGGTCAGGTGATTGACTTGGCCATTGCATAACATTCCACTTTTTTCCCTTAAAAAACTTTGGTTGCTTTTGCAGTATGCTTTGGGTCATTGTCCATCTGCACTGTGAAGTGGCGTCCAATGAGTTCTGAAGCATTTGGCTGAATATGAGCAGATAATATTGCCCGAAACACTTCAGAATTCATCCTGCTGCTTTTGTCAGCAGTCACATCATCAATAAATACAAGAGAACCAGTTCCATTGGCAGCCATACATGCCCACGCCATGACACTACCACCACCATGCTTTACTGATGAGGTGGTATGCTTAGGATCATGAGCAGTTCCTTTCCTTCTCCATACTCTTCTCTTCCCATCACTCTGGTACAAGTTGATCTTGGTCTCATCTGTCCATAGGATGTTGTTCCAGAACTGTGAAGGCTTTTTTAGATGTTGTTTGGCAAACTCTAATCTGACCTTCCTGTTTTTGAGGCTCACCAATGGTTTACATCTTGTGGTGAACCCTCTGTATTCATTCTGGTGAAGTCTCCTCTTGATTGTTGACTTTGACACACATACACCTACCTCATGGAGAGTGTTCTTGATCTGGTCAACTGTTGTGAAGGGTGTTTTCTTCACCAGGGAAAGAATTCTTCGGTCATCCACCACAGTTGTTTTCCGGGGTCTTTCGGATCTTTTGGTGTTGCTGAGCTCACCGGTGCGTTCCTTCTTTTTAATAATGTTCCAAACAGTTGTTTTGGCCACGCCTAATGTTTTTGCTATCTCTCTGATGGGTTTGTTTTTTCAGCCTAATGATGGCTTGCTTCACTGATAGTGACAGCTCTTTGGATCTCATCTTGAGAGTTGACAGTAACAGATTCCAAAGGCAAATAGCACACTTGAAATGAACTCTGGACCTTTTATCTGCTCATTGTAATTGGGATAATGAGGAAATAACACACACCTTTCCATGGAACAGCTGAGAAGCCAATTGTCCCATTACTTTTGGTCCCTTAACAAGTGGGAGGCACATATACAAACTGTTGTAATTCCTACACCGTTCACCTGATTTGGATGTAAATACCCTCACATTAAAGCTCACAGTCTGCAGTTAAAGCACATCTTGTTCGTTTCATTTCAAATCCATTGTGGTGGTGTATAGAGCCAAAAATGTTAGAATTGTGTAATGTCCCAATATTTATGGACCTGACTGTAGTTCACACAAAAGTAAGTTTTGTTCCACTTTAATTTATTGAAAAAGCAAAGGGAAGGTAGCAGGATCTTAACTGACACAATCTTCCCTAAAAGCAATTGTGACACTTATAAGAGTAGTGATTTGAAACACCAAGATATAGCTAGGCTTTTTCATAACCTGACTTTTATGTCATTTCACAAAGAACAACAGTGAACCTCTGTGTTTTCCAATCTTAAACTAGCATTTTTAAGTTTTAATCAGATTGTTTAGAAAAAAAGTATTACTAACCACAAAAAAATCCAATTATTTTCAGGAACCAGACTTGTCCCTGGGGAAATTAAGCACACAAGCTCTGATGCTCTTTTCAATGATCCCAATTTGGTTCTCTTGCATCTTTCTTGACTACAATTAGGCTGGGTTGGTTTAGGCTTCCAGTTTCATTTCAAACATCACAAAACTGACAAGTCTTCAGTTATGTTTTCACATGACAGTAGTAATTGTTCTAAAAGTGCTGTCAGTTCTGTTAATACACAGTTTGAAACACATGCTCAGTAAGAATATTGGATGATTAAAACTATGACTATTATCTAAAGGCAATGTTTCTTAATTAACACACTGACAATCGCATGCTTTTGTCAGTGGTTGCATTGTTTAACAGAAAAAGTACCCTTGCACCATAGTTTTCAACTAATGACAACTAAAAGCAGTTTATCTGTGTACATAATGGGGTCATTTACTCAATGCCAACAATGGGATCAGTCTGCTAAGATTTACAATATGAACTGTTCAAACGTTATTTTACAATATCAGAATATCCAATTTATACTCATGAATACTACAGGTTTGATTATTTTCCATAAACCATTAGGGCTCATTCACAGGGGGGTCTATACATTGTGTTTAGATGCATACAGTTTTGTTTACCTCTAAACACAGCACTACAGTAATCAATGAGGATATACACACAACTGCATTTACAAGCAAAAATGTACATTGTGCTTAGCTGCATTCAAATACAGCTGTGTTCAGGGCTGCACAGATTTGCAGATTTTAGGCATGTATGTAAATAAACGCATGAGTGCATAAGGCATTAGAAGAATATTATGCATCTAAACGCCGTACACTTCTAAAAGTGAATACTTTAGGCTCAAATTTTACGCAGGACCGTCTGCTAACTCTGCTGCTGTAAAAACTAAGCCCCCCCCCCAAAAAGAAAATGTTATATTTTGTAGCTTACCAGTCCTTAGATGTGTTGGCTTTTTTCAGGCTTAGAACATTTTCAGCAAGTACAGGAAATACCTGTTTGTCTTGCCACAAATGTAGTGTCCTTGTCATTTCCTGTGAGATAAATTGGAAGTAGAAAACAAAAATGTTATCTTTCTTGTGTAATCTACTAATCCCCCCACCCCTTATGTAATGGTGGGGAACAAAGGCAGACATGTTTGAAGTTCAGCCTGGGTGACAACCATGGCTCCCTCCATAGCTACAGTGGAGTTATGAGCCTAGCTCTTCAGGAGGGCAGCCATCAGAAATTTTGGGCCCCTTACACAACTTTAAGCCTGGGCCCCTCCCGGGCCTGACCACCAACATTCCCCAGGGCCTGCTCACTGACTGTCCCATCTCCTGCATCCCAGGTCTTCCTCCTCCATCTCCTCCCACCACAGGAGGGGGCAGTGAAACAGGTGTGGGGCAGGTGATGAGCAGGGGGACAGGAGAGGACAGTGTGAGAGGTGGGGGCAGTGTGACAGGAGGTGGGACGTAGGTCAGTTGGGGGGGGCAGTGGGATAGAAGGGGGGAGTGTCACAGGAGAAGAGCAGCAGGACAGGTGGAGGGGGGGGGCAGTGGGAAAAGGGGAGTACAGTGGGACAGGATGAGGGAAGCATGACAGAAGGGGGGCAGCTTGACAGGAAGGGGGCAGTGTGACAAAAGGGGGGCAGGGGGCAGTGAAAAAGGAGGAGGCAGCAGGACAAGAGGGGGCAGCAAGACAGGTGGGGGGCAGAAAGACAAAGGGAAGGCAGCGTGACAGGAGGGGGGCAGTGGGACAAAAGGAGGAAGCAGGGCAGAAGGGGGGTATGGGACAGGTGGAGGCAGCGAGACAGGAGAGAGGCAGTGAAACAGGTGCGAGGGCAGTGGGACAGGTGGAGGGAGCAGCAATACAGGAAAAGGAAACGAGACAGGTGGGGGGCAGCATGACAGATGGGGAGCAGTGGAACAAGTGGGGGACAGTGTCACAGGAGAAGGTCGTGTCATGGGAGGGGGCAGAAGCAGAGGAGAGAGGCAGTGTCACTTACTGTGTGCTCACACACACCTTGGAAGCACCAGTTCTTCCAGCTCTCACCTGTCTTGCAGTGGCTCCTCCAGTTGGTGTCAGTGAAGAGGATCTGGTGCTAGGAGGGGTAGCTGAGTGTGTGTCCCATCTCCACCAGGATCTACAGAGGCAGCTGCAACAAAGAGCAGGGGGATCCTCCACCCTGACCTCCACCTCTTCTTCCCCCTCCTTTATAGGACCCTCCGCTAGCACCCCCTGGCCTGACAGTGGGCCCCAACCGCTCCCTGCACACACCTGGGATCAGCCCACCACCCCACCCTCCTCTACATCCTGGCAGCCGGCCCTGCATTAAAGCCAGATCTGTTTGGGGCCCAGGCTCCCTACTTGTGTTGGGCTGCCCCCCCCCCCCCCTCGATAGCAGCCCTGCCCATCAGTACATATAGTTATTAAATAGTTGATCTGTCTTTTTATTAGCCTCATGTAAGCAGTGGTAATTAGACAGGTAAAGAGAAGGTCCGGCCCTACTACAAATGAATGCTGTCATTTTATCATGCAAAGCTTACTGATAAAAGCAGATAGTACAGGAATGACCACATCCGTGTGCTGCTGCTTCTTCATTATCCAACCACAGAGAGATACAAGACCTTGGCCAAGCTATATTGTTATAATTCCAGTGGTAAAAAACTGAGGTCAGTAAATTGTTCCGCTTAAAGCCCTGCTACGGGAAATGTAAAAAATATCCTTTGCAGTAAGGCTATACCCACACTGCAAAAATTAACTGCTTGTTTATTCAAGGGGAGAAAAAACATTTTTACCTACCTGATCCTCTTCTCCCCTGGCAGACGGCACTCCCCTATCCTCCAGCAGTGGAATGTCTGTCAGTATAATCATATCCAATGCAGGGTTACCCTAGGTTCACACCTAAGCGTTTTCCACAGCGCTTTGCAGAAATGCACTACAGTCCATTTAACATGATTTCCTATGGGACACATTCACATCTCCATGTTTTCACCCGGTGTGTTTTTTGGAAAGGGTCAGGGACTTTTTTGAACACAAAAAGTTACATTTTTGGTTCTATAGACTTCAATGAAAACGCTGCAGAAAAGCATGTAGTGCGTTTTTGCTGAATTTTTATGGGTTTTTTAAAATGCATTTTTGATGCATTTTAAACCTGCCTAGCAACAAGAAAAAAAAAAGAAACCGCAAAATGCATCCAAAGTACAGCAAAAATGCAAAGCAATGCAGAAACGGCTCAAATACAAGCTGCATAGGTGTGAGCCTAGCCTTATGGATCCTGAAATGGTCTTGATTATGACATGACCTTAGACCGCTGAGGCATGGGGGAGAAAATGCTACAGGGACCAGTCTAGCAGCATGAAGGAATGGAGGATCAGGTAAGTAAATCTTTTTTATGCTCCCTAGACCTTAAAGAACTGTTTTCCTGGAGTTGGGCTTTAGGAATCTTAAAGAGTGAAGGGAATTAAACTGCTCTGTCAGGTAAAACAAGTTACATGCTATATATGCATTTCAGTAGTATATTTAGCGGTTATTATAGTGGATATTAGGGTACCAGAACCCTAAATAAGAAGATCTTCCAATGAAAATTATAAAAAGAGTTAAATCTGCCCATACATATGGGCTCTGCCACATTGCTGACTTTACCATGACTTTTATCTCTGGTCCTGCCAACACTCTTTAAACATCCAAGCACATGTGTGTGATTATGGGTTCTTCCATTATCCATAACCATTTTGTATTACTTAGAAATCAACACCACTACAGTCTCATGGTGCCATCAGTGTACCAAGTGATGACTGAAGCAGTAGCGTAGAATAGTAAACGCAGTTTAATTACTGGGATATAATCTGCTGTTTGGTTATACTGAGGATATTCTAAACCAATTAATGGTGCTAGCAACAAGTGTTATTGATTCTAATTGTAGAGTCAATAGTACAGTCAAACTCTACTGGAATTACAGAAGGTAATATTTGTAGGTATTACAAAATTTGAAGAGGGTCTGTTGCACCTATCCATGTTCCTCTTTGGAATGCTTCTTGAGTTTATTGATGATTATATCAAGCATGGATGCATATGTCAAGGCAAAAAAAAAATACTACATCTTTGCAATACATACACATTTCTCCATGTGTTATCTTTTTAAAGATCCTGCAAGCATAGAAAAATACCAGTTGATATCCATAAAATACCCTCAGCTATTAATTTCCTTTTGTGGGTTTACAACATTCAGCTTTTTTTTGGGACTGAATGGTATCACCCTTTCTCAGTTTTCTTTTGCTAAACTACTCAAACACTCCCACTGTCTTCACCTCCAAAGCATAGGCATACTTTTACAATTAGAGAGAAAACAGGTGGCGCACACACCTAGTGCATTATCCAAGGTTTATTGTAGGAATTAAATCATAAAAACATACTCACAGACGAAGCATGAGGCATCAACAGCGAGGCTCTTACTTCACTTTCCATTCATCATACATCAGCATCAGAGGTTGGTCATCAGCTCTGAGGAAAGGGATTCGTCCCCAAAACGCGTCAGCCATTTGACTGCACTGACAGTGAGAACACCTTGCCCGCCGTTGTGGCCATTGTCATTTTTCTATGCTTTTTAGATACATGCTTCGTCTGTGAGTATGTTTTTATGATTTAATTCCTACAATAAACCTTGGATAATGCACTAGGTGTGTGCGCCACCTTTTTTCTCTCTATCCAGTGGCTGATTTCCCCGTCTGAGGAGGGCTGCACCCCTGGAACATTTCCTTTTGGTTGTCACTGTCCTGGTACCCTTGGCTTCCCTTTTGGCTGTGCATATCCTGAGAGAGTACATACGATATCCGGTTCAGTTGTTATACTTATACAATTGATATAACAATATACTTTCAATGGTATAATTAAAAGATAAAGGGAACAAATAAGAGATGTTCATTGTTAGGCTGTACATACACTTTAAGTGTATTATGCCTATTAAACCATGTATTAGACCACCTATCTACCATGCTTTTCTTATGTAAAAGTGTACGAGTATAGGCAAAGTACAGGTTCCCCTTATATATTGCTATACATTGAATCTAAAACAGTCCCTGCTATGTCATGGTACATTGGTGCTTTGGGACTATTTAAACATTGTGGCAATAAACACTGAACCACAAAGCAAAAATCAAAACAGTACTAAAAATAAAATCCATAAATATTACAAACATACGGTATATCCTTCTTAATGATACCTTTAATGTAAAATATAGTGTTTACATATTTAATAATGCTGTAGGTAATCATTAATCATGTCAAAGTATCCTTTTCCTTATGTGGCTTTGATTGTTAAATATTTAGTTGACTTTTTATTAATTCTAAAACTCAGCTTTGGTAAACATAAAATGGATGTCGAAGTGTATTTAGCTTAATGGATTTTAACGTCTGCTGATGATCACTGTGGCTCAGTTCCAGCTCCATTTATTTCAGTGGCGTGTATTTCAATGTGTTCTTGCACATTCAGGCTCCTGGAATTGCAGGCATGGTAAAACACCTCTGCAAACCTTCCATCCATAAAATGTATATGCTGTGCATTCACTTAAGTCTTCCCTACCTAAAATTGCTGTCCCAGCCATGTACTGGGTTAGAGGACTAAGGACCCTCCTTCCCCTAAACTTGACAGAATTCAGGCCTCTCACTTGCCTGTAGAGGTGCCAAGCACTAAATTATGTGAGTCATGGAGAGAGATGTGCTCCCCTATACTAAAATATATTGGGGGGGGGGTTCTAACTGAATGATATGGTTACTCTGCCCTCAATGTGCACAGCTCAGTTCAGATTAAAAAAAACAAGGCCATGGTTCACAGGTCCACAGTAAGAAAAAGTGTTGAGTTGAGGAAATACAGTATTTCCATTTCCTTAATGGTAAGTATCCTATAAAAAAGAGCACATAAGAGTGCATGCTGCACAAGGTGCAGGCTATATGAAATTACTTAACCAGAATGGTGATCATGGAAGGATGCTACAGAGGAAATCATAGCACTCAAAAAACTTTCCAGCACAACTTAGGTTGGGAAAAGATCACCTGGACGTTCTATGACAAATCTTGGAGAACATGCCTTGGAAAGAAAACACACAATTTAACTCCTTTGGCAGAAAAAAACATTGCTAAAAAAAAAACATTGCGCTCCAACATCAACACCTTATCCCCAAGCATGAATCATGGTGGATGGAGCATCACAATTTGGGAGTGCTCTACTGCCTTAAAGTCTGGACACCAGAGAGGAAACCATTCATTCTAAATTCTAACAATTAATTTTACCTAACAGTGTTATTGCAGAACTCTTTTACCTGAAGTTTGGGTTAGGAGGCAAGACAATGACCCATGTTAGAGAAGTCAACCACAAACTACACTATACTGTCAAACGTATTGGGACACCCCTCTGAATCATAAGATTCAGGTGTTCTAATCACCTCCATGATCATAGGTGTATAAAATCAAGCACCTAGGCATGCAGACTGCTTCTACAAACATTTGTGAAAGAATGGGTCTCTCATGAGCTCAGTGAATTCAAGTGTGGTAACATGATAGGTTGCCACCTGTGCAATAAGTCCATCCATGAAATTTCCTTGCTACTAAATATTCCACACTCAACTGTTAGTGGTATTATAACAAAGTGGAAGCAACTGGGAACAACAGCTATGAAATTTTAGGGTATGTAAAAATGACACAGCGGGGTCAGCGCATGCTGAAGTGAACAGTGCGTAGAAGTTGCCAGCTATCTGCAGAGTCAATTGCTAAAAATCTCCAAACCTCATGTGGCCTTCAGATTAGCACAACAACAGTGCGTAGAGCATCTCATATACTGGGTTTCCATGGCCAAGCAGCTGCATCCAAGCCTTACATCACCAAGTGTAATGCAAAGCATCAGACGCAGTGGTGTAAAGCACGCCACCACTGGACTCTAGAGCAGTGGAGATGTGTTCTCTGGAGTGACAAATCATACTTCTCTATCTGGCAAACGGATGGACATGTCTGGGTGTGGCAGTTGCCAGGAGAATGGTACTTGCCTGACTACATTGTGCCAAGTATAAAGTTTGGTAGAGGGGGGGATTATGGTGTGGGGTTGTTTTTCAGGTCTTGGGCCATTAGTTTC
Organism: Staurois parvus; assembly: GCF_062004578.1. Lineage (NCBI taxonomy): Eukaryota > Metazoa > Chordata > Amphibia > Anura > Ranidae > Staurois > Staurois parvus. The sequence continues at coordinate 11,676,097 of NW_028318117.1, read as the reverse complement.
AGTGAAGGGAACTCTTAAGGCGTCAGCATACCAAGACATTTTGGACAATTTCATGTTCCCAACTTTGTGGGAACAGTTTGGGGATGGCCCCTTTCTCTTCCAACATGACTGCGCACCACTGAACAAAGCAAGGTCTATAAAGACATGGATGAGCAAGTTTGGGGTGGAGGAATTTGACTGGCCTGCACAGAGTCCTGACCTCAACCCGATAGAACACCTTTGGGATGAATTAGAGCGGAGACTGCGAGCCAGGTGTTTTTGTCTGACATCAGTGCCTGACCTCACAAATGCGCTTCTGGAAGAATGATCAAACATTTCCATAGACACACTCCTTAACCTTGTGGACAGCATTCACAGAAGAGTTTAAGCTGTTATAGCTGCAAAGGGTGGGCCAACTCAATGTTGAACCCTATGGACTAAGACTGGGATACCATTAAAGTTCATGTGTGTGTAAAGGCAGGCGTCCCAATACTTTTGGCAATATAGTGTACACTATTATAACAGATGTACTTTAAATGCTGTGTCATGACCTGAAGAGAGCTGTTCACTCAAGGAATCCTTGAAATAATAATGAACTGAGGAAGAATTACCTGAAATTCCTGGACCTGGGAGATTATTGCTGCTAAAGGAGATTCTACCAGTTATAGTCCAACTATAGTCCGAAATTTAAGTCCTGCTAAATCACTTCAGGCTGGCCACTTTAGCAGGTATAACTAAGTAAAACATTGAAAATAAGTGCCTATACTGTTTAAAATCCAGTAATACACTGTCTCACCCTGCTCTGCACATGCTCAGTTGCTTCTTTTTTTCAGCCTTAAGATTTAATGCTGTTCAGGGGCTCTGGGATTCCGTAAAATGGCAGCCTCCAGCAAAAAGAATCAGGAACAATTTAGGAGGAAATTTACTGCACACACTAATTTTGGTAGCATAATTATTAATGTAGAATATAAATTTCTTGCTCAAGAACATTATTTTTTATCAGGTTGTTATGGGTAAAGTTACACTTTAATAAATGCAATGGGTCGCATACATCCAGCCTAGTCAATGAATGTTTAGACAATATGTTTAATATAGACATGAAACAGTGCAGTTGTCTGTACGCTATTAATTCAAGCAGATTGTGATCATCTATTATTCTGTATATTATTCTGACTAAGATGAAGATCAGACCACATTTTATGTGCCATTCATCCAGAAATCCTAAAGGCTTCATTTACTTCTGGAAACATTTTAAGGAAATTACCTTGTATAAAGTGTAATGTAATTATTTAAATTCAAAAAAATTTAAGACATGTAGATGTAGACGCCAAGGGGTTGCAGGCTTGGCATTGGCGTGTTCGACAATCTCAGACTGGAACAAAAAGATACTTAAAAAAAGCTGCTTGAAGACTTGAAATGCTATGCAAATGCTTGCTAACTGTGCTGCTCGACATTTACTATTTTGTTTCCCCTCATTTACTCATATTTTGTTGTTTTGTCATTGATGTTGAAACTTTCCATTTCATTTTATGAACTGAAAATGAAAAAATATCCAAATTTTGTAAATGCTTAAAACAGAAAGAAAATATTTTGCAAGCATTTACATGTTTTCAATTTATTGGGACAAAAATGTCAGTGCCTGACTGTACAGTATGTACCATAATCCAATTGTGTATGTATCACATTGTAACTCCAATGACGTGGATATAAATATATTAAATGATTGCTATGGTGCTAATTTAATAAAGTAACGCTAAAGCCTCATTTATACTTGAGGTTGGGGGGCAGTAAAAACACACAGTTTTCATTGTGTTTTACAGCCCTCCAACTGGGGAGTACACATGCAAAGGATGTGATGCCTTGCATTGCAAAAATTATTCCCCCTCCATCATATTCAGCGGACAATACCACCCACCAAACACAACCCTTTGAAGCAAGGCTCATGCATCACATAGCAACTGGATTTGGGACTTGTTTAGACTGTCATACAGGAGTCTTTAGCTGTACTTTAAATAAACCTCTATGTGTTCTCTGATCCTCATGTCGTTATTAAAAGCAGTGTATTCCAGGCCTGTGGCTTTGTGCTGCCATAAATCTGTATTATAATGTAATATGTATTCTGACCATCCTTTATGCAGTTCTATACTCTCAGCACTCAGATTCACAGCTCATTGGCATATGGAATGCTGGGAATGTTCTTAAACTTGGAAGTATCATGAATACAAATTAGCTATAGGCGATAATAAATAAATACAGGAGAACATCTAAAAAAGAGAGGCAACAAGTGGCTGATAAATACATTATAAAGGAGGTGAGAATATTATCCCCAGGTAACTCCATGTTCGGAACAATCTACTGCATTTAAATTAAAGGCAACATGGAGACTATATCTAAAGCAGTTTATGTGCCCTGTTCACCCTTTAAATCTGAGTTCAGGGCTGTAGGCAGGAAATAAAGTAATACTGTACAATGTAAATATGCCATATTATTATCCAGATACTGGTATACATTTTGTAGGGTGAGGTAGGAAATGGAACTGGTCTAGTAGTACTACTCACTTCTTGCATTGTGTACAATCTCTAATGCTCTCCCATATAACTGTGTACTGTAAACTTCAAAAGATTCTCAAAGTATAGCTGCCACAAGCCTATCGCGCTCATATTTGACACAAAAGCTAATTTTCCTTTCTGAATTACTATGCTTCTTCCACTGCAACTTCACAGCACACAGTAGGCAACATGACAATACACCCATATCTAATTACAAGATCAGATTTGGGCACTTTGGTGGAGATATGGGCTTTGGGTAAACATATGCTTGTGTTAGGTTATTTTAGAATAGAAGATCTGGCAGAGCGACAAGTATTTTCAACCCCACATTCTCTGTTAAAATGCTGGACCACTGTGCCAGAATACAATTAAACTGTATGGTAAATTGGGCATTTCATTGTAATATCAAAAAGATATGTCATGGGCCACAGTGCGTACACTTTAAACACCATCCTAAATGGCATGTAAAGAGGACAAATTAATGTGAACAACTTACTAGGAGCAATATCTGACTGCTGAGACAGCTAACACTGTCTTTTTTACTGAAAATTTTAAAGTGGCTGACTGGACACTGGCAAAAAAAGAAAGCAAAAAAATCAAAACCGAGAGGCAGGGAGATCCCTGCGAGAACCTTCAGGAAGCTCCAAGATGGAATCTGATTTCCTAAACAGCAGTTGCTGAGAGGTAAACTCTCACAGTGCACACCACATCCAGACAGTGAAGAAAAATTTCTCTAAGGTGTTTCAGAAATTAAACATGAAGAAGGAAAGATAATATCCTTATTACGGTAGAAGGAAGAGACCACCTTTGGGAGAAAGGAGGCCTTGGACCTCAAGAAACCTTTGTCATTGTGCAAAACTAAAGCTGACCATACACTAACAGATTTTTGAGCAAATGTTTGTGCAAACATTCATAAAATTCTTGACAAACATTGTTCTGGGAAATTTTGTTTGCTTTAAAATTAGATTTGGAATGAGTTAACTTCCCCAAATGAAAACCACATACACTGTTTTATTCGTTCATTTGAAAAAAATATTCCATCCTGCTCCTTCGAATCATCTCATCACTGTGGATGAAAATGAACAATGAATTGACCCAACGAATGATTTGAAAATCAAATGAAAGTTTCCAAAATTGAAAACTTTTTAACTACATTCTAGTAGTGTATGGCCAGCTTAAAAACTGCTCCTTAAAGGATAAAGCTGCCAACTCAGAAGCTCTTCTTGCAGAAGTGATAGTAACCAGAAAAGCCACCTTACACAGGTAGGGTTAGACAAGGGTGTCTTCGGAAGAGCCAAGAGAACCAGGCTGAAATTCCATAGGTCACTGAGGAATGCACAGGGGAATAGTGAGCTACTTCCTGAACAAAAGGCCACTAGACAATTCTCAAAAACAGAATGGCCAAGGCCATGATTAGTGGTACTCAAAGCTAATTGTTGGTCTAGATCAGACTGGAGGAAGGACAGAATACATTACATGTATTACTTTGTAGAATGAAAGTTCCCCAATTCACACCAAGAAAAGTTGGCCCTCCAGGGCCATGATAGACTTTAAAAGAAGTCGACTTCCTAGCCCTTAAGAGGGTAAGGATGACTGAATTTGAAAGGCCCCTGTCCCTCAGCCATGTTGTTAAAGCCAGTAACCCAGAAGAAAGATGGAACACTGGCCCACTGGAAGTCGAGGTCTGGATGGTCCAGAAGGATCCACACAGTGTCTGCCAGGAACTTGAGTATCTCTGCGGAACACACGCTGTTAAGCCTGAGAACTCTGCGCATAAGTGCAAAGAAGAGGCTTAACCTGGAAATTTGGCAAAGTGTATCCACGAAGCTGTTTGCGCAGTAGCATAAGGCTGTGTGCAAAAAGTCCAACTGTCTGTAGACAAAGGGATCCATAAGATTGGAGCTGGAATTGAAGACCATACATTTGGTCCAGACATCAATGGTCTGACAAACTGTCATAGAAACAACTGTGGGTTTCATGGCAAAGCAGCCAAGGCAAAGACAGCCTTAAAGAAGACCTCTAACATCTTACCTACTGGGTTGATAATGGGGGCTGTGAAGGTCTTGTTAAAGGCATTGTACACTTTTAAAATTTTTGTTATTTTAAATATGCATTAGTGTAATAAGTGCCTAACCTTGTAATACTGGGCTCACATGTTATGGCAGCAGTTTGTAGTGTCATGGCTGATCGATTCCTTTATATGCATGTATTGCTGCAGCTAGCCTGTCCCTATTTACCAAAGGGATAGGCAACTTCTTGTTCTATGTCCATTGCTTGCCTTTCCATTTCCTCTGTGTTGCATCACAAATGTTGGAGTGATAATGAGATTGCTAATTAGAGAAACCCAGGGATTGTGGGATATACAGTATTATTTTTCATTTAAAATGTCAATTCGCATACTACTGACAGAGGTCATGCATTACCTAGTGGGGTGTCATGCCAAATGTCTCATGTTTGAACAGAAACAGAAACTTCTGACAAAGAAATGTAGAGATTTACTCTAATATAGGTTGTGCATACAGAGCAACATATGACACCATGAAAATACATGTTCAATGCACATCTTATGTAGGTGTAAAACAAAAGGTTCAGGTAGGAAGGTTTATAATGCCTTTAAGTCAAGAAATGGGATGAGAAAAAATAGGAAGTAGGAACAGTAGAATAGTATTGGTAAAAATGTTTAGGAGAAGAAAGATCTTCTCTGGGTGCAGCCAGTCTTCATACAGAACCGGCTGCAGTTCTCTGGTAAACAAGCACTTGGACTGGGAAGGTCTTAGCTGGTTTTGTTAAGTTTTTGGGAGTTTATGAACAGTGGCAGTTGTGACCAATTTTTATAAGACCCCACAGACATAGTTATTTCACCAACTTTTTTGCACATGATGTATTCTGAACATGTGGCAATTAGAATACGCATGTACCAGCTCGCCAACATGTTGGCAGGATTCTCTGTACTATTTCCACTGATTGGGGGTCAGCTAAGCTGTATAGGGGCTACTAAACAACACTGAAGCAACTGCCAAATTCTGAATTTACCTTGCTACCCCACATGGCATTTCTGGGTTTTGAGCTACCCTTTACACTTTTTTAATGGAATTTTTTTTGTATATACTTATTTTTTTTTGTTAGGGTAGCACTGTAGTGTTTCTTTAGGCAGGATTATGTTACTCCACAAAACAACAGTTCAGTGCTAGTGTTAGTGCTGCATTATTGCTATGGGATGTTTATTATGCTATATAGTATGTGTTATTGCTAGCTGCTATGTTTATTACCATCCAATAGAGCCCTAACGCATTTTTTTAAGTTCTTATTTAAAGATTATGTTACTATCACATCATTGGGAGTGGGTACTTGGTTCTGCAAAGAGGAGGGCAAAAAACAAACTACAAAGCAACATTATAAGTTGGAGTCTGTGCACAGTTCCCCATGTCCCTGTCAGAGTCAACCAATCCAGTAGCTGCATGAAAGGCCACAGTGGCTATGGTGCACCTGGTTGACAGAAGAATAATCTTGGAATATAATAATCCAGAGAGGGAGAGGGAAAGAGAACCCTCCATAGGAGAGGGTAGGCTCTGTTCAGTAGACAGAAGAGGGTCATCACCAAAGGACACTAGAAAAAAAATCTGAGGCTAGCTGAGAGTGTGAGGGGTTATTTTGGAGGGTGCCCCTGCAGCCTTTCCGTTTTTGGCAGTGTCTTATCACCTGATGGTAGTTGCATAAAACCCAGTTGTATAGATTTTAAGGAAGTCTGTGTCCAGTGCTGTACGATCGACAATAATAATGTGGCATAGTATTCTACATGCTTACAGATAACCAGTACTGTTATAAAACATTGTCAAGAGTCTAACACTAATAAAATGACTGGCTTCTATAACTGTGGTTTAAACTGGAGTTACAGCCAGTTTGCCTCTGTGCAACCTTGATCAACCCCTTTATCATGTTTCATTCCACAGTTGACCTTCTTTGTCATAATGTAGGGGTCACTGCCAGAAGCACCTCATTGGGGCATAATTAACCTAATTCAACCAGCTTCTGTATGATCCCTAATCATGAGAATAAAAATGTCTGTACTTGATGGCAATAAAGGAGGAACAAATACCAATTAAAATAAATTAAAAGGAAAACAAATCTTGTATAAATTATCCTTGCATTAATACAATAATCCTTGTGAACTACAATGAGTCAACCATTATATGCTTGTCCAGGCTTTACAAATCTTGAATGCCAGCCTTAAACTGTATGATAATGCTTTGAGAAGTGAATTCTGTCACCTATCACAATTATAACCGTACATATGAAAAATAGTAGATTAAAATACAATTTTAAATGCATTAGGAACTACAAGCCTCTTTTATATCATGCCTATAATATATTAACAGCTTGCACACTGAACTCATTCATTGCAGATTTTTCAGTAACCTTATCTATGTCATCTGTTCATGCACAACATATACTGAATGTTTGTGAGAAGTAGGGGGCATAACTTGATGTGTTAGTTAGACCACGTTTATCTTGTTGACTAACAGAGCCCCAGTTTCGTACATATATTTATAGGAGACTGCAATTACTCTTGAAATGACTAACGCTGGAAGTTGTTTGACTTTCCCTTACATTCTAAAAAAAAGAGGACAAGAAGTAATTAGAAAAGCAATTATCAAAGGAAAATAGAGTGAAGTCACAATCTCAGTAGTGTTCCAGGTTCACTAGATCTTGCCTTCTATAAACGCAGATGATGTCTGATACTGCCTATGTATAGGGACATTCAATTTCAACATGGAAATTTAATTAACACCTACAAAGATGAAGAGGCATGCCAGACTGTCAGAAATACATTGAGGTTTGTGAATGAAGGGGAGGGAGTCACAGAAACAAAAGCCCTCCATAACATCTTTTTTGAGGCCTGTTCTGTTAAAAAAGACAAAGTTTTACTTGCAATACCACCACAAGTCTACGATCTTGGTAAAAGTATGACAGACGGCAGGGGCTACCATTGCTGATGTCTTTCAGAACATGCTTGTTTCCTGCTGACCCACTGGCTACAGACCAGAACAAGTGTGCAGATCTGGAATGCCATGATTCAGAAAGCACTGAAGCCAAAGGCAACCAAGCAGCTAGGTAGAAGAAGGTCAGCAATTGCTGTCCCCATATTTCTATACTTCTTGGAGGTCCCAGCTATGAGACCTTCACACCAAATATTCCAATTGAGTCATTACAAGGAAAAATGATAATGTTGTGTTATTGCTGATGAACTCTCTATAAAAGAGAATAATAAAATAACTGACTTGTGAGAAGGTAATATCATTGCTATTGATGGGATGTAGTGCAGGGAAAGATCTAGTAGGTGTCATTTCATCTAGAGGTCAGCATTTTACTGCTTGCCTCCATGTCTATTGATCACAAGATTCATGACCTAACTGCACAATCACCTGTTAGAGAAGGCAGAGACTGCAGGAAGGTCTGTGGCAAGAAGTTGGTGACAAAGAGCAATGGGGCACTCTAGGATCAGACAACATTCAACTTGTTAATTTTGACATTATCAAACCACCAGTACGTATTAGCAAAATAGATTATATGCTGGTAGAAAAGCATTTGAACAAAGTTCTTTTTCATTAGGAAGCTACAATTAATCACAAATTGCATACGTTTACTTTCCCAGTGGCTACCTTCTTATACCAGCTTTACATTGACATATTTGGAAGCATGATTAAACTTCTTAAACATGATCACTATTTCTTATTTTGCTATAAACCATGCATTGGACTTCTATTTTGAGCCCTTTGTCATGTGACTCTGGGTTCTAAGACTAACTGTTGCTACCCCTTGTCATGTGACTCTGGTTTCTAAGACTAACTCTTGCTACAGTTAGTGTCCCACATCATGCCCGGTTGCTGTAAGAAAGCACTAGTGGTGCACTGAAATTCTGGAACGAACCCGAAATTCTGGATGCACTTAGTCAAAAGCCAAACCAAAATGGACAGATTTTTTGTTTTTAAATATTTTTTATATATTATTGTATTATATTCGACTTTTTAATTAATGACATGAATTTAAATGCATATGAATTTAAAATATACAATCTAATAATGTAAAATAACGTTTAATGAACATAACACACAAAAATTGGACATAAAATAAAATGAAATATAAATAAAATGAAAAAACTGAATTAGAGGTGTTTTTGCATTAAAGTCAATAGGGAGTGTTTTTGCATTGGAGTCAATGGGCTGCAATTTTGCATTGTAGCAAAAGGGGGGCATCTTTGCACTGGAGTAAATGGGATGCAATTTTGCATTGGAGTCAATGGGAAGCAATTTTTTCATTGGAGTCAGTAGAATGCGATTTTGCATTGAAGTCAATAGGGAGTGTTTTTACATTGGAGTCAATAGAATGCAATTTTGCATTGGAGTGCACAGGACACTGTTTTGCATTGAAGTCAATAGGGGGTGCTTGTACATTGGAGTCAATGGGACATGATTTTGTATTGGAGTCATAAGAGTGCAATTTTGCATTGAAGACATCATTGGCACCTTTTTTTCTATCAGCAAAATGCTGATAGCCCTATTTTCGGTCTATAGATTTAGGCAGCCGTTATGTTGGTGCTTCACTAGACGCAATTTTGCATTGGAGTCAATGGGCCGCGAATTTGCATTGAAGTCAACAGGGGGTGTATTTACTTTAAAGTCAATGGGCCACGATTTTCTATTAGAGTCAACAGTACGCAGTTTTAAATTGGAGTCAATGGGGGGGCGTTTTTACATTGGAGTCAATGGGACGCGATTTTGCACTGGAGTCATAGGATGCGGTTTTCCATTGAAATCAATAGGGGGCAATTTTGCATTGGAGTCAATAGGACACAAATTTGCATTGAAGTCAGTAACATTATCAGCACCTTTCTTTTTCTAGAGCACAATATACTGCTGTTTAGCACTTGCTACATAATCCTGTGATTCAAAGATTCAAACTCACTTCAGTACAGAACAAAAACAAAGAACATTACACTGACAGCAGAGAAATGTTAGCATTTATACCTAACCTGTAATTTAGTAGCACTTAAAATGCTGCAGAAAAAGAGGACAGGGAAGGGTAAACACTTCCCATTTCAGTCAAAAAAGCTTTTCAGTTACCTAGAAATGGAAAGGCAAAGCTGGACTATAAACTTTCGAAACCTACCCTAATCTGGGCAATGATAAAGGGTACTCCCCCCTGCCTATCATTCTTGGGGGGACATCTGCCTATTTATGAAAAGGTTAACTCTCATTCTCATGTTGAATTCATGTTTCCAATGATACCTTTAGATGTGCCTATTATTCATGGTCTTTGATTGTGATAACCAACAGATATTTTTATTTGAATTAATCGGGAATCTAGCACCCACAACTTAATATTGATTAAGAGGTTTCATTGATTCCAAATAATCATCTTCTACAATATAGGTGGATTTTAATCACTATCATCCATTCTGATAATCTGGTAAATAATGGTTTGGTAAATTCCAAAGATACCATCATTAAACAAGAGCCAGAGTAGTTAGACAAGCTGGTATCAGGGACCAGAATGAGAATGTCAACTTAGTTAACAGTTCAAGTTAAAGAATCATGGAGGGCAGTCTTGGCACCTGACTACAGACCCAGAAATGTTTTTCTAGCGCTCTGTTTAGTAAAGGTCTCCCCAAGGTCACTGGTTGATTGGTCCTGGCTGCTTCTAGAGAAAGCTTTCAGAAAATAGAATAGAGGATCAACCACTGATTTACACATTTTTATCAGTCTCCAGTCAAGCCCTTAGAAGGGGTGCCCAGAAGGTGGCTGGAGAGGTGATAAATGTAAAGGAGGCCTGCTCAGAGTGTTCTTGTCCTGGGGCTGCTGCCCTGGGATCCAGCCTGTGTACTGGAGATGCCGTTTGGGTCTCAGCGCATGGGCTAAGGGGCCTGGAGAAGATACACTAAAAGGATTTTTGCTGGAGGATGTAATTTTGGAGTCTGGTCTGAAGAAGGATCTTTTATCTCCCCCACTGAAAAGATCATGTGAACGTTGGGTGGCAGACAGCTCCTAGGACATCATAAGACCTGGTTTTGGGACTGTCAGGTATGGATGCTGCTAGAGGTAAGCGATTGCCAAGAGTTACTGTATGCACTGGGTCTGCTCTTATAGAGACCTAAAGTTACCAACCATTTCCTATTACCTATAGTCAAGACTACTGCTGCAGGAAATGTGCTAAGAAGCTTGTCCTCCTATTGATGTTTTATATTTTGGAGTATCCTAAACCCCAAAATCCCTCCTTTTTAAATTTCTACAATACAATTCACAAAAAGACATCCCTTACACTGAATCTGTGTTGTCAGTGTGCTTGGAACTTTGTCTGAGACAGGCAGCCTCTGTGCTAGTAAGGGAGATCTGGGCATATACTCAGCAGTCCCTTCAGGGGAGAGTGCTACATTTTTATGACCTCAGCAAGCTCTTGTTCCTAAAAGAGCCATAGTTAAGACCAGATATTCATATCATTATTTAAAAGAATGCCTAATGCTCAGAAAACTTTCCCCAACAGTCATAACATTAGATCTTATCTCCAACACTATATATGTAAGGATCTTAAGAAGGTATTATTTAGGGATGTATGATTAGTGCCTTCTTCAACAGCAACAAAACACAAAATATTGCTAGGAGATGACTGTATTGAGCTACTCCTTATGGAAGAGGCCATTTATGGTCCCAAAAGCCTAGGGAACAGCTGATTCTTAAAAATTCAGGCTTCACCTTCAGGAAACACTTGGCAAATCAGTGAGTTCATTACATACAGTTGCAAGAAAAAGTATGTGAACCCCTTGGGATTACGTGGAGTTTTGCATGAATTGGGCATAAAATGTGCTCTGAACGTCATATAAGTCACAACAATAGAAGAACACAGTCTGCTGAACATAATACTACACAAACATTAGATGTTGCCATGGTTTAATTGCACATAACATGTAAACATTCACAGTGCAGGGAGGAAAAAGTATGTGAGGCCCTAGCTTAATGACTTCTCCCAGAGCTAATTGGAGCAAGGAGTGAGCCAACCTTGACTCCAATCAGTGTGATGATATTGGATGTGTTGCTGACAGCTGTCCTGCCTTAAAAAACACACACCTGTTTTGGGTTTACTGGTTTCAAGAAGCACTGTCTGATGTTAACCATGCCTCGCAGAAAAGAGCTCTCAGAAGACCTACGATCAAGAATTGTTGACTTGCATGAAGCTGGAAAGGGTTACAAAAGTATCTCCAAAAGCCTTGATGTTCATGTGTCCACGGTAAGACAGACTGTCTACAAATGGAGAAAGTTTAGCACTGTTGCTACTCTCCCTAGGCGTGGTCGTCCTGTAAAAATGACTGCAAGAGCACAGCGCAGAATGCTGCATGAGGTAAAGAAGAATCCCAGAGTGTCAGCTAAACACCTACAGAAATCTCTGGCACATGCTAGCATTTGTGTTGACACATTTACAATAAGGAAAACATTAAACAAGAATGGAGTACATGGGAGGACACCACGGAGGAAGCCATTGCTGTCCAAAAAGAATATTGCAGCACGTTTGAAGTTTGCAAAAGAGCACCTGGATGTTCCACAGCACTACTGGCAAAATATACTGTGGACAGATGAAACCAAGATTGAGTTGTTTGGGAAGAACACACAACACTATGTGTGGAGAAAAAAAGGCACAGCACCCCAACATCAAAACCTCATCCCCACTGTAAAACATGGCGGAGGAAGCATCATGGTTTGGGGCTGCTTTGCTGCCTCAGGGCCTGGACGGATTGTTGTCATTGATGGGAAAATGAATTCCAGAGTTTATCAAGACATTTTGCAGGAAAACGTACGACCATCTGTCCGCCAACTGAAGCTCCGCAGAGGATGGGTGATGCAACAGGACAATGACCCAAAGCATACAAGTAATTCAACAAAACAATGGCTGCAACAGCACAGAATACGCCTTCTGGAGTGGCCCAGTCAGAGTCCTGACCTCAACCCGATTGAAATGCTGTGGCATGACCTTAAGAGAGCGATTCACACCAGACATCCCAAGAATATTGCTACACTGAAACAGTTTTGAGAAGAGGAGTGGTCAAAAATGACTCCAGATCGTTGTGCAGGTCTGATCTGCAACTAAAGGAAACGTTTGGTTGAGGTTATTGCTGCCAAAGGAGGGTCAACCAGTTATTAAGTCCAAAGGTTCACATACTTTTTCCTCCCTGCACTGTGAATGTTTACATGTTATGTGCAATTAAACCATGGCAACATCTAATGTTTGTGTAGTATTGTGTTCAGCAGACTGTGTTCTTCTATTGTTACTTAGATGACGTTCAGAGCACAATTTATGCCCAATTCATGCAAAACTCCACGTAATCCCAAGGGGTTCACATACTTTTTCTTGCAACTGTAAGCAGGAAATTTCACTTTAGAGATGTTCTGGACACTATGTACAGAGTACCTCTGTTTGCCATTTTGCATTGAATTTTACAGAAAATTAAAGCACTGTGAATTGAAAAGCAACTTTTAATAATATTAAATTGCTACATGGCTTATGTAGCAATTGAATATGCTTTTTTATTTATTTATTTAGCTATATTTTTTCTCTACAAAAATGAATTTACCGTTTCAGTACAAATCAGGGGTGGACTAACAACTCATGGGGCCCCCAGGCAATAGGGGATCATGGGGCCCCTGTGTCCTTGCCCACACTCAAAGCATACCCAAAAAAGCCTATAAAATTGTACCGGGGCAGTTTATGGGGCCCCCTACTAACCCCGGGCCCTCGAGCAGTGCCCAAGTGACTGAATGGTAAGTCTGCCCCTGGTACAGATGGTTTGCTGATGACACATTATGCATTTTTCCTGGTATGCCTAGGTGAATATGGGTGCCATAATCAAGTAATAAAACACAGGCAGGAGAAGCCATAGGTGTAAGATTGGTTGAAGCAGAAGAGTGATAAAGAAAAGAATAACAAATACCTGAGACACATAATAATAAACACTGAATACAGGCTCGAGGTACACGGTATGATGAAGCTAACATACAGATTTAAAAAGCAATTCTATTAAACACAAGGTAACAGCAAAAATGTACTGAAGGTAAATGGGCTAGATTCACAAGGAGGAGGAAAGAAGGTATAAATTATAGTGAAAAATAAGAAAGACATAGCACAAAGGATAGAATCTCACAGCCCCCCAAAAAAGAAACAAAAATCTGAGTAAGACAGGCATCAGGGTTAAAATATAACTAAAGGCAACATTTTTTTTTCAGTTCTGGATAGAGTAGAGAGAGAGATTAGAACGCCTGTCAGGTTTTACTGCGGTCTGAGCCCCGTTAAGGAGAATTGCCCTCGCTGTTTGTCCTGTTTACCATTAACATTAAAAAAGCAAGTGAAAAAAACCCCACATTTTGGGTTGTCCCCAGAAACAATATAGAGGGGAAATCTTCAAATTGGGAAACTAATCCTGGAGACAGGTGACCTGGTCCCCAAGGAATTCCGTTAATTTTCAGGGATTTCCTCTCACTTCCTGTTTGGCTATGGGACAGGAAGTGAAGAGAAATCTCTGCAATGGGACACATATTGCGGAAAAAAATCTGACATGGGTTATAACTTTCCTTGCTCTATCCAAAATGGAAAAAAAGTTTTACCTATAGTTCTACTTTAAAGGCAGAAGATAAAAACACAACACGAAGGAATAACCATATCGTGCACACAACAAACAAGTTACATTGTGTATGCAAAAATCCTTAAAGACTATCTCCAGTGAAAGGAAAAATCCTCTGCCCTGCATTGTACTTGATGTCAGAGATGATGTCAAAGAACCTGCAACCAGTGGGAGCTACAGGGGAGCAGCAGGGAGATAGCCTGCAAGAGCGGAAGATTGAGTAAGTAAAACAGCTTTTTCTGTTACCTAAGTGAGCATTTGACCCTTACAGTGTGGGGGCACCCCTCTGAAAGGGAGGATTGTTGGTTTCCATGGTGTTCAGCTTTAATATATCCAGAGACTGGTAGAATAAACTACAAATGAAAAGAAGGTGGGATATCAACAGAAATCTAAGGATAATGCTTTATAGAAAGAAGAATACAATGTGCCTTACTTACTAAAGCAGGGGTTCTTAAAAGGGTATCCATACCCCTTGGTATTAAAAAAAACAAATGATGGGGGTATGGCACTGGATCTCTCAAAAGAAAATAATTAAGAGGATTCTCTGCATTTTTAAACCAAAGTAAAGCCAAACTACTGTCATATTTTGAAGTCATGCTGGTTCCTGATAGGATTGATGATGATGTGGATACGGAGACATATTCAGGAAATTCCTTGAGGTTCTGTAATTGTAAAAGACTAAGAACTCATGTACTAAAGTATGATATGAAATGAGATGAAGTGAGGACTGACCCTGAAGTGTACAGTGAGGTGAAGTGAGTGGATTTTTATTTTATTTTTTTAACACATGAAGAATGTTTGAGTGAACACTTTGAGGTCATTACAGAAAAGAGGGCATGCTATATATCTAGAGGAAAAGAGATTTTACCTATGGAAAGAGAATTTCTACGGGAAGGCTTCTTCATAGTAAGAGGTGTGATATTGTGGAACAGACTCCCTCAAACTATTTCTGGCCAGTTCTGTACATCGTTTGAAAAAAAGATGCATGCTTTCCTCAGTGGATATTAATATTTATAGGTGATAACACTAGGGATTGTTGATCAGGGACTTTTTCTTTGCCTTCTTGGGATCAAGAAGGAAATGTTTTACCTCTGCTGGAACTATGTGGTTCATTCTTTATAGGGTTTTTTGCCTTCCTTTGGATCAACTGTGGGTATAGTATATCAAGGTTTTCTGTTTATTTTTTCTATTGGTTGCACTAGATGGACTTGTGTCTTTTTTCAACCTGGCTATGTAGGAAAGGTTAGTTTTACCACACCCTAAGATATAGCGCATCAGGTCCAGTTTTCACTTCACTTCATCTTTATTTACCTTCCGGTTTACTTTAGTAAATCACTGACCCACTGCCAACTCACAGTATAGAGATTGAAGAATTAGAATGTGAAGACAGAATCCACAAATCTGATTCATCTCAGATCCTTATTGGCATTCCCTTGCCTGCTTTGTTGCAGCATTATGCATGTCACAAAGTGACAGTTCTACATTACAAACAATTGAATATTCTGTGACACTGGTGAGAACAAAGCTTCCAGACTTAATTTTTTTTCCCTTTCATCCTCTGAAGTTATGTCAACAGAATGAATTAAAAACTGTGAATATGTTTTGTGACATTAGTTAAGGAAAAAAAATCACACTTGATGACATAGAAATGCAGGACAATGGTTCACTTAGGAAGGTTAAGGGCAATAATAAAACGGAAAGGAACCAACTACCATACGCACACAGGAGTGAAACCTGCACAGAGAAGAGGAAATGCTGATATAGGTTAGTTTAAATATCTGGGTCACGTAAAAGCCCTGGGCTTTCAAAACAGGTCATCTGTACACAAAACAAGCAGGGAGGACTGCAGGAGGGAGAAGAAACAAGCATCTTGTTCAATGAAGACACTTGCCGATCCCCCAAATCAAGTTCAGGTCTATGAGCTGTCAAGGTTTGCTGTGTTTCTGAAAGGGTGACTCACCAGGCCTGCGGCTTTCGCTTCACGATACCTTGACGTCTCCACTGTGAGTGAGGGCTGAGGTGGTAAGTCAGCTGTCTGCACACTTTCTCCATTGCCCCAAGTGAATCTCCCTCCTGCAACGTGAAGAAGAAGCACATTTAAGTACACAAGATATGATCCCCATACAAAGTTCATTTGGTCTCATTAATTCCTCTAAAGTTTCTTGTACTCTGTTCCTTTCCTAGCTAGTACACACTACCAATGGCAGAGCCGGACCTGTAGGGCAAATACATAAAGATGTCTACAATGTACATCAGAGGTTATAGATCTTGCAGCCAGTGAGATACAAGATTTGTCTTTGCATCGTTTCGCTCAGATATGAATATTTCTGATAATCAATCATCTTTGTTTATCCAAAGGCTGTGGTGTTTGTAGCAGTTCCTATTAAAAAGCAGTTCCACTTTGATCCAAAAGTATTCCTCCTACAGCATTGATAAAAGTGACACTCAATTTAAGTTTAACCTGCAACTGAAATACAGCTTTTTTTTTTTTTTTTAGGAGGGGGAGTACCCGATATTTAATTGGAACCCGCTCCCACTTCTGCAATCCTTGCCTAGGCAAATATGGCACTTCTTGCCCTGCCCCCTCCTGCATGTACCATACCCAGGAGGCTGCAGGATCATTTACAGAGCACCGTGAGCTTGTGCATGAGCAGTGGGGGGCCCCTTGGGAAGCCACAACCGACTCCTGTATCCAAAATGACATCCCTGGGGACCCACAGTGGTAAGAAGAACAGGATGCTGGAAGACAAAACTGGACTCCAGTCACTGGTAATTACCTTATTTTTAATAGTCAGCCACTACAGTATTTTGTAGCTGCTGACTTAAAAAAATACAACACCTGAAGTTCCTCTTTAACTCAAAATGTACCTTTTATTGCTCTCATCCTCCTCCAAATTTCTTTTTTGCCACTGTGATCCCACTTCCTGTTAGAGGGTGGCTATATTCTTTTACCATAGGTCCCCACATATGCAGGAACATAGCCAGCCTGTATTGCTCCCTCCCAAGAAGAACTAGGGACTGTTTACTATGGACAATATGTAGTGTGCATAGATCAGTACACACGACCACAAGTAATGTGCAATGCTCGCTCTAAGCGAACTGAAGTAAGAAGAAAGAGGTCCAGTAGTGCACAGAGAATAATACAAAAAGACACAGTGAGAAATAATTTTATGAAAACAGATTACAGGGCCAAAAAGTATTATTTCTAGAAAATGAGGACATCATTAAGTGTCACTTTAACATCAACAGACTTTCCTCCTTTCCATCAGTGGATGTTAACAAAAGTAAGTTTTGTATTTTTGAATAGAAACAGAATAATTTAAGTGGAGGTCCAGGAAACCTATCTAGTCTTAAATCTTTTCTCACCCCCTTCTAAAGTCTATACTAACTAGTCTGTAGGGGAAAGATGTCTATACTTACCTATTCTCAGCATACTCCAGTCTGGTCATGTGATCTCCTCAGTGGCCAGCTGCAATGCCTGGACAGTGGGGTCACCCACAGACATACTATGGGGCATCCATTGTCCACTATCCCTCCACTCTCCTGAAGCCGGAGCTGGGAGCTAATCACATGACTGGACCAGAGTGCCCTGAGAATTGTCAAGTATAAAAACCAGTTTCAGGTGTTTTTGTGCTTTCAGTGCCCCTTTAGGAGAGATTTCCTGTCCTGGAGAAGTAAGAATTACTGTGTCCAAAATTAGGGGGAATCCAAGTTGTAATTGGAAAAGGTTTTTCAATGCTTTCAGATTATTCAATAAAAAAGCAAAAGAGTGTAAGTGGACCTTTACAAGGTTTTACCCTACCTTTCTCAAAGTAGTATGGTATCATTTGCTAATTTGAGGGTACTTTATCACAATCAGGGTGCCGATTACTGCAACATGAAGTACATTCTCCAGAGCCATTAACTGAAAATGTCTATGCTATCTCAGAACTGAACAAGCACTCAAGGCCTGAAAGTGGCCCTCTCTCAGCACACTCCTGTGAGTCCAGGCCGGGGCAGAGCAATGACACCCTGGTGTCACAGGAAGGAAGTTGAATGATGGTGAGTGTCATTCAATCCAGAAGACAGGCAGTACTGGACCCTTGAGTTGGTGAGTCTACAGGGAACAGTGCTGGCTGGAGATAAATATAGAAGCTATAGTTTTGTTTTGTTTGGTTTTTTTTTAGCAATTTTAACTTTAATTACCCAAATTGGAATTCAGCTGTATGTGCTAGTGTCTCTAGAATTTGTTTTTAGCAACTCATGGCTAAATAAGCTTGTATACAGTGTTGGCCAAAAATATTGGCACCCCTGCATTTCTGTCAGATAATGCACCACTTCGCCAAGAAAATTGTTGCTATTGCAAATATTTAGGAAATCTCATGTTTATTTCTTTTGTTTGTATTGGTATGACAGAAAAAAGTGGAGAAACAAAAAGCCAAATCTGACACATTCCACACAAAACCCCAAAAATGGACTGGACAAAATGATTGGCACCTTCTCAAAATTTTAAGAAATAATTACATTCCAAGTTTGTGATGCTCCTGTAATTTGTAATTAAACTCACTTATATCAATTAACAGATCTTAATATTCCTGTGTCCATTGTGTGCAACATTGTCAAGAAGTTTACAGCCTATAGCATTGCAATTAATCCCCTGGACATGGACAAAAGAGAAACACTTGATCAAAGATTGCAACCAAGAATTGCTCGAATGGTGGATAAAGAACCTTGATCAACTTCCAGACAAACTCAAGCTGACCTTCAGGCACAGGGTACAACTGTGTCAGCTCACACTATACGTCACCATCTGAATGAAAAGGGATGCAGTGGGGACCCAGGAGGACCCCACTTCTGACACAGAAAAATAAATAAGCCAGATTGGAGTTTGCCAAAACATTCCTGAGGAATCCAAAATCTTTTTGGGAGAATGTGCTGTGGACAGACACAACAAAATTACAGGTTTTTGGTAAAGCCCATCTTTCTGCTGTTTTCAGAAAAAGAAATGAAGCCTTTAAAGAAAAGAATACAGTCCCTACAGTCAAACATGGTGGAGCTTCACTGATGTCTTGGGGTTGCTTTGCTGTTTCAGGCACTGGATGTATTGACCGTGTGCATGGCATTATGAAATCTGAAGACTACCAAAGAATTCTGGGGGTGCAATGTAGAGCCCAGTGTCAGAAAGTTGGGTCTCCGTCAGAGGCCATGGGTCCTACAGTAAGACAATGACCCAAAGCACATGTCAAAAAGCACAAAGCGCTGAGAGCACTGAACTGGCCAGCAATGAGCCCAGATCTCAATCTCATAAAATGCCTGTGGAGAGATCTCAAAACAGCAGTTGGGAAAAGGAACCCTTCCAATCTGAGGGACCTGGAGCAGTTGGTGAAAGAAGAGTGGTCCAAAATTCCAGTAGATAGGTTTAAGAAACTCACTGATGATTATAGGAAACAACTGATTTCAGTTATATTTTCCAAGGGGTGTGCTACCAAATATTAAATTGAGGGTGCCAATAATTTTGTCCAGTCCATCTTTGGGGTTTTGCATGGAATGTTTTAGATTTGGCCTTTTGTTTCTCTACTTTGTGTCATCTCAATGTAAACAAAAGAAATAAACATGAGAATGCCTGAATATTTGTAATTACAACATTTTTCTGGGTGAAGTGGTTCATTATCTGACAGAAATGCAGGAGTGCCAATATTTTTGGCCAGGACTGTATATACGCTGATAGCTTAGCTAAGCCCTGTAAACTTTATACTGCAGTCACTGCGGTTAATGTGGACCTACCAAATGCTGGACAATTATAAATTTATGAAAATCTTTGGTCACAGCATATTGTTTCATTTTATATCAGCAGCAATTGTAACAATAATACAAACAATAGTTATTTTTGACAATCCAATATAAGCTTACTTAAAAAAAAATTCCTTTCATGTATTGCATCCTGTCTGTCTGCTGGCCATCTCTTTCCACAACTTCCTGGATTCCCTGTTTGCTTTGCAGCTTCTCCTCTGCCGTTTACTTTCCATTTCTAAGGACTACATATCCCATGGTACCTTGCTACCTGCAAGCTGTGATTTCTGTACTGACTCTGCCTCCTGAAACTCCTCCTCTCAGCACCTCTGTAATTCAGGAGGCAGGCTCTGTGAAATGTGTGATACTGTAGTGCCCAATCACAGGACATAGTGAATGGGCAGAACAGTGGCTAAATGGTTAGCACTTCCTCCTGGCAGTACTAGGGTCATTGGTTCAAATCCCAACCACGGCACCACCTGCCTGGAGTTTGCATGTTTCCCTGTGCCTGCGTGGGTTTCCTGCAAGTACTCCGGTTTCCTCCCACACTCCAAAGACATGCTGGTAGGTGAATTGGCTCCTGTCTAAATTGGCCCTAGTATGTGTAAGTATGAATGTGAGTTAGGGACCGTAGATTGTACACCCCTTGAGGGTTAGGGATTGATGTGAATGTACGATATATATGTAAAGTGCTGTGTAAATTGACGGCGCTATATAAGAATCTGAAATAAAATAACAATAAAATAAAATAAAATATGTGTCACAGAATTCAAAGAAAGTAAATGTGTTGAAATCACAATGTAAGTTTACAAACGTCAAGATAGTTTCGAGTAATAGGAGTATATGGAAATGAATACATGATTGATGATAAGTGGTATCATAGAACTTTAAATAAATGTTTATCTTCACTCCTGATTGCAGGAAAATAAAGCGGGACAGGAAACATCTTATCCATATATACAATATTGGCATACTGTTCATAGGATTTCACTAACTGATTGTTAAAAAGCTCCCTCCCAGCCATGCACAATTGTACAGGCACTTCTCCTGTACTGAAATGATGTCACTGCACACTGTGAGCTTCTTGCCTGGGTACATTCAGCATCATCTAGCCTTTACATTGCGGACCTTATTTGCCCTTTCATTCATTGTATTTCAGTTCAATTAAATATGGAGGCTTAGAATAACATTGTAGGAATTACCTAGGGCAGTCTACATGCAAATGCAGCCAACCTATAAGGCCCACTCTACCAGACTGACATCCACCCATCCAGGCATTTTTATATTAGCAGAATTCCTCCTTAGAGCCAGCTCTTTGTTTGCATCAAGTCTGAGGGCTCTTAAGTGGCGTACTGAGTCTGTGACGCTTTCAGGGAGTTATGTACAGCATTCTGCTGGCCCCTCCCACCAGCCACAATCAGCTTGCTTTACATAGGGAAGCACAGAGACTCAGCGATGAATTAGCCTATTGATGATGGGGGGGAAAGGAAGAATCAGGTAAATAAAAATGAAAGCAGATTTAACTTTAGCTACAGTATATAGATGATAGCGAAAGTATTTGCAAGTTTAAAATAATAAGTAATTAGAAATGTGAGCACTACATAATTAAGGTGTATGTTACCCCAACATTTGATATTCCTGATATGTATATGCAAAAGTATCCTGTTCTCTTTGTATTGCCTCCTTTGTGTGAAATTCCTGGTGGCCCTACCAGTCCCCCTGCTTTTCTATTTCAAACTGATCATGTTAGGCATGAAAGTACATCAGTCCCAGTTAACTGGCTGAACTGGGAGCACAGTCTGCCTCTCCAATGGTCAAACTTGTGATGACCTCCCTGCACAGCCATTCAGGAAAGATCAGTGTACTGCTGTTTCTCTGCCTCCTGCTGACACATTCCCTTGCAGTCTGCAATCCAGCTCTCTAAACCCATTCTGCAGCTGAGAATAGAGATCATATGATCATTTATAAAAAAAGAAAAAAGGTGTTTATAATTTTGTTATACATATACACAAACAAACATCACCCAAAGGGGGAAGTTTTGCTTGTTTGCATCCTCCCGCCCTCCACTGCCACATTTGGCACTCTTTGGGGGGGGATTGAGTACCTGGTTTTGACACATCGCAGGTCACAAAAGACTCTGGGTCCATTCAAAAAGTGTAACGCGTTTCAAGAATGCGCAGTGGTAAACCGGCCGTGACGCCAGAAGGCTTCACTGCCAGTTTCCCTTACCTAAGATGCCAGCACCAAGCGCCTGAAGCCTGGACAGGTAAGTGCTGTTATACTGAAGTCAGGAGCAGAAGGATTGATAGGGGTGTGCCAGAACGTAACTTTCCGGTTACCACGTTGGGTAATAAACATGATAGCGCAATGCATAGTTCCACACCATGCATACGTCAGTGCATTGTGATTCATTTTGAATGGCATGCCAATGCATCTCCAGAGCCCAGCTGCATTACAGGCCCCAATGCATGCTTTTGTAGTGTGCTGCAAAAAAATTGCAGCAGGACCTATTTTTTGGAGCAATGCGGCGCACTGAGTTGTGGTACAGCCAGTGGTGTATTTAGCTCTTGTGCTGCCCTAGGCAACACTAAAACTGAGCACCTTGTTTGCCTTATGGTAAATATGCTGCTGGTTACAGCCTATTAATTTTGGATGTGTTGCGTAATATAATCCACTTCAAAACACAAATCTGTATATGTTGCAGTGCACAGTATTCTTGTGTAAATGAGTTCTTCACAACTTGCCCACCACCCTATAGTAAAAGTACTGCTACAGGGCAGCAGGGCTGTGCAAAATCACATATATATACGTGATTTGAGTTTCTGGGTGGGGGGGCACGCCTGTGCCACCTTACCTGCACCACCATTGCCAACTAGAGATGTCAATCACCGGGTCCTGGCCAGATTCCCTGCCAGCACTCAGTGATCATCGAGGAAAGCTGACAGGGGAGAGACCTGTGTGCAAACAATACAGGTCTCTTTCCCGTCAGCAAGGACATGCTGCTTTGTATATCTCTGCACAGCATAGAAATACAAAGTAGAATGTCTGTGTTGTAAAACATAATGTGAAACACACATAGCACACAGTTAACTCTTTGATCACCCCAGATGTTAACCCCTTCTTCCCCAGTGTCAGTGCTTTTTATTAGCACTTGGGTATGTCAGTGGCAGTTAGATAGCTCCCACCCAGTGTCAGAATGTCCGCCGCAGTTCCACAGTCCCACTATAAGTCTCTGATCGCCGCCATTACTAATATTAAAAAATAAATAAAAATTATAGTATATTTACCGCCATTTGTAGACGCTATAACTTTCATATAAACCAATTAATTTACACGTATTGGGATTTTTTTTTAGCAAAGACATGTAGCAAAATAAATTTTGGCCCAAATTTATGATGAAATTAGATTTTTTTAACATTTTTTATTGATATGTTTTATAACAAAAAGTCAGAATTTTTTTTTCTTTAAATTGACTGTCTTTTTTTGTTTATAGCGCCAAAAATAAAAACTGTACAGGTGATCAAATAGCAGTGAAAGAAAGCTCTATTTGTGAGGAAAAAGGACATAAATCTCATTTGTGTACAGCATTGCATGACTGCAAAATTGTTAAAGTAACGCAAAAAATGGCCTGATCAGGATGAGGGCAAACTCTCTGGAGGGCAAGTGGTTAAAGCCCAAAAAGAAATTTACATGAATGAGCACCATGGATTTTGGTGATAACATACCCCAGAATCTGGTATATAGGTATTTGCAGGCAATTATAGGTACCTCTCTTTACTTTATGATACCACTTCAGACACTGTAATTTAGTTTCAAGTTTACTCTATATAGCAAATATTTTTAAAGTAAATATGGTAATACCATGGAGTTATGAAGTCTAGGGAGAGTGTTACAATTAGAAAAAAACACGGACGCAGCAATACATATGAGCATCTGGTATGCTTGTCAGAAAATGATATACTTGTATACTGACAAAAGTGCAAACCCAAGGAAAAAATGGAACTACACATCATTTTACATACCTTGCAGCAGAAATTCATAGTACTCTATGGTCTGTTATCAGTACCCACGATTTATGTAATCTATTATTCTGAATAATTCAATTTCATCTACTAGCTATTATGATGATATTCAAAATTTCACTGTGCTGTATTGGTCATGTACTTAATAAAATTCAATATGCTACTTGAATAAGCCAGAATTCCATCACTTTACACAAAAGAATCTATTTATTTTTTTGCTATTCCAGAGCAAATATCTTGATAGTACAGCTAAATGCTGTGCAAAAGGGATTTCTCTATAAAAAAAACTCCTCTTACCTTCTTAAATGTAATGTATAGTGGTTTTGTGCATCACGTTTCTCTTTATTAACGACTTGCCTACCGGGCACTTTAACCCCCTTCATCCCAGGCCAATTTTCAGCTTTCAGTGCTGTCGCACTTTGAATGACAATTCCGCGGTCATGCAACACTGTAACCATATGAAATTTTTATCATTGTTTTCACACACATACAGCTTTCTTTTGGTGGTATTTAATCATCACTTGGTGTTTTATTTTTTGCACTATAAATAAAAAAAGAGCAAAAAATGTGAAAAAAATAATTTTCATTGTTGCTAGGACCACCTAGCAACCAATCACCTGTTGGTTATCTTAGACAGTTAACTCGTTCTGCACTCCTGTGACCCATTTTCAGTCGATAGCTGGCTAAAGCCCGCTGTCCGTTGATGTCACTCAGCCAGTCCAGGTTAGGGAAATATCCTGACTTTAAGGTCGGGACCCACCCCAGAGTCTGGAGTGGCACTTGGCTCAGCCACTCAGTGAAGCGCTGAGAGCCTGAACAAGCTGCTCCCACCCCTACACAGCCCAGCGCTTCAGTGAGAACTGGGGGGGGGGCAGAGCAGAGAGCGGTGACTGACAGTCAGCGCTCTCTGCTCAAAGCGGCTGTGAGAACTCGGCGGTCATGTGATTGCTGAGTTCTCACCCTTAGAGCCAGCGGGGGACAGATGCAGCATCGTACCGATGCTGCATCCACCTTAGGTAAGTATAAATGGGGGGAAAAAAAGCCCTACTTATCTTTTAACAGACAAGATGACAGTTATTGGGATGAGACAAACCATTTAGCACTGACAGAGGTGCTCACAATGGTCAACTATTATTTATGTAAAATCTTTATCCCAGGAGGAAATCTATTGCTGTAACTGCTTAATAAATGATAGCTAGAGTTTGGCTTTAAATCGTTAGCCACTTACATAAAGTCTAGTTAAATCTACTAGTCCATCAAACACTACCCTCTCCTCTAAACTACAATGCTGCTGCCCAAGGGTGGCTACATTGCTCATCCATAGATACAGTGGAAGAAATACAGAAAGTAAAGGCTGAAAAAAAGAAAACTGATGCAGTTACCACATCCAGTGATTGGTAAGCTGCAATAGATTACATTTTTGTTTTTGGATTTAGTTATGCTTTAAGAAATCTCCCCCTATAGTTTCACTTTAAAGAAGACCTATAATCTTTCTACTGCTTTAAAAACACTTTATTATAATATTTAAAATACAATACTCACATAGGCCCCACAGATTTATGTTTCAACTGTACCTGCTAATACTGTGAACTAAGGGCCTATTCCCACTAACAGCTGCTGGTGCGTGCTGTGAAGGGAGCGGTGCCAATGCATCATAAATGACACATAGCACTGTTTACTTTTTTTCAACTTTATTAAAATGTTACAGAGTGGCATTTAATTTACCTTTATTTACTGCAACAGGTTGCAATGTGGTGTACAGCGTTACATGAAAGTGTTACAAGTTGTTACACTTAAAAAAAAAAAAGTAGTGCATCTCCCTTTTGTTTTCGAGGATGTAGCCAGGCACCCTTCTCCATGCCTGGTGCTCCTGCCTGAAAAGTAAACACAGATGCAACACCTCCTGCAGTCAGGGACCCACAGCAGTAGAGGGCCGATGGACCAATGGAAGTTCGTCCAGAACAGATCGAAGGCTGTGCAGCTCTAACACGAAGCTGGGGAAGCTCGATACAAACTGTAGTGAAGATGAAGAAGGGACCCCCCCTTCAAAACGCATCAGCATCACTCTGAGAGTCTCCCCTTCCAATGGGATTCACATGTGGCTCCTTATCGTATGATTTGTTTTAAGATTATACATGCCTGTTTCATTACTACTTTTGTGAGTAATCTGCCTAATCAATAAATCAACTAATTGTTTACTGAGGTAATGCGCAAGGTCGGTGCAATCTGTTTTTTGTTCTTCACTACAGGTCCTGCCTGAAAGTCTTAAGATTTTTCACCCAGGTCTACTCTCGGATTTGATTGGTCCTGTCAGTCACCTTACCACACGACCCTTGAGAAGCCCTGCTGCAACACAGTAGACCACTGCTAAGGCCTGGCGCCAGCCGTGTCTTAATTTGCTAAGGTTAAACAGCGCCTCAAAGGGTATTATGGTTGCTGAAAAACTCATGTACAACCTCATGGGTACCCACACCAAGTTCCTGAAGGTCTAGGACCCTTGGGTAAACTTCAATGACCACATGGGTCTGGATGACTCCTTGCTGTTGATATATCTATTGCTGCGACCTGATCTGGGGTAGAGCGATAGACTGAACCACATAGGATACTTTTTCTCCTTCCTCCCTTCCTTCCTTTTCTCCCTTTTCTCCTGGTCCTCTTCTCCCCCCTTTTTCTTCACTCCTTAGGCTGCCTTATTGGTGGGTGGGCTTTTTTTTCTGTTGCTTCTCCCTCTCATTTCCTTTCTTCTAGTTTCTGCCACCCTGTGCTGGGAGTTAAAGCACCCCCCCTTTTATGTGCTCCCACATTATTTACTTTTTGACCTTGCCCTAAATCAGAGAAGATGGAGTTTAGTCATGTGATCATTTAGGCTTGTTTGCATGTCTTTGTGTTACATTCTGTAACCTTGTTATTTATGCATTTTTTATTGCATCAGTTTGTGCATTACTTTTACATCACTTGTTATTTTAAATTGCAAAACTCAATAAAGCTCTTTGCAAAATGAAAAAGTAGTGCATGTCCTACTTTCTTTCAGTGCATATCACTGCACTGGACACATAGGACAAATTGTCTTGTATGTGGGTTGGGCAAGACTGCCCAGTGCAGCACAATGCATTTGATGAGAACAAGCCCTGAATCTCTGTAAATTTCCTTCTCCCTGTCTCTATGGATTCCCATTCACTGCAACACAAAAGATCTTTTGTGTACCAACCATAGTGAGTACAATGTCCCATCAGCAATTTCCATCCAATGTATTGGGCAATATTACACAACTTCCATACCCATTACAGCCTTTATTAAGCCTCTAATACACAATTTAACATGACAAAACATGTCTGTTTTGTTCTTCCTCCTGGAGACTAATGATAATTAGTAAAACTAGTTTATGATATATACAGCAGCCACATTTACACATGAGGTTAATTGTATGCCCAGAATGGCAATAACGTAATTATCCATGTAATTGCACTCATTACGTATTTATCCAATATTTATTGTTTTGTTGCGCACAAGTGGGTTTTTGTTTTTTTTTTTGGGTTATGTAAAACAACGCTCTGCTACATGCAAAACACATAACAATTGTTCATACTGTATATCCATTAGGGTTTACTACTTGTCACACTAAATTAATAAATTATTTTCAAAGTTATTTTTATTAACCTATACATTTATCCAACTCTTTGATAAGTAAAAGATGAGGTAGCATACCAGTTTTCTAGCCATCATTCTCTACTTGTTCTGCCTGCTGTTTCCATGGTGGAGGGAGCTGAATTTGACTAGTTATAAACCTAGCTTCCCATACTACCATATAACATGCAGTGCTGATATACAGTAGTAATCTATACATTGAATTGCAGCCTTGATATGACCTCTGACAGACTAAACATTGATCCAAAGGAGTGACATTTATAGCTTGAGAACATCACATGGTGGCCATGCTATAGGTCAGATCTGAATGGCACAAGCTAATGACGACTCTATGGCTGTAGACAACAATACAAATGAGCCTTAGGTATGTAATTTATCTGAAACCTGTAGGAACACATTACTGATGTAGTGACCGGTGGGTGGAAGCACATTGCACAGAGGAAAGATGAAGATATCTAACACATTCAGAAAGTATGTTGGATGCTGAAGATTTTACTAGCAGTTGTAGTCCTGCAAGACAGTGGATACCAGGAGGACAGGTATTATAAATGTTCTTTGACAGACACTAGTATAGTTTGTTCAAACCATTTTTGACTTTGACTTCTGCTGAACATCTTGGTCTAGATGAAAATGTGATAACTCCTGAAAGAATTTTGCCAGAAATCCATTTTCAAGGGAAGAAGCCTCGATCTCCCAAAAATATAGGTTATTCACATTCTCTTTTACTGCTAATAATAATGTACAGTATAACGTACTGTATGTACAATTCAGATAAGGAAAAAAGGAAAAGTTCTCTCTACTATTTTAGTTATGTCTGTGTTCCATTGTGTAGATTTCCCCTAACTTCCTCTCCCAATAAAAACCACAGCAGATAGACAGGAAGTGAGTGGAAATAAAAAAAAAATAGAGGAGATAAAACATTCTAAAACTTTCTGCTGAGTTAGAGGTCATGGTTACTCTGGTGAATATTTTTCTTTTGCAAAGCAATATCCGTGGGTTCTTCAAAAAGTTTCCACACTTTTTTAACTATATTATATATATACTGTAAATTTGGAAACTTTTTTGAAGACCCCTTGTAGATTCGATTATATATGTAAGATATATTTGTATCAGTTTTTTTTATGGATACCGGAGCTGGAGGAGACTAAGACATATAACTGCAATTTCAACATATCCTGTAGCATTGTGCAGTTCAGTACAGTTTGCGGTCTTATCAGCCATTTTTTGAGTCAGAAAGCAATGTCTTTCCCTTTGGGACATCACTGAGCAGGAAAGTCTCTTGGCTTTCCTTAGACCTTCTCTGGACACACAGAGCTGGGATTTCTAAAGCAAATCTAAGGAAACTTCACGTTAGTCCCTTATTATAATTGTGCCTTATCTGGGTCTACCCAAAGATTGAAGTGCTTGTAAACCCTCAACTTGTAAAACAAACCATTCAGTTTAGAAAAGAAATGAAAGGCAAAACATTTGTGTATAGATATAAAAACATTATAAATTCCTTTTTCCCCTTTTTTATGTGATCACTTTGCCTCTGTTATCAGCTGCATAAGAGCTAGGGGAGAAGAAA
Source organism: Staurois parvus (assembly GCF_062004578.1). Lineage (NCBI taxonomy): Eukaryota > Metazoa > Chordata > Amphibia > Anura > Ranidae > Staurois > Staurois parvus. Next base: position 11,646,904 of record NW_028318117.1, on the reverse strand, counting down.
CAGCAGCACACTGAAGTCTGAACATTGGAGGAGAGCAGGCTGAGATCCCAGCACAGCTAGAGAACTGACCATGGTGTGTTCTCCTGCCTAGCATGGTTAGTTTTTAATAGGAATGCAGAGGGACTGGCAGGAACACCAGGGATTTCGCACAAAGGAAGCAATACAAATAGAACAGGATACTTTTTCAAACAAGTACATGGTACAGCAGGAACATATCAGGAATATGAAATGTTGGGTTAACATATTCTTCACACTGGGAGTCAGGTTGATTTATAAGAAACTTTTTTACTGCTAAATAAAGGTATTCAGGTTTAAAACAATAATCATTAGGAGCATGTACATAAATAAATTATTTCTCAGCCCCTCAAATACTTACCTGATCGCTATCCAGCGCTGTGCAGGGGAGCCTCAGCTCTCCCAGGTCTCCCTCTCCGCTTTGGTTGAGACACAGCAGAGGGAGCCATTGGCTCCTGCTGCTGTCAATCACAGCCAGTTAGGAGGGAGCAGGGGCAGGGCCAAGCTACACTCTGTATGTCTTATGGACATGCAGGGCCGACTCAGGAGCAAGCATGCATGCCACTTGCTGTGCGGACATCTGGCAGGAGAGAGGGGCCAAGATCACCAGCAGGGGACACAAGAAGGGGAGGGTCAGGGCTGCTCTGTGCAAAACCATTGCACAAAGCAAGTAAGTATGACACGTTTGTTATTTTAATTGAACAAAGAAATTAAGCTTTACAACCATTTTAAGATCCATGGATATCATTTTCTGAATTAACTACTTAAAAAGAAGTCATATTCAACTATAAAATGTACAAGTACACTGCCCGGCCTTTTATTCTTGCAACTGTGGCATTTAAAGCCAAGGCTGCTAATAGGTCTGAGCATTTTGTTCGATGCTCAACCTCTCTTCGCTTCATAGTTCACTATGGCCTCTTTACAACTTATGTGGTATTGCCTGTGATATCAACTCACAAATATTATTATACCAGGCTTGATGTACTTGTGTTCCATACACATGCGTCTGGTGGTGTTCTTTACATCCAGAGCTCCTCAAAAACCTAGTCCAACCCAGACAGACCATATGAAACACAAGAATGCAATATATATTTTCTGCATCTCTGTTCCTTGTAGACAATCATTGCCTCTGCCCCACCATGATCAATAAAAGACAGTTACACCTCCCAATCAGTGCCATAAATAGGAATGTGTAGTGTAAGAAAAAAACACAGCTTAATCAATAGTATGCTAAAAACACATTCTCACCAACACTAATTACAGCAGTTACTGATTATCGATAGCAGTGGAGACTGCTCATGTCTACTGCCCAGAAAATGTCTGATGACTTCTCATGAAAGTGTGCAAAAAAATGAACATATGGCATTAAATGGCGAGTAAAAATGGAAAACATGCACTGTGCACTTCACTGAATATTCATTTAATAACACCATATATTCATCCCCAGGGCAGATTTAAGATACGGGGCAGCAGGCGTATGATAAAGTTAATGAGCCAGTTGCTAGAAATTCTGGGGGCATTTGCATCCCAGATACAATGTGTAGAGTTTCCCACAAGAATAAAGTTAGAAATGATTATGGCCTTATTAGGTTTCCAGGTTTTAGAGCTTTATCCAGAATTTATATATGGATTGAAATAAAGGCAAAAGCACTCTTTTTTTTCTTGTGCATGTTCAAATGAGGTTACCATATGATTATCACCATGAAACAAGTGGACCTGTAAGTTGAACATGCTGATGAAAGTAACAGGTCCACTTTAAAGAATAGCTTTTATGCAGGCTGCACCTTCTCAATGCTTCTGTGACCTGTCAAAAGGCTACACAAGATTAGTATGCATGCCCCCCTCCCCAAACTCTCCTACATAATAGCACCTGGTCCCAGCAACTGGCCACCCAAGCATTGAGGACTACATTGTGGGAGAAAGTAGGTGAATCAAATGTTTCCCCATGCCTATTATTTCTTGAGCCTAATATTTCTTGGCCAGTATGCCAGCAGAGCAAGAAGGCTGAGGAACGTGGTAAAGGTAAGTACTGACTCTTTATGGTAAACCTGTGTGTAAAGTACAGATTCAAGTTAAGATTTCAACATGAAACCATAAATGTCACAAAAGGGGTACATGTACCCTGGGAATAAGAAAGGTTCGCTTTCAAGGGGACGTGGTTTATGGGAAAAGGATCTACAGTGCTGAAGCATCAAAAATGTCCATAATTACTATTGACATTTAATATGTGTTACACCTGTAGACTAAAGACTCCAATAGGGAATCTAGGCAGGGGAGCTCAGGAGAATAAAATGTTGTAAATCCTAGTAATAATGCCATTTGCAACCAATTTCACCACTCATCAGTTTACAGCTGTCAAAGAAAATGTAAGATGATTGTTATGGATGTTTTATGTTATCCCCTTGACATATCCATTTTTTGTCTTATTAAAGTGACTCTGCCACATGTGAAAAAAAGTACCCGTAAAGAACACAATATATCCTATACTGTGCAGGTGAACATTACTCTCTTGAAAAGCTGCCTTGCTTGAAAAATAGCTAGGATGTCACACTTCTTGGAGTGTCAGTATCTGTGTCCCCTGCCCCACGTTGTGATTTCTACCACTGGTACCTATGTTACTGTAGGACAAAGCAGTGTTATAGTGGCCAGTAGATGGAATTCAAAATATGAAGTGTGTCGGATACAGCAGATTCTTTTGCATTTGTCAAGAGTGAAGGCTGGCATGGCAGGAACATGTATGTATTAAATATGTTCTTTTACAGGTACTAAAGTGATTGTAAAGCAGCTTACTATGTGGGCACTGATGAGGGCTTGATCTCGAGCTGGGCAATGTGTGTCTATTGGCTCCTCATAATAAGGAACAAATTCATGTACGTTTGATATATAAAAGAAACATTTTTTTCTGTGTATCAATAAAAATATACTATTTTGTTGTCTTTGGGAGCAGAGTCCTTTTTTCTTGCTTTGGGGTTTCTCCTTTAACTCTCTTATAGTCATTTGGGATGATGGCTCCCCCATTTTGTAATTGTCTATAATCTTTGAGGCCTGTTATATAATCACATTTTGACCTAAATTTATGAAGATTTTTTTTATTTTATTGGATATGTTTTATAACAGAAAGTAGATGATATAGGGTTTTTTTCAACATTTTCAGTCTGTTTTCATTTATATAGCAAAAAGTAAGAAACCCAGTGGTGATGATCAATTTCATTTATAAAAACCTTCCGAAAGGACAAGTGGTTAAAATGTTTCTGACGGCTAAAGGTTTTTTTTACCTTAATGCAATCTCTCTATTATGGTAAAAAAAACCTTCCATGCTCAGCTTCCCCCCAGTCCATCTAAATACTCACCTGAGCCCTGAACTGAAAAGCACTGCTCTCTCTCTCTCTCATCACAGGCTCAAAGACAGCAGCGGGAGCCATTTATATTACAACATATTTCTAAAGGTACTATTGACATGAAATTTTCATCACATGTCGGTAGCAACCCATGCAATCCATACATACAAAGAACCCAAAACAAATAAGTTCAGAAATTAAGTGATGTGTAATCAAGTGGAATGACACAGGGAAAAATTATTGAACACGCTAATTGAAATGTATTTAATATTTCAAACAAAATCCTTTGTTGGCAATGACAGCTTCAAGATGACCTCCTGTATGGAGAAACTAGTTGCATGCATTGCTCAGGTTTGATTTTGGCCCATTCTTCTACACAGTCTTCAAATTTTGAAGGTTCCATAGGCCTCTTCTATGAACTCTGATTTTTAGTTCTTTCCATAGAGTTTCTATTGGATTTAAGTCAGGTGATTGGCTGGGCCATTGTAGCAGCTTTATTTTCTTTCTTTGAAACCAATTGAGAGTTTCCTTGGCTTTGTGTTTGGGATCATTTTCTTGCTGAAATGTCCACTCTCTTTTCATCTTCATCATCCTGGTAAATGGCAGCATGTTTTTATCAAGAATGTCTTGGTACATTTTTCCATTCATCCTTCTTTCAATGATATGAAGTTTGCAAGTACCGTATGCTGAAAAATAGCCACACACCATGATGTTCCCACCTCCACTCTTCACTGTTGGTATGGTGTTTTTGAGGTGATGTGAAGTGTCATTTGATCTCCAAACGTGGCGTGTATTATGGCATCCGAATAGGTAAATGTTGGTCTCATCTGACCAGACTATATTCTCTTATATTTCACAGGCTTGTCTAAATGTTGTTTAGCAAACTTTAAGCAAGCTTCAACATGCTTTATCTTCATTAATGGAGTCTTGGATTGTGAGCGTGCATACAAGCCATGGCGGTTGAGTGCATTACTTATTGTTTTCTTTGAAACAATTGTACCTGCTAATTCCAGGTCTTTCTGAAGCTCTCCACAACTAGTCCTTTTCTCTTGGACAACTTATCTAATAATTCTTCTCACTCCTCTGTCAGAAATCTTGCAAGGAGCACCTGGCCATGGCCGGTTTATGGTGAAATGATGTTCTTTCCACTTCTGGATTATGGCCCCAACAGGGCTCACTGGAACATTCAGAAGTTTAGAAATCCTTCTGTAACCAATGCCATCGATATGTTTTACAACAATGAGGTTGCAAAGGTCTTGGGAGAGCTCTTTCCTTTTATCCATCATGAGATGTTTCTTATGTCACACCTTGGTAATGAGACACCTTTTTAGAGGCCATTAGTTGCGAATGAACCAGCTAATATTATTTTGAACTGACAAGGGGTAGGATTGCTTTCTAATTACAGATAGATTTCAGCTGGTGTCTTGGCTTTCCATACCTTTTTGCACCTCCCTTTCTTCACGTGTTCAGTACTTTTTCCCTGCGTCATTCCAGTTTATTACACATAACAATTTCTGAACCTATTTGTTTTGGTTTCTTTGCAATTATGGATTGCATGAGTTGTTACCGACATATGGTGAACATTTCATGTCAGTAGCACCTTTAGAAATATATACTGTATACTGAGAATAATGGTGACGTGTTCAATACTTATTTTACCCACTGTATATTTGCAAATTGATCAATCCTGATATACTGATGACAAATCTCATAGGTGTAACTCATAGTTACACCTATGCTAGGTGTAACTATTTATTCTTATATTTAAAGTATTCTACAGTGTATTGATCATGGCAATGTACCACAAACTGTAGGTATAATTAGATTTAGCAGGGGTTACTGACACCTGAAAAAATATTTCATGGGTTCTTCCAGGGTAAAAAGATCAAGAAAGTGTAACAGGGTTAGCTCGGCAGCGGGTGTGTGTGACCCCCTGGATGGGTGCACAACACAAAACAAAATAGGCACAGCACAACAATAGTGGAGGTGAAAACAAACAGGTGCAATTTATTTACAATATTTACAGAAAAAAATGATAAACAAAAAGAAACATCAAAATAAATCCTGGCCAACTTGGCTACTTACTGCAACAACAGCTTCTCCCTAGCTACCCACTAGGTACAGCCTGCTGCTATACCTAGTTGCTAGTACTTGGAGGCTAGCCACACAGGCTTTGGTCTCTCTGCACACAGGTAACAGGTCAGCTCCCCAGACAGTTCAGGCACAGATCTGGTTCCAGGGTGGAGCAACTCCCTAAGCACTCTGGGAGGTTTTATAGAGGTGTTTAATGAGCCCACTACCTTCAGCTGGGCTCATTACCTCAGTGCTGAAGGACTCAGCACTTCCCTCTAGTGGTACAAATCCCCATAAAGCCTGAACCTTGGACAAATATATCGTCCATCCAGGACGCAACCAGGTGTTTTCACCTGCCTACTGTCACATACCCCCCCCTCTTGTTTCAACCTTGGGGTTGTAACACCAGTAGCCAGGCAGGCATGTACCCGGGATAAGGCATCCACATTTCCCATCTGAACACCAGGGCGATGCTTCACCGTGAAGGTAAATTCCTGTAGGGCCAGAAACCACCTATTTACCCTTCTATTGGTCTCCTTATTTTGAGCCATCCATTTCAAGGGAGCGTGATCTGTGATCAGGTCAAAATGTCTGCCCAGCAGATAGTACCGAAGGGAATCTAGGGCCCACTTCACCGCTAAACACTCCTTCTCAATCGTGGCGTAATTTTCCTTGTGAGACTTTAGCTTTCGGCTGAGATAGATTACTGGGTGCTCCTCCCCCTGCCAAACCTGGGACAGCACTGCTCCTAAGCCAACATTGGATGCATCCGTCTGGACCACAAAGTCTTTTGAGAAGTCTGGGGAGTATAGGACTGGCTGGCTACATAAGGCCCTTTTTAAAGACTGGAAGGCTGCTTCAGCATCAGGGGACCACTTAACCATGACAGGCTCCTTCCCTTTTGTCAGGTTGGTTAGGGGTACTGCCATAGAAGCAAAATGGGGAATGAATCGCCGATAGTAGCCAGCAATTCCTAGAAAAGCTCGTACCTGCTTTTTGTTATTTGGGCGTGGCCAATTCTGTATTGCTTCCACTTTGTTTATCTGAGGTTTTATTACCCCTCTCCCAATAGTGTACCCCAGGTACCTGGCCTCCTCCTGTCCAATCGTACACTTCTTTGGGTTGGCCGTAAACCCAGCTTTCCGTATTGAGTCTAGCACAGCCTGAACTTTTGGCAAATGTGAGGCCCAGTCTGCGCTATGGATAATCACATCGTCCAAGTACGCTGCAGCATACTTCTGATGGGGACGAAGAATCTGATCCATTTTTCGCTGAAAGGTGGCCGGTGCATTCTGTAACCCGAACGGCATTCTTTTATACTGGAATGACCCTTCTGGGGTTACAAATGCAGTCTTCTCCTTTGCCGACTTAGCTAGGGGAATTTGCCAATAACCTTTTGTCAAGTCTAGCGTTGTCATGTACCGGGCTGCTCCCAGTCGGTCGATTAGTTCATCTATCCTTGGCATGGGGTAGGTGTCAAATTTTGTAACTTTATTCAACTGTCGAAAGTCGTTACAAAATCGCCAGCTCCCATCTGGTTTGGGCACCAACACTATGGGGCTGGACCAGTCACTTTGGGACTCCTCTATCACCCCCAAATCTAGCATTCTCTGTACTTCCCCACGTATTGCCTCCCGTCGAGCCTCTGGGATTCTATAGGGTTTCAGTTTTACTCTTTCACCCGGTGGGGTGATAATGTCATGCTCCACCCCCGAGGTTTGTCCCGGCAGCTCAGAAAAAACATCTGTGTTGCGGAGCACAAATCTTTAGCCTCCTGTTTTTGAACTGTAGACAGCGTGACTGCTATTCCAACCTCCGGAACCAAGCAGTTAGATGGCGCTGGTGACAAACCCTCAGCAACTAGGGATTCCCTGTCCCTCCAGGCCTTTAGCAGATTAATGTGGTAGATCTGCTCCGGTTTCCGCCTTCCTGGTTGTCTGACCCTGTAATTCACTTCACTCACTTTCTCAATCACCTCGTAGGGGCCATGCCATTTGGCCAGGAATTTGCTTTCAACCGTAGGGATTAGCACTAGCACTCTATCTCCTTCAGCAAATGACCTGGTCCGGGCCCCCCGATTGTACACCCTCTGCTGCGCTAACTGTGCTTGGGACAAATGTTCCTTTACGATAGGCATGACCTGGGCAATTCTATCTTGCATTTGGGCGACGTGCTCAATCACACTCCGGTGGGGAGAACTCTCACTTTCCCAAGTTTCCTTGGCGATATCTAACAGCCCCCTTGGGTGTCTCCCATAGAGCAACTCAAATGGTGAAAACCCTGTGGAGGACTGGGGTACCTCCCGGATGGCAAACATCAAATAGGGTACTAAATAATCCCAACCCTTTCCATCCTTATCTACCACCTTCCTTAGCATTTGTTTCAGGGTTTTGTTGAACCTTTCCACCAACCCGTCAGTTTGGGGATGATACACAGAGGTGCGCAACTGTTTGACCTTGAACAGTTTGCACAGCTCTTTCATCACCCGGGACATAAAGGGGGTTCCCTGATCCGTCAGCAGTTCCTTTGAAATACCCACTCGGCTGAAAACGAGGAATAGCTCCTTAGCTATTGTCTTGGCAGAGGTATTTCGGAGTGGAATTGCTTCTGGATAGCGGGTGGCATAGTCGAGTATGACCAACAGGTACTGATGCCCCCTAGCGGATTTCACCAGCGGACCTACCAAATCCATGGCAATCCTTTCAAAGGGGACCTCAATGATGGGAAGAGGTACCAGTGGACTACGGAAATGGGGCATAGGGGCCGACTTCTAACACACAGGGCAAGAGGAACAGTAATTTTCCACCTCCTTAATGACCCCAGGCCAATAGAACCGCTGCAGTACTCTTTCCCGTGTTTTCTCCGCCCCCAAATGACCCCCAAGGATGTGTCCATGGGCCAACTCCAACACCAACTTCCTGTAAGGTCTGGGCACCACCAGTTGCTCAATGGTTTCTTCTGCCCCTTGAGCAACTCGATAGAGTAGGTCCCTTTCCACAAGGAAGTATGGATAAGCAGCAGTTTTCTCAGGACTCACTAGTTGACCATCTACTTTTACTACATTTTCCCGGGCTTTTATCAGTGTGGGGTCTTTCAGCTGTTCGGTTGCAAAATTTTCCCTATGCACCTCTAAGTCCGAGAACTCCACAACCGGCAGATTTTCATCTGAGGAGGCGGGCTCCTCCTCAGTTCCTTGGGTCTCCCCAGCTAGTACCGACAAGGGGAACTTGGGAGAGACCTCACCACACTCAGACGCTTTCTGGGATTCACCTTCCTGGTCTGCAGGGGAGACAGTGGGGGGGTCAGAACAATCCCAGAGTTCCCAGAATTTTGGAAAATCCCTCCCCACAATGGCATCATGTGGTAAATGAGGTACCAATCCTACCTGATGAGACAGGTTACCTTTGGGGGTCTCAAAAAACACAGTAGCCACGGGATACTCCCTAGTGTCCCCATGCACACAAATCACCGCCACCTTTTTATGCCCAGAGACCTTTGTAGTGACCATCTCCTCTCTTATCAAGGTTACCAGGCTACCTGAATCCAGCAACCCCACAATATTATTTCCATTAACAGTCATTTTGCACAAATGTTTCTCAGTGCCCGGGCTGGCCGTGCATACCACTGTCGCAAACAGCGACTGACGTCTATTGCTCAGAAAGTCACACTGCATAGGCTCATCCACCACTGGGCAATTAGCTGCAATGTGTCCCTCTTGCCGGCAGCAGTAACAGACAATTTTTTTCACCGCTTCTTGCAGCCTTGGCCTTCCTGGCCGCTCTTGCCAGACATTGGGTAATACTCCCACCCTCTCACTCTCTCCACCCTCACCCCTTGTAGTCATCTTACCCGCCGCTGGGGATGGTCTGGTCTTAGGGTGGAAAGTCCGTGAGTCTCTGGAAGAGGAGGTCAGGTTCTCAGTAGCCAAGTATCTCTCCACTAGATCCACCAGCTTGTCTGCAGTTTCTGGGTCTCCATGGCTGACCCACTTTTGAATAGTAGTAGGCAGAGACCTTAGGAACCGATCCATGACGACACGTTCCACAATTTTTGGGGCGGTCAAAGTCTCTGGCTGCAGCCACTTCCTGCTCAGGTGAATGAGATCATACATCTGTGACCTGGGAGGTTTCCCAAGCCGAAAAGTCCAATTATGTACCCGCTGAGCACGGACAGCGAGGGTAACACCCAACCGGGCCAAAATTTCCACTTTTAGCACATCATAGTTTTTGGCTTGGTCCGGCTCTAGGTCATAGTAAGCTTTTTGCGACTCTCCAGTTAATAATGGGGCCATCAATCCAGCCCACTGTTCTTTAGGCCACTTTTCCCTTTCAGCAGTCCTTTCAAAGGTGGTTAGAAACACCTCCGGATCATCCTCTCCCGTCATTTTTGGCAATAAACGGCCCACAGAAAATGATGGTGTTTTACCAGAATCAGCCTCAGTCTGCTGCCTCTGCTGGAGCTGCTTCAAAACAGCCTCCATTTGTTGCTGGTGTTTCTGGTCCTGTTGCACCAGCAATTCCCTATGGCGGACCTCTGCTTGTTCCAAGGCCCTCTGCTGGGCTGCAATGCTCTGCTGGAAACTTGCATTTGCCTGTTGTTGATTGGCATTTGCCAGAGCCAACTGTCTGATTATCTCCTCCATGCTGGCCTTTAGTTACCACAACTGCCCGCATCCTCCACCATATGTAACAGGGTTAGCTCGGCAGCGGGTGTGTGTGACCCCCTGGATGGGTGCACAACACAAAACAAAATAGGCACAGCACAACAATAGTGGAGGTGAAAACAAACAGGTGCAATTTATTTACAATATTTACAGAAAAAAATGATAAACAAAAAGAAACATCAAAATAAATCCTGGCCAACTTGGCTACTTACTGCAACAACAGCTTCTCCCTAGCTACCCACTAGGTACAGCCTGCTGCTATACCTAGTTGCTAGTACTTGGAGGCTAGCCACACAGGCTTTGGTCTCTCTGCACACAGGTAACAGGTCAGCTCCCCAGACAGTTCAGGCACAGATCTGGTTCCAGGGTGGAGCAACTCCCTAAGCACTCTGGGAGGTTTTATAGAGGTGTTTAATGAGCCCACTACCTTCAGCTGGGCTCATTACCTCAGTGCTGAAGGACTCAGCACTTCCCTCTAGTGGTACAAATCCCCATAAAGCCTGAACCTTGGACAAATATATCGTCCATCCAGGACGCAACCAGGTGTTTTCACCTGCCTACTGTCACAAAAGGCTATGATAGTAGTAGTAGAGTCCCAACGATGGATAAGTAGACTCTTTGAGGATTAATATACAACATAGGATAGGGATAGAACCGTAGCCTGTGAGCAAAGCCAGCAATGAAGCATGGTAACTTCATGTTTACAAGGGTTGTGGAGGACCTGCGGGTGGAAGACTGGTTCACTTTAAGCCGATTCATTAGTATACTTAATACACTGCAAACAGAGATGGGTCTTGTGCTTAACATTCTGCTCAATACTTGTTATGGATTTATGGATTGTATTGTGTCCCACTACAACCCCACTCCACAGATCAGCCACTTGTGCTCGTCTACACAACACACACACTTTGCTGACTCCCCAGCACATGCGGAAGCATGGTCTGTCACAGACACCATCGCAGACTGGGGTTAAAATTAAACCAAGAAATCAGAGGCTCTGAGTCACCACAGACAGGAACAAGAATAAATTAATGCTTCCTATCCCAGTGGTGTGCCTGTGATTAACCCATTCATCATTCCTATTGCAGCATCTCCAAAACAAAGGCTGTCGGGCAGGCAGCTCTTTATTGCAGAAGAGACATGCTATGCCTCTTCTACAATAACAAAACACTTACCTGCCTGTTTGCAGTCTTCTATCGAGTGTGCATGCAAGTCCTAGCTGTGCCAAAATGACTGACTCTCATGCACATGCACGGGATGATGTCATTCACCACTGGTCCATCAAGAGGCTGAAAACCTGGCACCAAAAGTAGCCAGAGAGAAGATGATAGAAAGTGAGGGATATAATCATCACACTGCTGGAAGGTAAAGGTATTTTTGTGGATTTAGGTCCACTTTAAGTGTGGTGGCTGCATTGGTTTTCTTTTTTAGACTTTTTTCACCCAGTGATCTGGCCAGCAAGTATGTTATTTTTCAACAGACCAAGCTGACCAGCAAAAGTGGCAATAAGAGGGTTTAGACAAACCATTTAACACCAACAGGGGTACTTACAATGGTTAGCTTTTATTGACATATAAAATGTATCCCAAATAGGAAAAAACAGTTGCTATAACTGCTTAAAACGTGTTAGCTGGAGTTTGGCTTTACTTTTTCAGTCAAGTCCATCTAAATCTGCTAGTCTAACACCACCCTCCCCAAAGTGACAATGCTGTTATCCACTAGGTTGTTGCTCCATCCAGAGTGGAGACATCCCAAGACAGGAAATGTACTACTGGCCAAATCATTATATAAAAACGGGAAAAAAGAAAAACAATTATCCCACCACATTTAAAATAGTATTAAAGCGGAGTTCCACCCAAAATCTTCCCCCTCCACTGCCACATTTGGCACCTTTTGGGGGGGAGCAGATACCTGGTTTTGACAGGTACCTGCTCTCACTTCCGGCTCAGTTCACCCCAGTTTCACTGCCCAGTTGCATTGCGTGGCTCTGCATTGGGGCCTGTACATTGGTTTGACACTTTTGATTGCAAGGCTAATAGTTAAGAATCAATACAGCTATGCCGAGGGGCAATGTTGACTTTACTACAACAGTTCATTACTTTAGTTATTATAAAATAACATTACAGGGTTAAAAAAAACTGTAGGTATACAAAGTATATTGCAAAGAGTTTTACAAAGTTTGCTTCAAATTGATGTACGCTTATGTTCTGCAGATATTACAAACATCATTTTGTATTAGTTGTGTGTGTCCAGCAAGCCTTTCAGGTAGATTGACAGCAGATTTGAATACAGCGAGAAACAATTTTTAAAGGAAGGTCCAGTGTGAACCTTTCACTACAGAGAAATCTGCATCTTGCACTGGCTAGGTGTGTTTTGATACCATTCAATATAAATAGCGCTGCATTTCAGCAGGCCAATGCAACATCATGGCTTTGTAGTAGAAGAGTCTGGGTGCTTAAATGGTCTGCCTGCAGTCCAGACCTTACAACAATGGAAAATATTTGGCACATCTTAAAACAAAAAGTGCGATAAAGACCCAGGACTGTTGAGTGGTTAAAATTCTATATCAGGCAAGAATGGGACAACATTCCTTTCCCAAAAGTCCAGCAACTGGTCTTCTCAGTTCCCAAACGTTTACAGATTGTTGTTAACCACTTGCCTACCAGGCACTTATACCCCCTTCCTTACCAAGCCAATTTTCAGCTTTCAGCGCTGCCGCACTTTGATTGACAATTGCGCGGTCATGCAACATTGTACCCATATGAAATTTTGATCATTTTTTTCTCACAAATAGAGCTTTCTTTTGGTGGTATTTAATCGCCACTGGGCACTTTACTTTTTGCGCTATAAATTAAAAAAAGTGCAAAAAATTTGAAAAAAAAAAAAAGTTTATTTGTTTCTTTTATAAAATTTTTCAAACAGGTATTTTTTCTCCTTCACTGATTTGCGTTGATGAGGCGGCACTGATGGGCACTGATAGGCGGCACTGATGGGCACTGATAGGCAGCACTAAAGGGCACTGATAGGCAGTACTAATGAGGCGGCACTGATAGACAGCACTAATTAGGGGTCACAGATAGGCGGCACTGATATGCAGCACTGATAGGCGGCACTGATAGGTGACACTGATGATGGGTACTGATAGACGGCACTGATTGGCATCACTTCTGGGCACTGACTGGCGGCACTGACTGGCAGAACCCCTGGGCACTGACTGGTGGCACTGACTGGCAGCACTGCTGGGCTGCACTGGTGGGTGGCACTGGTGGGCAGCACTGGTGGGTGGGCACAGGTGGGTGGCACTGGTGGGCACAGGTGGGTGGCACTGCTGGGCACATGTAGGTGGCACTTCTGGGCACAGGTAGGTGGCACTGCAGAGTGGCACAGGTGGGTGCACTGCTGGGCACAGGTGGGGGCACTGCTGGGCACAGGTGGGGGCACTGCTGGGAACGGGTGGGCGGGGCTAGTGGGCGCACTGCTGGGCGGAACTTGCGGGTGTCACTGCTGGGCACCGATCATCAGGGCACTGATCATCAGTGCCCTGATGATCGGTGCCGATCCCCGCTCTGACAACTGCCGGTTCTCGGCAGTACTTTCCTCACGATCTGACAGCGTGAGGAAAGTGCAGCCGAGAACCGGCACTTGCCTTTCCCTGTGATCAGCGTGTCATTGGACACCGCTGATCACGTGGTAAAAGGCCGGTGGGATCGGCCTTTCACCACATCACGTGATCAGCTGTGTCCGTAGGACACAGCGATCACGGAGATCGCCGGGTGCGCGCCCCCTGGGGCGCGCAGGAGAGCGCGTTCTGGGAGGACGTCATATGACGTCCACTCAGAACTGGCCGGCCGCGGTGAAGCCGTCATTCGGCTATGCGCGGTCGGCAAGAGGTTAAAAAAAGAGGGGATGCTATACTGTGGAAAATATGTCCCTGTCCCAACTACACTATATTGCCCAAAGTATTAGGACGTCTGCCTTTACACACACATGAACTTTAATGGCATCCCAGTCTTAGTCCGTAGGGTTCAATACTGAATTGGCCCCGCCCTTTGCAGCTATAACAGCTTCAACTCTTCTGGGAAAGCTGTCCACAAGGTTTAGGAGGGTGTCTATGGGAATGTTTGACCATTCTTCCAGAAGTGCATTTGTGAGGTCAGGCACTGATATCAGACAAGAAGGCCTGGCTCACAGTCTCCGCTCTAATTCATCCCAAAGATGTTCTATCAGGTTAAGGTCATGACTCTGCAGGCCAGTCAAGTTCCTCCACCCCAAACTCTCTCATCCATGTCTTTATGGACCTTGCTTTGTGCACTGGTGCACAGTCATGTTGAAACAGGAAGGGGCCATCCCCAAACTGTCATCATTATTTAGCCTACTTCTAGCTTTTACCTTCTTAGCATTACTGTCCGTGGCTTGCTCCTTTCATCATTGGATTTCAGTTCTTTCACTCACTGGGGCTCGTTATCACATGTGGTTATTAAAACAGCTTGCTGTTTTCAGGAAACTATGTACAGCACCCTGTTTGCCCCTCCCACTATGATCTGATCGCATTGCATAGGGAAGCACAGAGAGCTAGTGATGATGTCACTGGGTTAAAAATAACATTTATTAAAAATTGAAAGGTTTTATTTAAAAATGTAATTAGCATGTTGATTAAGTGGAAAGGAGAGACCAGGGAGGGTGACATATGTGTAGAATAAACTTTGCAGGAAATTTGATTTAGAAATCCACAAGATCACTCCAGATAAAGGAAATATTTGGTGATATGGTATTCTTCCCAAAGCATGTTGGCACAATTTGACAAGGCATCCTTTTCTCTTATGTATAATAATTGACTGACAATGTCCCCGATAACACTTCCAGCACAAGAATATTTGGCAGAAAGTGAATTAATTTACAGTGTTTGCTGTGACAAAACCCATTGGTGCGTGTCATGTTATCTTCTAAAATTCCGTTATCTCAGAAGTGCAAAGCACACAAATTGAGGGACTTTACAGGAAAATGCCAGAATGTTAAGAAAAATGCATTGATTGTTTTTTCAGTGAAATCCACATTCTGTTTCTCTCATACAGATCTGCATAGTGACTCTGGCTGCTGATGAAAGCGCAGCTTGAATATTAGCAGAAGGACACGCTTCCCCCTAGGGAACAGACAGGTATGCTTTATGCAAATGACAGCAAGCATCACATCCGATCAATTATTTATTGTGCAAGATAACATTTTAGGGTCCCCCATCTGGATATGTCAATGTGATGTTTCTTGCTGGTAGGTGGCTCTTGCTAAACCCTCTGATTTGTTCCACGTTGGCGGGTAAATCAGCTTCCAGTATGTGGCACTTTACTCCCTGGCTCCAGGCATGAAATCTTATTTCTGAGAAGCTGAACAGGATCTGGAGAAATGTGTGCTGAATGCTTTCCTTCCATTCGGAATTATAAAACAAACAGACTGATGGCAAGCAGGGATTATCTTAGCAAAGACTCTGTGAAATGCGAAAAAGATTACCCAGCTAAAGGGGGCAGCTGCCATATGTCTCTTCCTTATAAGAAACTCCAATAAACTAAAAAAAAAAAACACTTCCAGTCTTAATCGCCACTGGTTGCCTATGCTTTCCTTAGAGCTTTTCTGCACCATGGCCACAGATATTGGTGCAGTTATTTATCTAGGACAGACTTTCTCAACCTTTTCAGTACAGAGGAACCTATAAAAAAAAGCTTTCTGATCTCAGGGAATCACTGCTATATAAAGCTTTATCTACAACTCATGATATATTAGTATGATGGTTAGTGTGAAGAATGTTCCTTACACTTGTGGTCATTGGGAAGAATTATCCTCCCTTACAGGTAACTAAATAGATCAATGGTGTCAGTAGGAACTTATCTGAGAGGAAGAAATTACTCATTGCTCAAGAAACCACTAGTAATGTTTGGAGGAACCCTAGCTAAGAAACACTGACCTAGGGAGCCTCAACTCTGCATCCTAAAACATGCCCCTATGCTGGAATACTGACACTACCCACACGCCAATGTGACCACCAATTTAGGTGAACAAAAAGAAAATTTATATTACTATTTTCTCTTACAATTTCTGTTGATTAGCTACAAACTGCAAACTGTGTTGTTTGGGGGGGGGGGGGGGGCAACACCAGATTTCAACTTTAGGTGATACCCAACTATATTTATGGGTATTCGCATTGGCCAATATACAAGATTCAGGGCCGATTCAAACCAGCAGCCACAAGTTATGATATACAGTTGTGTTCCAAATAATAGCAGTGTGTTGAAAAAAGTGAATAAAGCTCAAAATCCTTCTAATAGCTTTTATTTCCATACACACAAATGCATTGAGAACACTACACATTCTATTCCAAATCAAAACATGAAGAAAAATATATTAAATTTGTGTTGTTCCTCTAAAAAAATTGAAGAAAAGTGAATATTAGACTGTTCAAAAAAATAGCAGTGTTTGTATTCTTCTTTACAAACTCAAACATTCACTATATAAACTGAAAAATGTTTGAAGATTTCGCTTTCCTTTGAATCACTTAATGAATATTTAGTTGTATAAGCACTGTTTCTGAGAACTGCTGTACATCTGTGTTGCATGGAGTCAACAAACTTCTGGCACCTGTGAACAGGTATTCCAGCCCAGGATGATTGGACTACATTCCACAGTTCTTCTGTATTTCTTGGTTTTGCCTCAGAAACTGCATTTTTTATGTCACCCCACAAGTTTTCTTTTGGATTAAGATCCGGGGATTGGGTTGGCCACTCCATAACGTCAATCTTGTTGGTCTGGAACCAAGATGTTGCACGTTTACTGGTGTGTTTGGGGTCGTTGTCTTCTTGGAACACCCATTTGAAGGGTATTTCCTCTTCAGCATAAGGCAGCATGACCTCTTCAAGTATTCTGATGTATTCAAACTGATCCATGATCCCTGGTATGCGATAAATAGGCCCAACACTGTAGTATGAGAAACATCCCCATATCATGATGCTTGCACAACCATGCTTCACGGTCTTCACAGTGTACTGTGGCTTGAATTCAGTGTTTGGGGGTCGTCTGACAAACTGTCTCCGGCCACTAGACCCAAAAAGAACAATCTTACTTTCATCAGTCCACAAAATGTTGCGCCATTTCTCTTTAGGCCAGTCAATGTGCTCTTTGGCAAATTGTAACCTCTTCAGCGCGTCTTTTTTTCAACAGTGGGACTTTGCGGGGGCTTCTTGGAGATAGCTTGGCTTCACATAGGCGTCTTCTAATTGTAACAGTACTCATAGGTAATTTTAGACCTTCTTTGATCTTCCTGGAGCTGATTGTTGGCTGAGTCCTTGCCATTTTGGCTATTCTTCTATCCATTTTAATGGTAGTTTTTCGCTTTCATCCACGTCTTTCAGGTTTTGGTTGCCATTTTAAAGCATTTGCAATCATTTTAGCTGAGCAGCCCATCATTTTCTGCACTTTTTTATATGTTTTCCCCTCTCCAATCAACTTTTTAATCAAGGTACTCTGTTCTTCTGAACAATGTCTGGAACGACCCATTTTCCTCAGAATTTCAGAGAGAAATGCACTGTAAGCAGCATGTACAACATTTGCTGCCTTCCTTCCTTAAATAAGGGCAATAATTGCCACCTGTTTTTCAAAGAATGAATGACCTCACTAATAGAACTCCACACTGCTATTATTTTGAACATGCCCCTTTCAATTAGTGATTCAATTACACAGAATCAGCAGCATGCATGTCATGACTGTTGGGTCTGTTGGATTTCTATTACTCTACTACACCTGCTAGTAAATTATTTGCCATGTAGAAATATCATTTCTACCAAAAACAGTGATTGATCAGGTTAGTGATGTCTGACTGCTATTATTTTGAACACAACTGTACATAATGTATGCCTGCTGGTGTATGTTTTTTAGGAGCAATATTATGCACTGATACAACACATTGCATAGTTGACCTTTTTGTCTTACTTTTTTAACTTTATTGAAATGTCAAAAAAATTAAATTTCATTTTTATCCACCATGACACATTGCAAAGTGCATTGTAACATATTGTGTTGCACAACAACACAGCATGTTCTAGTTTTTCCAGCACAGAACTTAACTACCGTAATAGGACATAAGCGATATTGCCTTGTGTATGCATTGTGGCTGTGTTGGGCAAGACTGCTCAATGCATATGGTGTGTATGGACCCTTAGTGTAACATCTTCAGATTTTAGTACATTATTTAGGAAATGGTACAGTTGTAAGGCAGTGTATGCTTCTTACTGTTTTCATATATTCTTTAAAGTGGTTCTAAAGTCAAGACATTTTTTTTACCTTAATGCATTCCGTGCATTAGGGTAAAAAATGTCTCACTACTTCCTCCTTTCTCCCCCTCCCTAAATACTTTCGCTGCTCTCTTTTCCTCTCCACACAGGACTCACTGAAAGCAGTGGGAGCCATTGGCTCTCACTGCTGTCAGTCAAGTCCAGTGAGAAGGGAGTGAGAGGCACGGCCAAGCTGCTCTGTGTGTGTCTATGGAAGAACACAGCCCAACTCAGAAGAACGCCAGCACGCGTGCTCCCACAGCACACAATTTGCTGAGGGACAACTCATAGAAGAGGAGGAGCAGACAACACTGACAGGGAACCCCAGAAAAGGAGGTACGTTGCCTCCCTGTGCAATACCATTGCACAGAGCAGGTAACTATAACTTTGTTATCAGTTTTTTTGTTTTTACAGTCACTTTAACCTATGCTTTATACACCCGTTATATTTATGTTACTTATAATTTTGTTTGGTGCCAAATAACAGTGCTGCCTGTCTCACTTAACTCTAAAGACCTGCCAGAACTGTAAAAAGAAAAAGTCACATGAGATTAGAGTGGGTTTTAAACATGGACTTCTAAAATACATCAATAGGTATACTATACATCAGAAAACAATTGCTGAAGTTACACCACTAGAAATGAATTCTGACTGGTTACTTTAGGTCAGTGTTTCTCAACCGGGGCTCCCCAACAAATCAACATTGTGATGGATGTATATTCACCCAAAGTTGGTTTCAATGTGCGCTGACAGTAAGTACTGCCAGCGTGCATTGATACCCAGTGCCTTCCCTATAGTTCTGGCTTCTCCTGTGACCTCACAGCATAGGGCAGCACTGGGAGTAGAGGAGTGTGTGCAATGAGTAGGAGCTACATGACTGCATGCCTCCTTCAGTGTCTATGTATAGCAGCATGGGAATAAGTAGCAGCAAGGTGAGATGTATTATAGATCTGCCGAGCTGCACAGGGAAGCATCATTTATTCCACTGCACTGTTCCCCTCATCTTCTTTTTGTCCCAGTCTTTTGCATGTGACATCAATGAGGATGGATGAGAAGAGGGCTGGCAGGGATGAAGGCATCAGAAATGGCATGGTACTGCAGCTTCCCTGTGCTGCTCTGCATGTGGAGGAAACTAAAGCAACTCCCTGTGCTCTGCTCTGGTGCTGGTGACCCTCCTGCTCTGCTCTGCCCTGGTGACCCCCCTGCTGTACTCTGCCCTGGTGACCCCCCCCCACCGCACTATGACCTGGTTACCACCCTGCTGTACTCTGGCCTTGTGACCCCCTCCACTGTACTCTGCCCTGGTGACCTGGTAACCCCCCCGCTGTACTGTGCTTGGTGTCTCCTCCTCTGCTGTTCTCTGCCCTGGTGACTCCCACCCTGCTGTACTCTGCCCTGGTGACCCCCCCCCACTGTACTCTGCCCTGGTGACCCCCCCTTTACTCTGCCCTGGTTACCCCCCCTGCTATACTCTGCCATGGTGACTCCCCACAATGTTCTCTGCCCTGGTGACCCCCCCGACTGTACTGTGCCCTGGTGACCCCCCCACCCGGCTGTACTCTGCCCTGGTGACCCCCCGGCTGTACTCTGCCCTGGTGACCCCCCCCCGGCTGTACTCTGCCCTGGTGACCTGCTCTGCTGTGCTCTGCCCTGGGCCCCCCCCCCAACTGTACTCTGTCCTGGTTACCTCTCTGCTGTTCTCTGCTTGGTGCCACCTCCCCCGTGTGCTCTGCCCTGGTGACCCCCCTGCTGTGCTCTGCCCTGGTGACCCCCCCCACTGTACTCTACCCTGATGATCCCCCCACTGTACCCTGCTCTGGTTACCCCCCTGCTGACCCCACTGCTGTACTCTGCCCTGGTGACCCCTTGCTGTACTCTGCCCTGGTGACACCCCCCCCCCGATGTACTCTGCCCTGGTGACACCCCCCGCTGTACTCTTCCATGTTGACCCCCCCTGCTGTACTCTGCTTGGTGCCTCCTCCCCTGCTGTTCTCTGCCCTGGTGACCCCCCCCCTTCTATACTCTGGTGATCCAACAGAATTGAGCATCTGTGCTGAAAAAAGCAAGTCCACGTTTCATATTAAGAAGGCATGTTTTAATATTTATTGTATTATTTAATGCTACTTCTACATTAATTGTTATATCAAAAACTCGCTGACCACATTTATGTTACGTGAGCTGCAGAGCTGAAAATCTATTTCAGGGTTCCCTGAGATCTCAAACTTTTTGCCAAGGATGCTTTCAAGGTAAAAAGACTGATAAACCCTGCTCTAGGTATTACACTTAGCACCTAGTGCTATGGCTTTTGCACTGTTTTACTGTAGTAATAATGTAGTAGTAATTCTTTTTTATGGTCTTTTAATTACTGTGTTTAGTTCTACTGTATATAGATGCTCTGTAAGGAACAATGTGATCACAGCCAGTTAGGAGAGAAAAAACATTTTTATCCTATGTCAAGGTGAAACAGGTTTGTGGTTTTCAGCAGACAGGAGCGTGCCACAGGTTACTAATCAATGTTAAGCTCTCTTAGGATGTATGGTATAATGATAGATGTAATGGCCATGAAGAACAACAAGTCAAGGATCCAAGAGACCACTTGGAATGTTATTATAATCCATTATAACAGTGGAGGCAGGTACAGTAGATATCCTTTTTAGCAACATTAAGCATTTTAATGTAAGTGTGTTTCCCTGGTAGACTGGCAACACACATCTGAAGATCCCAACATTCCTCTGGGCTATTATCACTACAGGTCTACACCGCATATTAGCCCCAGGCTTTTATAGTTAATATTCATTTTCTTCACTTACAACTCCAGTAGCTAGCTGGTAAATTAGCCAGATGATGATTTGTTTTTTTATCATTTTTACATTATCAATGCAAATCTGGAATTACAAAGTGTGGAGCATATTAATGTGTAATTTTAAACAAGTACTGCTATGTCTGCACAATAAGCTGGTCTATTTTTTACATGCAAGCTTTTAAATAAAACTTACTGAATATCAACAAGGGGGTGTGCATCAGTCAAAAATGCTGTTCTGTTTACAAGACTGCCCTGCACATGGACCCCGTGCTTCCTGCTCGTACCTTTGTAGAACTTAAAGTGTTACTAAACCCACAACAGTCTGTATATGCAGTAAATCATGCTTGTTATACTCACTGGGGAACCTAAGGGGTTAATCTTCTGCATTGTGTAAAAAAGATGTTTGATCCTGTCTTCGCTGATCCTCCCCTTCATGTACTGTCCCCAATCCATCTGCTGATAGCAGACTTGGGGGCAAGCTGCACATGCTCAGTTTAGTGTGTATTGCTAGAGGGTTTTTTTCTCCTCTTGAGAGAGTGCATGTGATCAGAACAGAGCCAATCAGCACTGTCCAGACAGAAGGTCAGGGATCTTGCAATCTTATAGGACAGTGAGAAGAGAATGAAAACTCCTCCTAGAAGCTTTAGCCAGTGCTCTGATGCTCTAACTGCTGAGAAAATGTATTTAGCAGTTTATATTTACTATAATAATTGCATTTCCATGTTCTGTATACTGTGGGAGACCAGATATAGTGAATGCAGGGTCCTGGGTTTAGTAACACTTTAAAAGCGGCTGGGGATGTTCTAATATGGAAATGTTGATATTTTCTAGCAGGGTTGATAGCGGGTCACCTTCCCAATCCTTATTTCTGGATCATCCTAATGGGCTGCCCGTGGGCGGACTGACCATTTGGAAACTCGGGCATTGCCCGAGGGCCCGGGGTCAGTAGGGGGCCCCATGAGATGCCCCTGGTACCTTTTTCATAGGCTTTTTTGAGTTTGGGCAAGGACACAGGGGCCCCATGATCCCTTATTGCCCAGGGGCCCCAAGAGTTGTCAGTCCGCCCCCGCTGCCTTACTGTCCATAAGAGGACAAGCTATCAATGTCTTAAAAAGTGCTGAAAGTTGCTCATTAGAGTTCCCCGGGATTCAGGACACCTGGGGCACGTGTGAAGCACTGTAAAGGTACACACAGGCACCCAAATGATGTACTTGAAGCTGAAAGTGTGCAGCAGCGCATTCAATCAATGAAGAATTTGGATTGGCACAGAAGGGAGACAAAAATACCTGAATGACCCCACGGTATAAAGGAGGAGAATGCCCTAAACTACTAAAGGTAACTTAAAAAGGAAATGTTTTGCTTTAAATAGTTCTTTCTTAAAGCCTGGTTCACAATGTTGCACTGTGGTAACCTTTCATTCTGAATAGCACTTGAATGCAGGTACTTCACCTACCTCCCCCTTCCTACACCCACAGCATCTTCTTAATGCACCTTCCGAGCTCTGCCATGTACTGTGCTGCCAAAGCTACCAAATGAATGGGCTCCCTTCATTTTATCATTAGCTAATGTTCAGCAGAAGTGTGAAAGAGGCCTACATACAGGGAATGAGGACAACTCTGTGACAAACCTGCACATAATCTAATGCAGAGCAACGGTGTGAAAAGGGCCTAAAAACGATCTCAGACTTTCAACCCTACACTTTCTGCAAATGGTGGCATAGAAATGTGTCTATAATAGCACAGTGACATTTTCTTCTTATAAATATGGAGGCTGGTAACTCAGGTCACACAACACATTAAGAAGCAAAGGGCTACAAAAGTATTGTGTCATTCACAGGCACTATATATCGGCATATCCTTTAATTTTTTGTGAACTAACCCTTTAAAGTAAACCTGTGCTTAAACTTTGCATAGTAAAATATTTCCATATTCTGAATAAACAGTTGTAGCACCCTCTTAGTTTGTTTATGTAGATACATTTAGTTTGTCTCCTCTGTAGGCAGAGGAGCAGGGGCTAATTGGTTAGAGAGCTTTGCAGGTTGTGGCCTTGTTACCTTCGCCTGTATTCTGGAACTAATGGATGTTTCTAGAACATAGTGGGCGGAAGGGCAGAGGCTGCAGTCTGAATATTCATGGGGCTACCACCAATCATTGATAAGGTGGGCCCAGAAGGTGGAGAAGCAGCTCATAAATATTCAGGAGCCTGTCAGTCTGGGGAGCAGAGTTTAGGGACCAGTGGTTCTGGAGGGACTGTTGAGAGCTCTGCCCCTGCAGCAAACGTAAGAGAGCAGGAGGAGAGAAACAGAGTGGAAGCTCCAGGACTTCGCTCAGCCAGTCTCAGCTAGGCTCAGCTGGAGACTTCAAGCAAGCCATAATCAGCATGTGCAGCAGAGAGGCCAGTCCAGCAACTTTCTGGATTCAAGGAGCTACTTAAAGGGACTGAGTAAGGTTCTAGAAAACCCAAGCTTAGTGTCTTTGGTGTGATCTTTGAGGATGATTGAAAATTAATTACTTCACAGTATATGCAGCTACAGAGCTCAGAGATGGTTTGTTTTAAAGCTTTATTACAGATTGATAAGTATATGTAAATAGTTTAATGGTCACAGTCCAGGCACAGATGCACTTTAAATAGTTATTTCTTGAAACTACCTTAGTCTTTCAATCTCTGAAAATGAAGCAAACTTGCCATTAATATGATAGAGGAAGAGGTTTTCTTACTTACTACTAATGAGTCGCATCTATAATGAAAATGACGGCTTCCCGCTAAGCCAAACATAATGATATCCGCAAATGCAAATATTCAGATATTCTCTGCATACAATAAAAATACAACTATACACTAATGTAAATCAGAATGAGTAATCATTTTTTTTCTCTTTAAAGGCAAAGAACATTTACAAATTACTCATTTGGACAATCCAGCATTAAAGAACATTGCCAAAATCCATCAATTTGCGTTCTCCAATGTGGAAGGCTAATGATCATCACACATCAATATCCTATTTCCTGTTCCTGGGCATTGGTCATTGAGATTATTATCATTCTCGCAAACATTCAATTTCTTAAAAAACCATTAGCAATTATAAACTTTAAAAAAAAAGTATACAGTGATGCAGTTACCCGTATGAAGAGCAGAACAATACTGATATTCTTTAATGGTAAGAATGTTGTATATTTGTATTGAGGGTAGAAGCTGACAGGTTTGAATAAGTCACTACTTTTTTCTATATTTCAGGGACAATGTCATTGAGATCCCTGTTCCTGAATGCGTGCTTTGGCATAACTATTAACAGTGAGTCCAATTTTCTATCTAAGCATGAGACTGTAGAGCAAGTTAAAACATTGCTGTGCAGGAAGCAGTGACTTTGGGGTCGAGTGGGGTTGAGACCATTTGTAGAATCTGATACTCCTGGAGTTGTTTTATTTCCATTCATTTTGCAGGGGTTGGAGATGAAAAAAGTAGATAATTAAAAAAAATGAACAATTTTGCTTTATTGAATAAATTATTTAAATTTTAAAATCTGAACTGGCTTTAGGGTTTCTTAGAGATCTCCATTTTCAGTGTCCTCCCACACCTTACATTTTCTAACATCATTTGTCTCAATCTTTAGGTCCAAGAGCTTACTGTCTGTGTCTCCATTCCCTATCCTTACATTATCTGTGGAAATCCCCGATAACTGGAGAGATTTAAGATAAGAATGCAGCTGTTACAGAGCGATATTCAGAGGATCAAGCTGCTTTAACAGATTGGGTTGCCCAAGACTTCAGCTGTAAGTGACCGGACCTGAATCAGATTTGGCCAACAGCAGTGGTAGAAGGTGCTAACCTCAAAATTTGGCATAGAAAGCCAATGTAATTTGGGAATCCCATATAAGTGCTAGTGGGCTCCATAAATTATCTATTATTACAATCCAAATCAGGTCAAGGGAGATAATTCACAGCAAATTACTTTTCTCTGCAGATAGTCTGCATGTGTATATGCATCTATAGGAACAAACTACACTTGTTGGGATTCTCCTATAATAAAATATTTGTAATATATCATATCTGTATAAGGTTCCATTTGCTGAGGATATTTTTCCTGTGATAGGAAGTTTGGAGAACTAAAAAGTTCTCAGTGTTGTCAGCATGGGTTTAATTTGGTATATGGAGAGTCTTCTGTCAATCACACATACACCTCCTGACTGCACAATAAACCAACACTGTTTGCAAAGTATAAAATAGCTAGGGAAGATGTAACCTATCACATTTTGAAGCTTTGCTGAGAAATGAAAAATCACAACAAATGTAGCAAGCGTAGGTGCATCATTTTAATTTCTGACACAGTACACTGAGCACACAGACAGACACAAAGCTCTGCAAGTAATAAACAAAATAAGGTAGCTCGGTATAGATTATTCTGGCTGCTGCTCAGAATTATTGGCTTGAAAATAATTTAGTGACCATTAAAAGATATCTGTTTCAGAGCATTTTAATTTCTACATGATACATTCAATTTGTGAATATACTGAAGCAATGCAGAAGGCAGAGGAGCTGACGCTCTATCAGCATACATAACCAACTTGAAGAGTTTACAATCGGTGTATTGGTGTAGATAGCAATACAGAAAATTAAAGAGCTTACAATTTCTTAGGGAACACAGAATATAGAAAAGCTTATATTCTATTTATATTGGATACTCTTATAAGGGAACAATACAGAAAGTGTCAGTATACTAGTATGAAAGCAGGCATGCTTATGATCTATCAGGATATATGGGAGCAATGCAGAAAGTGAAGAAGCTGATAGTATACTAGTATTAAAGCAGACAGAAAAGTGTACAATATATGACGGTAAAAGGAAACAATACAGAAAGTGAGGAAGCTGACCATAGACTAGTATTAGAGCAGGCAGAAGAGTTTATAATCTATCGGGGTATAGGGGAGCAATAATGAAAGTCAAGAAGCTGATAGTACACTAATATTAAAGCAGATGGAAGAAGGTTACAATCTTTCAGGGCAAATGGGGACAATAGAGAAAATCAAAATGCTGGCAGTATATTAGTATTAAAGCAGGTAGAAGAGTTTATGATCTATATGCAGTCCCGGTGCTTTCACCAGGCAAACTAAGCAGCTGCCTAGCGTGCACTGCCATTTAGGGGCTCCTGGGTGCAGGACAGGCCGGCACTCTATCTCTGTGTGATGATGCCACGCCATGAATGATCCTCCAGCTGAGAGGAGGGGAGGAAGAAAGGATAGAGGAAGATGCCTGGTGTTTGGGGCCTATTCTCCCTGGGTTAAGGGGAAATCCACCGGATATGGGTCCTCCAAAGTTGTCAATGAAAGGCTATACACTGAGAAAACTCACATAGTGTGTACCCATATAAAAGATTTATTGAAATAAATTAAAAGCAAACTCTCAGAAGAAAAGTGCATATTCCTGGCGCACTACAGATAACAGCGGTGTCAGGGTGATGATCTTTATAATTGCCGCAGCTGGTGGAAGCTCCATATGAGAGGTCACTGTGTCCCCTCCCCTCTCATCTCGTCTGATGAAGCCATGCAGGCGTAACGTAACGCAAGGGTACACAGTGGAGTGAAAGACATTCATTCACCGGCATACCACTTCACCGCCGAAGGGATTACACGGATCTCAGTGACAGGACAAGATCAGGAGATGAGATTGCTTTTAATGTATTTCAATAAATATTTTATATGGGTACACATATGTGAGTTTTGTCTCTTCATATTATCGGTGTATCGCCTTTCATTGAAAACTTTGGAGGACCCATATTCAGAGGATATCCCCTTAACCCAGTGAGAACAGGGTTAACAGTGCGATTAGACCGAAGTTTAGTAGTTCTAATCATCAGGTGAGAGGCTGAAGGTGAAGGTCCCTCACTAGTGGTGATTTTATTTTTCTGCTTCTCTTGAACTCTTGGACGGAAGGGAACTTTTTTATACCCACTTATTGAGACTTTTGCTTGAATGTTTGACATGCTATTTTGATGAACAGTTACATAATGATTATGATACATTTGGATCATTGACTCAGGGGGATTTTACCATTGTTGATGTACTGAGGATTTGTTACAGTTTATGAAGACTTTCAGCATTTATTGTCTGTAGCGCTGTCCTGTTTATTTTATTGCTGTTTAGATATGTTGTGTGATCATATGAGGACTTAGCAGCAGCAGCTTATCTTGTTCATTTATTTATATATTGGTTTATATCAGAATTGCGCACAGGTTGCTTTTATTACCATACTACATGATTTGCAGGTGTGAAGGTGATGACTTGTTTCGCGTTGAAAGTGATGTAATACTTTTTTGCTTCCGCTGTGTGATGAGACATCTAGCTAACAGGTAGGAAGCCTCACGTTCATCATTCACTGCATGCGCTGCTAGTAATATGGAGTTCTGTCAGAGCTTAATGAGCTTTAAAGAGGGCAAATTGTTGTAGCCCGCTTAGCTGGTGCCTATGTGACTGAAGTTACCAATATACTTGCTGTGTCGCAGGGTACAGTATCAAAGGTTATGACGACATATACAGTTTCCAGAAAAACATTGTCTGATAAGCATAAGCGCAGTTGACATGGTCAACTTAACGAAAAGAGACAAAAAGGACATTGAGCAGGATTGTGACCCAGAATAACAAAACAACTCCTATAACAGTGACTGCAGAGCTCAAACTTAGATCCTTGAAGACTGAGATTTTTTATCAATTAACAAAATGGAAAGTAAAGGCACAGAAGATAAATCCAAATCAAATCAATATTTGGAGTGATCACCCTTTATCTTCAAACCAGTATCAGTTCTTCTAGGTACACTTGCACAGTTTCTGAACAAACTCTGCAGTTAGGTCATTCCAAACATCTTGGAGAATGAACCACAGATCTTCTGTGGATGTAGGCTAAATCAAGTCCTTCTGTCTCTTCATGCAATCCCAGACAAACTCGATGATGTTGAGATCAGGGCTCTGTGTGGGCCAAACCATCGCTTCCAGGGCTCCTTGTTCTTTATGCTCAAGGTAGTTCTTAAAGAGATTGGCTGTATGTTTGGGGTCGTTATCCTGCTGCAGAATAAATTTGGGGCCAATCACACAAATCTCTGATGGTATGGCATGATGGATAAGTATCTGCCTGTATTTCTCAGCATTGTGGACACCATTTATTCCTGACAAAATCTCCAACTCCATTTACAGAAATGCAGTCCCAAACATGCAGGGAACCTCCACCATGCTTCACTGTTGCCTGAAGACACTCATTCTACCACTCTCCAGCCCTTCAGCTTCCAAATATTAAAAATTTTGACTCATTATTCCAGAGCACCTGCTGCCATTTTCTGCACCTCAGTTCCTATGTTTTCATGCATAGTTGAGTCACTGAGCCTTGTTTACACATTGGAGGTATGGCTTTTTGGCCGCAAATCTTCCATGAAGACCACTTCTGGCCAGAGTTCTCTGGACGGTTGGTGGGTGTACCTGGGTCCCATTGTTTTCCGCCAGTTCTGTGCTGATGGCATGGACAGCTTCTGATGTCAAACGGAAGTAAGCATGATGTGTCTTTCATCTGCTCCATTAAGTTTCCTTGACCACTGTGTCTACTGTCCTCAATGTTGGTCATTTCTTTGTGCTCCTACAAAAGAGCTTGAACAGCACATCTTGAAATCCCAGTCTGCTTTGAAATCTTTGCTCAGAAGAGACCTTGTTGATGCAGTATAACTACCTGGTGTCTTCTTGCTGTGCTCAGTCTTGCCATGGTGTATGACCACTGACGTGCTGTCTTCCACAACTTTACCTTAGTAGCTTCACCTTTGGCTGTTCCTCACCCAGTTTTAAGCCTCCTACACAGCCATATCTGCTTCACTTAATGACTGTTTCTACCTACATATGAAATTGATGATCATTAGCACCTACATGGTATAATTTATTAATCACACACCTCTAGTCCTACAAAATCCCTGGCTTTGTGCAAGTGTAAGGATTGATGCTGATTTGAAGCCAAAGGGTAGTCAAGCCAATCATTGATTTGATTTAGATTTTTCTTCTGGAAACTCACTTTGCATTTTGTGAATGAATACGAGCAATTAAAATATTTACAGTATCTCACAGAAGTGAGTACACCCCTCACATTTTTGTAATAATTTTATTATATCTTTTCATGTGACAACACTGAAGAAATGATACTTTGCTACAATGTAAAGTAGTGAGTGTACAACGTGTATAACAGTGTAAATTTGTGTAAACACATGGCCATTAATGTCTAAACCGCTGGCAACAAAAGTGAGTACACCCCTGTAAAATATCGTATTGTCTCGATATTTTATTAACTTGTATTGATGAGAAATGTTCAGATAGAAAGTCCTTCCACTTCTTGCATAAACTCAAAAAGATGATTTAATAATAATGTTGCATAAAATTAGAAATAAAATATTGGCATACAAAATGTTTAAATAATGTCCAAAAAATATAGTTAAGTTCTTGATAATAAGATTGTATATATGTGTGTATATGTGTGTGTGTCTCAAGGCTTCTAGCAAAGTGTGTCCTTAAAAAGTCTTTGTTCTGCTCTTAAAAGAGCAATCCAGCCCCCACCATCTCCTAAAAGTGGGTTGGTATTCTCTTGTAGTCCCACTAAGATAATTGCTTCTCTCAAAGTCTGAGTGTAACTTTATCTCTTACATAGATGGGGGAGGATGGGGGAAGGTATAGCTAATTGCTCTCATATGTGGCTTGAATGTAAAGGAAAAACCCAAGATATATGTTCATATGTATATTCACAGACTATGAAGTCTAATTACTTACTTTTCCCAATCTAGAACAAATATAAATATAATAACTCAATTATTCTATTAAGATCCAACTCATTCATACTTATGTTAGTACTGTTAATAAGAAGATATCTTGGGCATGGAGTTGACCAGAGCTTCACAGGTTGCTACTGGAGTCCTCTTCCACTCCTCCATGTCAACATCACAGAGCTGGTGGATGTCAGAGACCTTGCGCTCCTGCACCAATGCCCCACAGATGCTCAATAGGGTTTAGGTCTGGGGACAGTCCATCACCTTTACCCTCAGCTTCATTAGAAAGGCAGTGATCGTCTTAGAGGTGTGTCTGGGGTCATTATCATGTTGGAATACTGCCCTACGGCCCAGTCTCTGAAGGGAGGGGATCATGCTTCAGTATGTCACAGTACATGTTGGCATTCATGGTTCCCTCATTGAACTGTAGCTCCCCAGTGCTGGCAGCACTCATGCAGCCCCAGACCATGACATTCCCACCACCATGCTTGACTGTAGGCAAGACACACTTGTCTTTGTACTCCTCACCTGGTTGCCGCCACACACGCTTGACACCGTCTGAACCAAATAAGTTTATCTTGGTCTCACCAGACCGCAGGATATGGTTCCAGTAATCCATGTCCTTAGTCTGCTTGTCTTCAGCAGACTGTTTGCGGGCTTTCTTGTGCATCACCTTTAGAAGAGGCTTCCTTCTGGGACGACAGCCATGCAGACCAATTTGATGCAGTGTGCAGCGTATGGTCTGAGCACTGACAGGTTGACCCCCCCACCACTTCATCCTCTGCAGCAATGCTGGCAGCACTCATACATCTATTTCCCAAAGACAACCTCTGGATATGATGCTGAGCATGTGCACTGATCTGAGTGGAACCTGTCTTGTTAAAACGCTATATGGTCTTGGCCACCGTGCTGAAGCTCAGTTTCAGGGTCTTAGCAATCCTCTTATGGCCATCTTTATGTAGAGCAACAATTCTTTTTTTTCAGATACTCAGAGAGTTCTTTTAAATTTTAAAAATCTAATTTCATCATAAATTTAGGGCAAAATGTATTCACTAAAAAAAAATCCCAATACATGTAAATTAATTGGTTTACGTGAAAGTTATACCGTTTACAAATATATATTGGGATTTTTTTTTTTTACTAGTAATGGCGGAGATCAACGACTTATAGTGGACTGCGGCAGGCTTTCTGACACTGGAGGGAACCGACTTGGTGTCTCAGACATCCCCAGTGACACCAATACAGTGATCAGTGCTAAAAAAAAGCACTGACACTGTACTAAGGGCACTGGGCAGGAAGGGGTTAACATGAGGGGCGATCAAAGGGTTAACTGTGTGCAGGGAGTGTTTTACTGGTGGCCGGTGTCTGTGTGCTTCATTGTCACAGCCATCCAGAGCAATTGTGCCCAAGCTGACAGGGAGGAGGATTGTTAGTAAAGAAAACAGTTCTCCTCCCCATCGGAGATGCTCAGTAATCACTGGGCGCCTGCAGAATCACGTATATATACATGATTTGGTGCATCCGTGCCGCCCTGTGGCAGTATGTCTGCTATAGGGAAGCGGTTAAGAGCTCTGTGCAGGGAAGATCAGCATCTGAAACCAGAGAGGCTGAGTCTGATGACATGTACCAGATTCAATCTCTAATGGAAATACACTGTATATATATATATATATATATATATACAGTGGGGATCGAAAGTTTGGGCACCCCAGCTAAAAATCTGTATTAATGTGCACAATCTCCTGACCTCAACATAATTGAAAATCTATGGATAGACCTTAAAAGAGCAGTGCGTGACAGACAGCCCAGAAATCTCAAAGAACTGGAAGACTTTTGTAAGGAAGAATGGGCAAAGAGACCTCAAACAAGAATTGAAAGACTCTTGGCTGGCTACAAAAAGCGTTTACAAGCTGTGATACTTGCCAAAGGGGGCAGTACAAGATATTAACTCTGCAGGGTGCCCAAACTTTTGCAGATGCCATTTTTTTGTTTTCTGTTATTTTGAAAGTGTAAATGATGGAAATAAA
Source organism: Staurois parvus (assembly GCF_062004578.1). Lineage (NCBI taxonomy): Eukaryota > Metazoa > Chordata > Amphibia > Anura > Ranidae > Staurois > Staurois parvus. Next base: position 11,614,896 of record NW_028318117.1, on the reverse strand, counting down.
ATCTAACTTTTGTTGACATATTATAAGAATGTCTAATCTATAATTTGATGCCTTTTGGAGATTTTTCCATCTTTCCTTGGCTTCTTTATGCACATTAATACAAATTTTTAGCTGGGGTGCCCAAACTTTCAATCCCCACTGTATACAGTGAGGAACAAAAGTATTTGAACACCCTGCGATTTTGCAAGTTCTCCCACTTAGAAATCATGGAGGGGTTTGAAATTCACATTGTAGGTGCATTCCCACTCTGAGAGACAGAATTTAAAAAAATATTCAGGAAATCACATTGTATGATTTTTAAAGAATTTATTTGTCTTGCACTGCTGAACATAAGTATTTAAACACCTAAGAAACAGCAAGAATTCTGGCTCTCAAAGACCTCTTACTGTGCCTTTAAAAAGTCCACCTCTACAACACTCATTAATCGAACTTAGTAGCACCTGTCTGAGCACTTTAAAGACACCTGTCCACCCCACAGTCAGTCAGACACCAACTACTACCATGGACAAGACCAAAGAGCTGTCAAAAGACACCAGAGACATAATTGTGGACCTCCACAAGGCTGGAAAGGACTACGGAGCAATTGCCAAGCAGCTTGGTGAAAATAGATCAACCGTTGGAGCAATTGTTAGAAAATGTAAGAGGCTAAAGACGACTGTCAGTCTCCCTCAGACTGGGGCTCCATGCAAGATCTCACCTCGTGGGGTATCACTGATGATAAGAAAGGTGAGGAATCAGCCCAGAACTACAAGGGAGGAGCTGGTCAATGACATGAAGAGAGCTGGGACCACAGTTTCAAAGGTCACTGTTGGTAAAACACTACGCCGTCATGGCTTCAAATCATGCATTGCACGGAAGGTTCCCCTGCTCAAGTCATCACATGTCCAGGCCCGTCTGAAGTTTGCCAGTGACCATTTGGATGATCCAGAGGAAGCATGGGAAAAAGTCATGTGGTCAGATGAGACCAAAGTAGAACTTTTTGGTCTAAACTTCACTCGTCGTGTTTGGAGGAAAAAGAAGGATGAGTTGCATCCCAAGAACACCAACCCTACCGTGAAGCATGGGGGTGGTAACATAATGCTTTAGGGGTGCTTTTCTGCAAAGGGGACAGGACGATTGCACTGTATTAAGAAGAGGATGAATGGGGCCATTTATTGTGAGATTTTGAGCAACAACCTCCTTCCCTCAGTCAGAGCATTGAAGATGGGTCATGGCTGGGTCTTCCAACATGACAACGACCCGAAGCACACAGCCAGGATAACCAAGGAGTGGCTCTGTAAGAAGCATATCAAGGTTCTGGAGCGGCCTAGCCAGTCTCCAGACCTAAATCCAATAGAACATCTTTGGAGGGAGCTGAAACTTCGTATTGCTCAGCGACAGCCCCGAAACCTGACAGATCTAGAGGAGATCTGTGTGGAGGAGTGGGCCAAAATCCCTGTTGCAGTGTGTGCAAACCTGGTTAAGAATTACAGGAAACATTTGACCTCTGTAATTGCAAACAAAGGCTTCTGTACCAAATATTAACACTGATTTTTTCAGGTGTTTAAATAACAGTAAGAGGTCTTTGAGAGCCAGAATTCTTGCTGTTTCTTAGGTGTTCAAATACTTTCTCAGAAAAATTTGCCTAATTAATTATCCCAGACAAAAATATCTGCGTGGATGAGTTGCTTATCCCCTTCACTGGCAGGCTGGGCTTCAAGCAGTTTATGCCCAGAAAAAGGGCCCGATATGGGGTTAAATTCTATAGGTTATGCAACAGAGCTACAGGGTATACCTATGCCTTCCTTGTGTACGAAGGAAAGGACACCCAGCTGCATCTCCCAGAATGCCCAGACTATATTGGATCAAGTGGAAAAGTAATTTGGGAGTTTGTATTTTCACTCCTTGAAAAGGGTTATCATCTCTATGTTGATAATTACAGCACCAGCTTGCCCCTTTTCCACAATCTTCACCAAAAGAAAACATGCTCTGTTGCACCGTGAGAGCTAGTAGGAAGGGCTTCCTGCAAAAGCTGGTGAACACAAGACTACAACGAGGGGAGTTGGTGAGTTTGTGGAACGAAGAAATATTGACTCAAACAAGCCAAGTGGAGCGTGGAGGGATAAACGTGACATCTACATGCTTTCATCAATTCACGACGACACCTACGTGCAAATCCCCAGAAGGAATGGCCCAATCCAGAAACCAGAATGTGTGCATGATTACAATTTGTTCATGGGGGATATGACTTCAACTGGATTTTAATTTTTTTCAATGGATTCGAAGTATTCAAATCGAATTTGAAAATATTGACTCAATCCAAATTTAATGTGAAGAATAGCTGTTTCTATTCTATTCGACATTTACATTTTAGAAGATGGTTATATTCTATTTTATTCCCTTCTATTCTATTCTTTTATTTTATATTCTATTGTATTCTATTTTATTTATTCTCTATTCTATTCTGTTTTACCCTTTTCTTTTTTATTGTATTCTATTATTTTCCAAATGCGAATTTCGTAAAGACGGCTATATTCTATTTTACTCTATTCTATTCTTTTTTTTCTATTCTATTCTTTTCTATTCTGTTTTATTTTATTTTACTTGCGAAATTTGCATTTCAGAAGAGCTATATTCTGTTCTATTCAATTCAAATCTATATTTTTTTTTGTTCTGTTATATTCTATTCCTTTATTTTCTATTCTATTCTGTTTTATTCTATTCTATTCTTTTCAAAATTCGAATTTCAGAAGATGGCTATATTCTAACACTAATACACAGTCTTTGAAGGAAATCAGTAATTGTCAGCAATATGTTTAAATTTGTTTTCAAATTCGATTCAAATTCTGGATGATATTTTCTTTCGTTATTTCAGATTTGTTTAAATTCATTACTATGGTAATTGGCAAATTCGTATACATCCGAATCTCCAAAAAAATAAAAATTTCATCCGAATTTTGATTCAGAACGAAACAAACTTTACATGTCTAACAAGGACGCCATATCTTTATTCGATAGTACATGTAAGGGTATGCATTTATTTTTACTATATGAAGCTTATCATGGGAAAATAAATACAGAAAAAAATATTTTCATTAGTTTATCCCTAACTAAAAGAAGGGAAATTTCTCAGTACATCTACACTTCTATTCTTAAAAAGTCCATTTTTAATTGCTGAAAACAGGTTTTGATGATCAAAGATTAGGTCATAAAGGACTGATACAAATTTACCTTTCTTTGAGTAATTTAAAATGATTCAAAATTGTTTGATCCTAATTTAAACCTTGTAGAATTGGGCTTGCATTGCATGTCTGATCTGTATACACTGAAAGAACATTCTGTTATCTAAGGCAAATTGTGCTTTCAGTACAATTAATGAGTGTAATTAATCAGCTATACAAACTTCAAATTTGGATACTTTTTCAGTCCATTACTGGGCATCAGGAATAAAGTAAAAGTGTGGGAGTTTGACTGCCCCACATGGCATTAAAAGGCTTTTAGCCAATTCCAATATTCAGAGTTGCTGTCTTTGAAAGTGAAACCATGGTATTAAACACTGGGCCTTAAAAGACTAAATTACAAGTAGATCTAAACCCAACCACTAAAATGTAAAATACATTTTAACATGATAATGTCATTTCAGTAGTTGATGTCAATCTTTTAAATAATGTCCTTTTCATTATTGGAAAACCTGTTCAGGTACTTTCTGTTATAGGTTGACAGGTGCTTCTCAGTTGTTCTCCCGTATTATATACCTACCATGGGGTAAAAACCAGCAAGTATGTAGAAACCAGGACTGAAACAACTAATTGACATAATCGATTATATTTCATTTTAAAAATAGTTGTCAACTATTTTCATAAATCGATTAGTTGGTCAGCCGATACACAACTCAGTACACCGTTCATACATGTCAGTATACACAGTGCAGCACATTTACAGCTCAGTGCACCAGCCATACATGTTTGTGAATGTGAAAGGAGCAATGCTTCATGGGACATGTAGTCCTGAGCAGGAAGTGATTTAAAGTGATTCTAAAGGCAGAAGTTTTTTTTATCTTGCTATAGGGGCACTCTGAAGGCAGGAAGAGCCTGAAGCACTGTAGATCCCAGAAGAGGATTATCGGGGCTGCTCCATGAAAAACGATTGTACAGAGCAGGTAAGCATGATGAAATGTATGTTATTATAAATAAAAATTAAATGTTTACAATCAATTTAACCACTTGCCCTCCAGAGGATTTACCCCCCTTCCTGACCAGGCCATTTTATGTGTTACGGAGCTGCGTTACTTTAACTGACAATTGCACGGTCATGCAATACAGAACCCAAATGAAATTTACGTCCTTTTTTCCCACAAATTGAGATTTTTTCGGTGGTATTTGATCACGTGTGCGTTTTTTATTTTTTGCGCTATAAAAAAAAAAGACCGACAATTTTGAGAACAAAAACAATATTTTTCACTTTTTGCTATTAAACATGTCCAGTAGAAAAATTTAAAAAATCTAATTTCATCATAAATTTAGGCCAAAACTTATTTGCTAAAAAATATCCCAATACATGTAAAGTAATTGGTTTACGTGAAAGTTATACCATTTACAAATGGCGGTATATATACTGGGATTTTTTTTTTTTTTACTAGTAATGGCGGAGATCAACGATCAGCAGACTGCGGCGGGCATTCTAACACTGGAGGGAACTGACTTGGTGTCTCAGACATCCCCAGTGACACCAATACAGTGATCAGTTCTAAAAAAAAAGCACTGACACTGTACAAATGGCACTGGGCAGGAAGGGGTTAACATGAGGGGCAATCAAAGGGTTAACTGTGTGCAGGGAGTGTTTTACGGGGGGGGGGCGGTGTCTGTGCGCTTCATTGTAAACACACTGCTCTGGATGGCTATGCTGTGCCCGAGCTGACAGGGAGGAGGATTGTTAGTAAACAAAACAGTTCTCCTCCCCATCAGAGATGCTCAGTAACCACTGGGCGCCTGCAGAATCACATATATATACGTGATTTGGTGCACCCGTGCTGCCCTGTAGCAGTATTTCTGATATAGGGCAGTCAGGAAGCGGTCAAGGGCTCTGTGCAAGTAAGATCAACATCTGAAACCAGAGAGGCTGAGTCTGATGACATGTACCAGATTCAACCTCTAATGGAAAATGGAAATACACTGCAGTCAGGTCCATAAATATTGGGACATCAACACAATTCTAACATTTTTGGCTCTATACACCACCACAATGGATTTGAAATGAAATGAACAAGATGTGCTTTAACTGCAGACTGTCAACTTTAATTTGAGGGTTTTACATCCAAATCAGGTGAACGGTGCCTCCCACTTGTTAAGGGACCAAAAGTAATTTGACAGAATAATAATCCTAAATCAAACTTTCACTTTTTAATACAGGTTGCAAATCCTTTGCAGTCAATTACAGCCTTGTCATGGAAATTTTGTATTGTTGGTCGAACTTTAAATGTGTTATTCATATGTCTCTCGTGTGGCTTAATTAAAGCTCTGAAGGCTGCAATTGGGCCATGCGCATGTACAATGTATGTATTACAGTACTCAGCTCGGTAATGGATGAGATGGCAGATCTGAGCTTATAGACCGGCGTGTATACCACCACGGCATTCGATGCGAATGTCGCTGGCAGTAGACCGCGGGCCTGTATCCACATATCAGCAGCATAGTACCACATGGACTTCATGACGCAAGGCGCCAAGCGGTACAAACTCCGCGTGTAGGCTTATGCATATCTTACAACCCATTACCAATCTGAACTGTATCTTGGATGGATGTGTTTTAATAAAGATCGTATCGGGCCCATCCAGGTACAGACTGGTGTTTAGCCTGGGGGATGCTTGTACAGAGAATGAACATACTGCTAGGAGCTGGAACAAGAGATATGCTCTCCATAGAGGGCTCATGGGGGGAAGGGGAGGAGATATGCTCTCCATAGAGGGCTCATGGGAGGAAGGGGAGGAGATATGCTCTCCACAGAGGGCTCATGGGGGGAAGGGGAGGAAGTCTGCTGACCTCAGAAGGCTCATGGGGGAGGACCAGTGATAGATAATAGGAAAGGCTATGCTCCAATCGGAATGTACATCCTGTGTATAGGCACTCCCCATTGCATTGTTCTGTGGGAGGGGTTTGACCTTATTCATGTGGGGGGGCGTGTGTGTATTTGTAATAAAACCAAAGGGGAGAATGAAAACTGGCCTTATGTGAACTCCAACAGGAGCCTTAGAGTGTCGTGTGATCATTCTAGGGTAACGGAGCTCCACCCCCCACATTTCAACAGAGCTAACCCATTTGGATGGGCAGGCATCGTGGCGTTTAGCTGCAGTCGTGGTAAGCGAGATTCGCACAGCTTTATGGGGGATTTCTGTGCATCCAACTGCGAGTACTCACGGTAAGCAGAAATTCGTTAAAGCTAATTTCCAAGACAGTTTGGTGAGCCTGGTGGATACTAACGCGTATTCTGGGATAGCTAACCGAGCACGAGGGGGGAATGAGCCATCATGAACTAGCAAAAAGTATGCCGGCACATTTCAGGTCTCTTTGCCATTAAGAGGATCGCTTTTTGCACGTTCGTGTGGCTGATTTCGCTCTCTGTTAGCTAACAAAAATTACCGCTTAGCAAGGACCTTTGTCCTAAAATCTTGATTTGTGGGTGAAAGACAAAGGTTTTTTCTCTGCTGAGAGCAGCAGAGGGGTGGGTTTGGTTGGCTGGATTTGGTCAAGTTTAAAAATCTTCCAACCAAAAAAAAATTAAACGGGTATATGTTTTAGTGGGTAAAAGTTGTTGCATAGTGTAGGTATTTGTGGGTTGTAGGTACAGTGGTGATTGCTTTACCCCCCTCCACGTGAGGTCATTTTTACAGTGCTGAAAGGTTTAGGTTAATTGTTAACTGTTGTAAGATCTTTGTGTGTACTCTGTTACATGTGTGATATGTTGGTGTTTTATGTCCGTTCTGTGATTGTACCAAATTGTGTTGTATGTGTGCTGTATATTGTTGTGTAATTGTCCAGTGTATGTTCTGTCCAAAAGTCTGTTTTATGTAAGAGGTTAGAGGCAATTTTGAGGCTAGTGTTTCCATGTGCTTTCCCTGTTGGTGGCCATTTTGTTGACTACCACATGTGTTCCCTGTTGGTGGCCATTTTGTTGACTACCACATGTGCAGTAATCTCTATGCAATGTGCATGAAGTTTCTTATATGCATTTGACCCATTTTGTGTTTTTAATCCCAATTTTTACAGTTTAAGTTGTTTGCTTTTAGCTTTAAATTTGCGTATTGCCGGCCAATTTAAAGTGTGTTAAGCGAGTTTTTCCCTCGCGTGTTCCACATTTAGTGAGCATGGTGAAGTCTGGGTTTTTGCACATAGATTTCTTGTATAGTGATTATGTTTTTCTTGTGTTTTTCCTGTTAAAAGTAGTTCCTTATTGTAAAGCGGGTTTGTTTTAAGCTGCTGCGTCACGTGTTTCGCGTCCAGCAGACTTTTTGTGTAAACGGTTTTAGGATGTTGCAGTGAAGATCACAGGTGTAGTACAGATCGTTTAGTGGTGCTGGTATGAGTGATTTTTGCGTCAGCAACAAAGTTACTTTTGGCGCAGTTTTTCGGTTTAACTCCGTGTAATTGTTTTACTGCGAAATGTCCCGTGTTTTTCATAAGGATCCACTTTGTCCTTTTTAACGGTTTTTCAGGTTGAGAAGGGGTTTTTCTGTGTGTATTAGGAAAGTTTTTTTTTCTTTACACAAATTTCCTAAAGGTCAGTTAGCAGGTTTCCGGCACACCAGTGACCCCTAAGTAACATCCAAGAACCCCTCTTTTTGTTTTGACTTGTGTTAGCTACTGTGTGCAGGGAGAGAAAAGCCACTTTCATCATTGTGCGGTGTGGCCTGCCAAACACAGTGGGTGATGAGAACCACATAAATTGAGCTGTGCGAGTGGGCGGTCCAGGGAAGTGTAACGCTTAGCCTGGTTACCACAAACACTTCGGGTGGTCAGGATCACATAAATTGCGCTGTGGGAGTGGGAGGTGTGCTCTCAGTCTGACCGCCACTTGATGCGCTTCGGGTGATCGATAAGTATCACATAAATTACGCTGTGCTGGGAAAGTGGTGGAATCAGGCCTCTCGGTAGGATCCCACCGAGTGCTCCAGGGGGTAAACAGGTACCCGGACGCGGGATATATACCAGTGACTAGTCACGATGGGCAGTAGTCAGTCCATGAAGAGAGAGGGGGAACCAGCCCTCTTCAGGGTAAGGACAGCTGCACAACTGATGAAGGTGAGTTTGGGGGGGAAGTCTACAGAACCCCTCAAAAGGTGGAATAAATGGTCGAAGGGTACCAGATGGGAAATTCCCCGGGAAGGTACATTTGACGCATGGAGGTGGGAAAAATTCATCTCTGAATTTGAACCACGGATGCAGGCGTCAGAACTAGAGATCGCACAGCTATGGCTTCACAGGTCAATCCGATTAGGGAAGCAGGGCATACAGAAACTGGTGTCTGTCCGGAAGAACCAGGTGATGTATACCTGGCCTCCAGAGGGAATAAAACAGGAGGATCCAGTGTCAGAGGTGGAGGAAGCTCTTTCAGGGCTGACTCTACTAAGGCAGGCAGGATCAGGGTCTGCTGGGGTTCCCGAACAACCAACAGTGGCTGAGATAAGTATAACTGCACCTGTCTCTTCTGTTAGTGACGTCACTCTTGACATACCTTCCGTGTCTTCTGTATCTATGCCTCAGCCTCTACCTCTACCTCTCCCTTCTCCCTGCTTCACCCCAGCTCCTTCTGTTTCCAACTATGAAGCCTTCTCAACAACCGATTTGCAGACTATCTGTGAATCAAGGGGAATAGACACCCGGTTAAGAAATGGGTGGATTGCATCAAAGCGCTACGAGCCACTGATCAGACCCCTGCCCCCCAGCTATACCCTGATCTGAGGGACCTCAAACCTGAAGGTGCAGTAAGCGAGGTGGTTAATCTAAGCCCACCGATGAAGCTGGGCCAGCCCTTGCACTCTTCCCGGACCGAGGCCTATCCAGTCAGGGTGCAGCAATTTGAAGGTCCTCCCAATGCACAGGGGGAACGGACTTTAGGGGAACGGGTAGTTTGGCATGTCCCCTTCACCCCGGCAGAGATCCGCACTATTCTGGCTGAGCTCCCGGACTATCGAGTCAATCCGAGAGGATTTGCTCGAATGTTTGGACAAAACCAGTTCAGCTATGGTATGAGTGGGTCAGATAGTGCACAGATCCTGCGGGCGAAGGTGGGCATGGAAGTGGCCAGTACAGTGATTGCAGGGTGCTCTATAACCACGCATGAGGAGATGACTTCAGTGGGCAAAGAGTTCTGTGCACAGCTAAAGGCAAAGCTTCCAGAAATGTATGGTGCTACCTCTACTACGGACATGATGAAGCTCACCCAGGGTCCTAATGAGGAAAGCGCCTGCGTCTGGCGCCGTCTCAAACAGACGGCACTGGATGCGGATCTGGAAGTTGGACCTGATGCTCCAACTGAAGGGGTAAAGGTGACCGCGACGCACATTCTGTTGCGGGCCAAATTTTTGGAAGGCATCGATACTAAAATTCGGGAAAGGCTGGTTCTGGCCCGACCCGAATATAATGAGATGTCTATCCCTGCTATCCTTTCCACTCTTGCGGCAATAGAGAGGGAAATGGATAGAAGAAAACAGGACAAGGCCAAAGTTCTTATGTCCCAGACCCCACACGAAAAACCAAGGGATCTGGGTCACAGGAAGGATAGGCCCCCACCCAGGTGTTTTCAGTGCCACCAAACGGGGCACATGAGGAGGAGCTGTCCCCAATTACCTAAAGGTCGGTGGCAGTTCATTCCTGATGAGTCCTCCGCCCCTGTCACCACAATGGTAAGTAACTCCTATGAATCCTCATAGGAAGTTGACAAATCGGTGTCGGCCCAGATCCATCTTTTTCTAGAGGAATTAAAATATCCCCTCCCTTGCCTCACCGACATCAGTGCAGCAAGAACGGTCTTGCGAAAACAGGACATCCAAGGCAAGGTACCCCTCTCAGGGGAAAGCCCTCCTAACCCCTACTAACCTCACTATCAAACGATGCACTATTCTTAACCCAGCTTCTCTTCTTCCTGTGTCGGAAGATGAGAAGGGGGGGAGGACAGCAACGACAGTGCTGAATTTTGCAACCCGACTAACAATACTAACACCTCTTCTGCTAACATGTCTTCTTTGTCCACTACTAACCTCTCTTCCAAAGGACACGACTGCATTTCTTTGGTGGAACTGGAGTCAGCGACGACACACCCCATATCACCCCGAGAGTAGCGGTAAGGTTGAACGTCTTAACGGAATCCTTAAAAACAGGATCTCCAACATCATGGCCGATATCCAAAAACCTTGGCCTGAGTGTCCCCCCATTGCCCCCTATTCCATCCGGAATGCCCCTCGGCAACCACATGGGCTGTCACCCTACGAGGTGTTGTTTGGGGGACCTCCCAAAACAGGGTTGTACTTTCCTCAACAGTTGTCGTCTTTGCATTCACAGCTTACAGGTTACGTGCAATCTCTGCAACGGGAGCTGCAGAAGATACACCATCGGGTTCGCGAATCGCTCCCCGATCCAAATGCAATAACAGGTGTTCTTTCTATTGAGCCAGGTGATTGGGTCGTCCTAAAGAAACATCAAAGAACCGGACTCGAGCCACGGTTCACCGGATCATACCAAGTCCAGCTGACGACACCTACCTCACTCAAGCTCGAGGGACGAGACAACTGGGTACACGCAAGCCACTGCAAGAAGCTTTTCAGCTACACCAGAGAATGAGGGGTGTCATTTTCCTTTTTCTTTTTGTTTGTATGTCTTACATGTGTGTGAACGGAGGAAAAGACGGCAGATACCCCAACCTTTTATTTAAAATGCATCTGCGTTTAGCCAGAACCGCCAACAAAACCAACTGTTGGGTATGCTCTAAGCCCCCACCCAGTCATCACATGTCCGCAATGGCTGCTGTTCATGCCCTATATGACATCCGCGTCGGCATGAAAAAGCAAGAGACCCCTGTCAGCCCCCAGACATTTGTCGGTAGAACTTAATAACACATTTTTAGCAGGTAACATTAGTTTTAGCACCAATATTAGCTCTAGCTCCTGTAGGACCCTCGTCAGTCCATTATGGGTAACTGGACAGCTAGGCAGCCCTCAGGTGTGCTTTAACATCAGCTTTGGCACAGGTAACAAGTTTGTTGGGACTACCACCTGCGAGGGAGGTATCACTGTCAATCTGACTAACCAGACTTCCCTTCTGAGTAACCACACTGACCGACCAGACCACGTTTGTTGGAAGGACGGATGTGATGTGCAGACTGAGGGAGCAATCCCCCAGTCTGTGCAACTGTTGCTCAGTGCCAGAGGCCGAACGAGGAACTCCTCCTGCTCTGCTCTGACAGGTCCATACTATTTTCTGTGTGGTTCGGCAGCCTATAGAACATTTCCCCAGAACGCGAAAGGTTCGTGTGCCCTCATAAAGCTAGTCCCCGCATCCTATGTAGTGATGGATCATGAAGAGTTGATGGTCCACAAGAAGGTAAGGATGGCAGGGAGAGTTCGCAGGGAACTGTTCTCTGAGGGTGACCAGGCATGGGCTTGGTTCCCCTCATTGACAGGTTGGGGAATAGAACTTATGAAGCGCCTGAACAATTTTTCTGTCATCGTGGATAGTATGTTTAATGAGACCGTAGAGGCTGTCAGAGAAATTGCCCAAGAACAACGGCAGATGGGAATTTTAGTGCTTCAGGAGAAGATGGCCCTTGATTATCTTTTAGCCGCCAAAGGGGGGTTCTGTGAGTTCATCGGAGAGGATTGTTGTACTTGGATAGAAGACACCGATGACAAGGTCCAGGCCCATATGGACAAAGTTAGTGAACTACAGGGAAAAGCTAGAGCTATAGCTAGTGAGGGTTGGAATCCGTTCAAGGGTTTGGGAGGATTGGGAGATTTCCTGTTCTCCATCGGATCTTGGTTGAAGGAAGTGGGAGTGTATATCCTGATGCTTCTCTTTTTCCTCTGCCTCTTATATGCCGCGGTGAGATGTTCCTGTTGCCTCATCGACCGTGTAAGCCAAGCTCGGGCAGACGACCACATCTCCATGCCCGCTCCTGGGATTCCACTCCAGCCACTGATCGGAGGAAGACCTCACCAACCAACCACCTTCTCTACAGATTACGTCCTGGCTTCCCTCTAATTTATCTCCCTGAAGACCACATTCTCCAAGACCTCCAAGCAAGCTTCAAGCCTCATCATGGTTTGTGTCTGCAATTTGGAAAACTGTCTGGGTCGAGACCAGCCTTGTGTGGCCCCGTCTGCAGGGGCAATTTGAGAATCTGCTGCTGGATCTCCCCAGACCACCGTGGGATCACAAGCCTTATTCATACTACAAGTCTGTTTGTGGTTTTTGCAAGAGCCTTCCTGTAGTAAAGGTTCCAACGCTCTTGAGGATCATTGCTTCAATCAAGCCTGTTTGCGTCGAGTCTGCGTCGGGTCTTGTTGTTTCAGGTACCCCATGGAGCTTTATTCTCAGGGACAACTACAGGAACTCTTTGAGGTTTTGAGACTACACCCATCAAGCTGAAGAAGATCAAGAAGGGACACGAGGAGAATATGATAAAACAGGAGGGAATGTCATGGAAATTTTGTATTGTTGGTCGAACTTTAAATGTGTTATTCATATGTCTCTCGTGTGGCTTAATTAAAGCTCTGAAGGCTGCAATTGGGCCATGCGCATGTACAATGTATGTATTACAGTACTCAGCTCGGTAATGGATGAGATGGCAGATCTGCGCTTATAGACCGGCGTGTATACCACCACGGCATTCGATGCGAATGTCGCTGGCAGTAGACCGCGGGCCTGTATCCACATATCAGCAGCATAGTACCACATGGACTTCATAACGCAAGGCGCCAAGCGGTACAAACTCCGCGTGTAGGCTTATGCATATCTTACAACCCATTACCAATCTGAACTGTATCTTGGATGGATGTGTTTTAATAAAGATCGTATCGGGCCCATCCAGGTACAGACTGGTGTTTAGCCTGGGGGATGCTTGTACAGAGAATGAACATACTGCTAGGAGCTGGAACAAGAAATATGCTCTCCACAGAGGGCTCATGGGGGGAAGGGGAGGAGATATGCTCTCCACAGAGGGCTCATGGGGGGAAGGGGAGGAAGTCTGCTGACCTCAGAAGGCTCATGGGGGAGGACCAGTGATAGATAATAGGAAAGGCTATGCGCCAATCGGAATGTACATCCTGTGTATAGGCACTCCCCATTGCATTGTTCTGTGGGAGGGGTTTGACCTTATTCATGTGGGGGGGCGTGTGTGTATTTGTAATAAAACCAAAGGGGAGAATGAAAACTGGCCTTATGTGAATTCCAACAGGAGCCTTAGAGTGTCGTGTGATCATTCTAGGGTAACGGAGCTCCACCCCCCACATTTCAACAGAGCTAACCCATTTGGATGGGCAGGATTCGTGGCGTTTAGCTGAAGTCGTGGTAAGCGAGATTCGCACAGCTTTATGGGGGATTTCTGCGCATCCAACTGCGAGTACTCACGGTTAGGAGAAATTCATTAAAGCGAATTTCCAAGACAGCCTGAACTCTGGAACGCATAGACATCACCAGACGCTGGGTTTCATCCCTGGCGATGCTCTGCCTGGCCTCTACTGCAACTGTCTTCAGTTCCTGCTTGTTCTTGGGGCATTTTCCCTTCAGTTTTGTCTTCAGCAAGTGAAATGCATGCTCAGTCGGATTCAGGTCAGGTGATTGACTTGGCCATTGCATAACATTCCACTTCTTTCCCTTAAAAAACTCTTTGGTTGCTTTTGCAGTATGCTTTGGGTCATTGTCCATCTGCACTGTGAAGCGGAGTCCAATGAGTTGTGAAGCATTTGGCTGAATATGAGCAGATAACATTGCCCGAAACACTTCAGAATTCATCCTGCTGCTTTTGTCAGCAGTCACATCATCAATAAATACAAGAGAAGCAGTTCCAGCCATACATGCCCACGCCATGACACTACCACCACCATGCTTCACTGATGAGGTGGTATGCTTAGGATCATGAGCAGTTCCTTTCCTTCTCCATACTCTTCTCTTCCCATCACTCTGGTACAAGTTGATCTTGGTCTCATCTGTCCATAGGATGTTGTTCCAGAACTGTGAAGGCTTTTTTAGATGTTGTTTGGCAAACTCTAATTTGGCCTTCCTGTTTTTGAGGCTCACCAATGGTTTACATCTTGTGGTGAACCCTCTGTATTCACTCTGGTGAAGTCTTCTCTTGATTGTTGACTTTGACACACATACACCTACCTCCTGGAGAGTGTTCTTGATCTGGCCAACTGTTGCGAAGGGTGTTTTCTTCACCAGGGAAAGAATTCTTCAGTCACCCACCACAGTTGTTTTCCATGGTCTTCCGGGTCTTTTGTTTTTGCTGAGCTCACTGGTGCGTTCCTTCTTTTTAAGAATGTTCCAAACAGTTGTTTTGGCCACGCCTAATGTTTTTGCTATCTCTCTGATGGGTTTGTTTTGTTTTTTCAGCCTAATGATGGCTTGCTTCCTTGATAGTGACAGCTCTTTAGATCTTATCTTGAGAGTTGACAGCAACAGATTCCAAATGCAAATAGCACACTTGAAATTAACTCTGGACCTTTTATCTGCTCATTGTAATTGGGATAATGAGAGAATAACACACACCTGACCATGGAACAGCTGAGAAGCCAATTGTCCCATTACTTTTGGTCCCTTAACAAGTGGGAGGCACATATGCAAACTATTGTAATTCCTACACCGTTCACCTGATATGGATGTAAATACCCTCAAATTAAAGCTGACAGTCTGCATTTAACCACTTGCCGCCCAGCCACCGCATATAAATGGTGGCAGGGCGGCACTCGTAGGCAAAAGCACGTTTTAAAACGGCTGCCTTCAAAACAGGCAGGGGGTGCGCGCGAGGTGCACGCCCGCCCTACCTGTCCCGCGGGTGCCAGCAGCGGGTGTCAGCCGACGGGTCACGGCCGCTTTTTACCGGCCGTTTTCCCGTGATTGATGGTGATCGCTGACACAGAGCAGGGCTGCATTGTTTACACACAGCCCTGTTCTGTGTCAGTTCTCTGACAGCTTGTGAGAAGCTGCAGAGTTTCTCTCCCTCGATCAGCTCCCCCCTCCCTCCCCCCGTCCAGTACACACCCCCGCCCCCTAGTAAAACACTCCCCTTACACAGCAAATTCTAAAAATGTTAACCCCTTCCTCCCCAGTGACATTAGTACAGTTTCAGTGGTTTTTTTCACTGATCACTGTAATGGTGTCACTGGGGATGTCAGTGACCCCAAGTCAGTCACCCCCCCCAGTGTCAAAATGTCCGCCGCAGTCCTGCCATAAGTCGCTGGTCGCTGCCATATGTCGCTGACTGCCGCCAAAAGTCGCTGATCGGCGCCATTATTAGTATAAATAAAAATTAAAAATTCCAGTATCTTTTCCGCCATTTGTAAATGCTATAACTTTCACGTAAACCAATTAATTTACACGTATTGGGATTGTTTTTTAGCAAAGACATGTCGCAGAATGCATTTTGGCAGAAATTTATGACTAAATTTGATTTTTGCATTTTTTTTTTACTGGACATGTTTTATAGCAAAAAGTCCAAAATATTGTTTTTTTTCCCTCAAAATTGTCAGCCTTTTTTTTTATAGCGCAAAAAATAAAAACCGCACAGGTGATCACATACCACCGAAAAAAAGCTCAATTTGTGGGAAAAAAAAGGATGTAAATTTCATTTATGTAGCGTATTGCATGACCACGCAATTGTCCGTTAAACTAGCGCAGCGCTGTATAGCAGAAAAATGGCGTAAATTCCAGTATCTATACCATAGTTTGTAGACGCTATAACTTCCACACAAAGCAATCAATATACACTTATTGGGATTTTTTTTTACCAAAAACATGTAGCAGAATACATTTTGGCCTAAATTTATAACCAACTTTGAGTTTACTATATATTTTTTATAGCTGAAAGTAAAAAATATTGTTTTTCTTCAAAATGTTTGGCCTTTTTTTTGTTTATAGCGTGAAAAATAAAAAGGTGATCAAATTACACCGAAAGAAAGCTCTATTTGTGTGAAAAAAAGGACGTAAATTTCGTTTGGGTGCAGCATTGACCGCGCAATTATCACTTGAATTAGTGCAGCGCCGAGTAGCAAAAAGAGGCCTTGTCATTAAGGGGGGTAAATCCCCAGGAGCTCAAGTGGTTAAAGCACATCTTGTTCGTTTCATTTTAAATCCATTGTGGTGGTGTATAGAGTCAAAAATTTTAGAATTGTGTCGATGTCCCAATATTTATGGACCTGACTGTATATATATATATATATTTTATTTTTTTTTTTATATATATCTTCTGTGTTATTGTCAGAGTGGATTAAATAACTTGTTCCCTAAACATATCGCTAGTTATTTATATTTAGCCCTACATATAGATATTCAAGAATAAATTGTTTTTTTTTATATATGTTAACTAAATTAAACACCAAACTTTTTTTTATTCGATTAATCGATATAATAATTGCCCAGCTAATCGATTATGAAAATAATCATTAGATGCAGCCCTAATAGAAACCCATGACAACAAGTTAAAGAGGAAATTTGCCCTAGAATTGCTCTATGAACATTAAATAGCCATATAACACATGTTCAGTACTTTGATAAATTCATAGTACCATGTTTGAGGTCTGTCCTCACTCCTGCAATCAAGATTGGAAACTGCTGGCCACCCATGGTGCAGCTCAGTTCCCCATTCTATATACCTCTTATGATTGCAAAGCCTGACTATGAAACTCTTCCCCTGTGCCCTGGTGCTGTCAAAGATATAGATAGAATAAAGGGGCCTGAGCAACATGAGTTGTATTATTGCGCTGGTAAATAAAGGCTGTTTCCACAGCTGATTGCTAAACAACTGGAGTAGAGACAGAAGTCAAACATAGTGCTGTGCATTTATGAAGGTACATGTGTTATGTGGTTGATTTCTGTTTACAGAGTAATTATATGGTAAACTTTCAATTTAGGTTTTAACTGCTTAGGCTCCATGTACACTGCAGCTGATAAACTCACGTTTAGGAGCTTTTCTGCATTTTTTTCAGCAGCCCCTGAACTCTCCCTAATGTTTTCCAATGTGTCCATGTACACATCGCCGTTTACACGCAGTTGAGTTTACAGTCATTTCTTTTAACACACCAAACTTGTGTCCAGGAGTAGATTTTATCAGTGTTTCAAACACCAAATGCTTGTAAATACGTGTAAACGCATTTATAAGCGTTTGCATTTAGAACTTTTTTAACTCTTCCATTTCCAGATGCTGTCTAGAGCCTATTTTCATCATGAAAAATGCATGCAAAGCGTTTTCCTGGTACTAAAATAGACCTGGTACATCATGCTTTGAGGTTTCGCATGAAAGAAAATATGTTAGACACTGCTGCAATAATTTCTGCACAGAAATGAGCTGGAACACATCCAAACACCACAAAAAAAGACAGCTAATCTCAACAAATACTGCTCTCTATGCTTCTGCTCTATTTCTCTCAAAATGTCTAATAGTTAAATTTTTACTGTTTTCCAGTGCATTCTGGGCATTTTGGAAGGTCTCCTGAGGTTATCTTTAAAAAAACGCTTCTAAACGCAAATGCACACGTGGCTAAGCAGACGTTTTTTAGCCTACATTTTCCAGCAGTCAGTTTCCATCGTTCAGAAGTGTCCCGTGTATATGGAGCCTTAGAGTGAGCAGTTTCACGAAAGCTTATTACAATGAGCTACTTTGATCTGTGCACAAAATACACACAAATCCTTCCATCTGCATTTTTGTTACAATAAACTATCTCTGTTGGCCTTATTCAATGTAGCACTGTAGGGTATCAGAGTAGTCTTAAAAGGCATGTAGCACTACGTCAGTGGCATATTTTTAGTGTAAAGTAGATTATCCCCACCATTCACACCTCTTCTAGCAGGTTGCACTATAGGAATAGGAATTCAATCACTCAGGACATGCTTGCTTAAAAGAGCAGTAAGGCTAAAGATTTATATTAGCCATACTCCTCTCCTGGGTAACAGCAGTGCACTTACTTTTGCTCCTCTGTGACCCAGAGTCAGCTAATAGTGGGCTAAAGCCCGCTGTGAGCTGGTGTCACTGAGCTCAAGCTCTGGAAGGATCCTGACCATATTGTTGGGTTCCACCCAGCTGCCTGATTGACATCTGGTTCTGGCTCTCAGCTCCTGCCCCCTCATCAGTCCTGCACTTTAGTGAGCACTGGAGGGGCAGAATACAAGGGGATGACTGTCAGTCCACACTCTCTGCTTAGAGCTGACCAAGAACTGAGTGATCAGTGGTCATGGGATCGTGCAGTTCTTATGCTTAGAGCTGGCAGGGGACAGCTGCAGCATCAGACCGATGCTGCAGTAGAGGTGAGTATAATGTTCGAAAGAGAAATGACGTTCAAAAGTATTTTGTTTGCTTTTGACATTTGTAATGAATGTAATTTCTCGAATGAAAACCACATACATTGTTCGCAATTTGTATGTTTGAGAAAAAATTTCCATCCTGCTTCTTTAAATTTTCCCTTCAGTGCATTTGAAATGAAAATTGATTTGACACCATTAACGATTAGAAAGTAGGAGACACAATCATAAAATGAAAAAATGTCTAATGAAATTCCACTGGTGAGCAGCCAGCTTAAGGCGATGAGTTATTACTAAGTCCAACTAATCAAACTCATGTCCCAAGTTTAAATTTTATGGTAAGGAGTTTAAATAGTTCATATCTATTATTCATATCTTTTTTAAACAAACGCTTTACAAGAATAGCTCTTTTTTTCACCATTATACATCTGTGAAATACAGTGGCGAAAATAATTATTTGATCCCCTGCAGATTTTTAAGTTTGCCAACTGACAAAGAAATGAAGGGTCTTTCATTTTTATCATAGGTGTATTTTAAATGATAGAAACAGAATATCAACCAAAAATCTGGAAAAAAAAACACATGATAAAATGTTTTGAATTGAGTTGCAGCTCAGTGAATAAAATAAGTATTTGATCCACTACCAACCAACAATTCTTGCTCCCAAAGACTGGCTATGTGCTCATGTGGTACATAGATTAGTCCTGTCAATTTAAGAAAGTGCTCCTAATGACAACTTGTTATATGTATAAAAGACACCTGTCCACAGAATCTCTTTATTGCTTTCAAACTTCACCATCATGGGCAAGACCAAATAGCTTTCAAAGGACGTCAGGGACCATACTGTAGACCTGCACAAGGCTGGAATGGGCTACAAGACCATCAGCAAGAAGTTTGGTGAGAAGGAGACAACTGTAGCGATTATTTGCAAATAGAAAAAATACAAAGTAACCATCAATAGCCTTCGGTCTGGAGCTCCATGTAAGATTTTGCCTGTAAGGATGATCATGAGAAAAGTGAGGGATCAGCCCAGCACTACATGAGAGGAGCTTGTGAATGATTTGAAGGCAGTTGGGACCACAGCCACCAAACAAACTAATGGTAATACAATATTCTGCCATGGATTGAAATCCTGCAACGCCTGCAAGGTCCCCCTTCTCAAGAAGGAACATGTACAGGACCATCTGGAGTTTGCCAGTGAACATCTAAATGATTCAGAGAAGTATTGGGAGAAAGTAATGAGGTCAGATGAGACCAAGATTGAACTCTTTGGCATTAACGCAACTCGCGTCGAAGAAGAAAAATGCTGACTATGACCCTGAGAACACCATCCCTACAGCCACGGAGGTGGAAATATTATGCTTTGGGGCTGATTCTTTGCTAAAGGTACAGGCTGACTTTGCCGCATTGGATGAGAACCTTCTTCTCTCAGCCAGAAGATGGGTCGTGGATAGGTCTTCCGGCATGACAATGACCCAAAACATACCGCCAAGGCGACAAAGAAGTGGCTCAAGAAGAAGGACATTAAGGTCATGGAGTGGCCTAGCCAGACTTCAGACCTTAATCTTAGAAACAATTTATGGAGGGAGCGGAAACAGCAAAGAAACCTTAAGTATTTATAGAAGATCTGTAAAGAAAAGTGGACCAAAATGCCTCCTGAGATATGTAACCAACTACAAGAAATGTCTTACCTCTGTGCTAGCCAACAAGGGTTTCTCCACCAAGTACTATGTCATGTTTTGCTTGGAGATCAAATACTTATTTTACTCACTGAACTGCAACTCAATTTATAACATTTGTATCATGTGTATTTTCTGGATCATTTAAAATACACCTACGATAAAAATTTATAGACCCTTAATTTCTTTGTAAGTGGGCAAACTTACAAAATCTGCAGGGGATCAAATAATTATTTTCCCCACTGTATATAGTTCATATGCTCATGGCTTTTCTCTGTATCCCACAGCTTTGTTGGGATATTGCTTTATACAAGGGTTTGAGTCACAGTTGAGCAGCTTCATATTGCTTATGCAAACAGTAGGATGCACAAAGCAGAAGAACAAACATTGTTAACAGGGTATTTTTACAATAAGGGAGCAAACAAAACAAATCAAGGCTAAACATGACCTGAAACCTACCTTAGAGAGGCAGTACACAGCCCCAAGCAATGCTCTCAATTTGGGCATCACTTATAAAAATCTGACCAGGTATGTCTTCCCTAAAGAGCAATAAAGAATATACCTGACTACTGGAAATGCTTGTTACTGCTCACAGCTTTTTATATTTCTTGAGTAAAGTCTTCATATTGCACAATATACTGCAAAAGTGTAATTAAAAAGAAATGTGTCTTATATAATTAAAAAGCAGCCCTTAGGATGCAGTCAAATGACTGTTCCTAAGGGCAATCTTTTAATGTCTGTCTGGGAACAGAGTGATGTCATCAATGTGCAGAAGGCAGAAGAAAGCATTTCCTGAATCTTCTCTTCCTAAGGAACTATACTGCTTTTGCTGGTCACAGACCAAGAGGCAGCAAGTAATCTGAACTGTGCAAGACCTTTATGAATTTTAAAGTCTAAGTTCACCCTTGGGAACATGTTACATGTTCCACCCGTTTTTAGGGTGGAACACGTAACATGTTCTCATAGCTGCAGCCGCTGCCCCCCTCCCTCTGACAGATAGTACAAGGAGAAGTCTCCCAGTACTATCTGTCAAATGTGAAAACAATGCAGCCGTGTGTGGCTCCACCCTCATCATTCATTCACGGACTTCCATGAATGAATGAACTGCAAGTCTTGACAGCCGCTAAGGCTTGTAGTTTTCAACGAACTGCCATGGTGCTGTGGAGCACCGTGGTAGTTCATTGAAGCTTTCTGTCAGAACATCTGCTTGTTCTTACATCCCATTTGGCAAGCAGATATGCTGACTGGTCTGCAGGAGACCTGCATGGCGTCAGCGACCTACTGATCACTGGTGCACTGCTTTCCAGGCTCCTGAAGACAAAAATAATAAATTCAGATTTTTCTACCTGCAAAAAATGTACATTTATTATTTTTGTCTAAAACATGAACTTATCCTTTAATACTGGTGAGTTGAGATGAGCTTAGGTTCAGTCCAAATCTGAAAGTAAACTATCAGTGCTAGACCAGTAAGCTGTTGACAGCTAGTTCCATGCCTCAAAACTGTACATACACAAAGGGGTGATAATGCTTGTCACATCATTGACCTATTGTGGCCACATGGCCATTTTAGGTCAATTTCAGTAACATTATATGGCCACGTGGTCATATTAGGTCAATGATGTCACAAGCATCCCCTCCTCTTTGTGTATGTGCAGCAGTGAGGTGGGGGATCACCCACCCAAAGCTTATTAGCTTATGAACCTAGATTGTAAGCTCCAAAGAGCAGGGCCCTCAATCCCCTCATGTTTTGCATTATATTGTTATTGTTCTTCACATGTTCTGTCCCCCTTTGTAATGTGCAGCGCTGAGCGAACTATTGGCGCTTTATAAATACTGTATAATAATAATAATAATGAACAGTTTTCTTCTGGATTTGAATAGAACTCAAGTTCATCCCTACTGGTGAGTCAACAAGTTAAAAGGCAGCAGAGGGTTGGGAAGATTGAAATTTGTGAGTGCGATAGATTATTATCCAGGATGTTCATAGTGTCAGCAACAAGAGAGTGAGCAGTATGAGATATGTAAAAAGAAAGATAAAATAAAGAGAATAAATGCATTGTTAGAAGACTGTTATCTCTGTGAGTGGTAATAATTGCACAATACATAATTACTCTTTAGTCCTCATGCACACTGGATGTTTTTACAGCGGCTGTTTTTGGCTTTTGACTTGTTTTCTACAGCCAGTAAACTCCCAAGCACGTTATCCTATTTGTCCATGCACCCATAGACTGTAATCAACGGTTTTTGGCAGGGGCGTTTTTTGGCTGAAAATAAAACCCAGAACTAGTGGGTTTCTAGAGGAGCTGTAAAAATGCTCTAATACTGAAAAATGCGGTAAATTGCAGCAAACCAGCATTTTTGGACTTTTTTTTTACCAAAAAAAACATGAAAAAAACCTCTAAAAATGCAAAAGCGAAAAATCGTGGCAAAACGCTAATACAAAACGCACGTTTTTAACGTGACTTTACACAGCTAACGTTACCAGTGTTATTAAAACGTTCAGTGTTCATGGAGCCTTACAATTAAACAGAGCTAAAGTATTTTTAATGCAAACAATGTGAAATTGCAAGTCAAGAAGTGTGCATGCATTGGATTGGTACAGGCTTTGTGGAAACGCTGAAACCTTAGATTTTTTTTCCTGCCAGCTATCTAATGCAAACACACAACAGGTGTTCCTAAGCCAGTGGTCAACTTACAAAAAGTACACACAAGCAATAGGAGTAGGTCAAAGGCTACAGGCATGCTACAAGAGATGGTCAGGGACTGTCAATATGCTACCGGAAATGGTCAAGGACTGCAAACATGATATAAGAGTTGTTGGAGATTGAGGGCATGCTTCAAGAGACGTCATATATCGAAGACACTTGATATGAGCCTGCTAGAGATCACTAATACTATAGAGTCTTTACAAACCAAAGCTACCACATTTGTCCTCTCAAGAGCCTACTTTAAAATGACTGATATTTCTCTCACCAACATCTACAATAGAAGATCAGGGAAAAAACAAACAATGACAAAAGAGATAGACAGCACAGAAAAAAGTGTGACAGAAACAAACCAAACAATTTAACTGCTAGAAGCCAGCCTGAAGAGTAGTTTTCCTTTACCGGCTTAAGTAAGCACCAAAACACAAACCATTATCTTTAGGGGCCCCAGACAGCCATGCATTAAATGCCCTTAAGTTCTATTTATGGTAAATTAAGTTCTATTTACCAGGGTTCTAAGCAGTTAGAAACTGACTTCAGCGTCTTTGATGTAAAAGTTGAGGATGGCTGAGAGTGAATTGCTTCACAGCACAAGCAGATATAGCGGTTAGAGATGCCTTGTTTTAACACTCCTTTACTGCGTGTTAAAAAGATAAACATACACTTTAAAGTAAAACTATGCTCCCCACCCAATTAGAAAAAAATATGTACTGCAGCACTTAATTCTCAGTACATATGCAATTACAATTTACTTTTCGTCCCCCTGCAACGTCCTACAAATACCTGTTGATCTTGCCAGTGAAGTCCACCTAATGCAGGTTCAATGTAGCAATGATGCTGCACTGCTTCTGAGCTCGGAGCAGTGTTGCCCCATCAATGTAGACAGCACCTGCTTGCACTACAGACAAATGCAAAAGTGTTTTAGGGTGTGGCTATGAGCATTGTCACTGCTGATACACTAACTTGTCAATCATCACCTGGCCATACCTAGTCTTGCCCACTGCTTTCTGGATTGGTAACACTGCATCTGTTGCTGAAATCATCCCACTATGAGCATGCAAGGCAAAAATTAAGGAGTATATGGCTCCGTCTGGGGAAGAAAAGGAAGATTTTTTGTTTATTAGTCATGGCTTTTGCCACTTTGTTGGAAGGGTTGTGGAAAAAGAGGGACTATGTCACATATTTGGTGGGAGTGTACAAAAATCCAGAAATATTGGCAGGATGTAATTGTTTATATACAGGAGATTTTGAGAGTGAGTATCCAAAAAGATCCATGAGTATGTTTATTTTATAGTACAGAGGTTTCAGTGAAAACATTTAAAGGTAGTTTATTATACCACTTAATTAGTGCCGCTAATGGTTTGATCCCTAAATTATGGAAGGTCAAAGGACCCCCCAAGGATGAGAGAATGGATCAAAAGGATAGAATATATATTCGGATGGAGGAGTTATTCCATATAGATGAAGATAGATTGGAAAAATTTAGAAAGGACTGGAGTAAGTGGGATGCTTTTAAGGCCTCGAAAAATACTATGAGATAATGTGAGCCCTGGAAGTTGAGGTGGAGAAAGAAAATGATTAGCTGCGAAAGTAGTAGGGGTGGAATGGAACTTATAGCTCTGAATGAGGGATGTAGACAGCCTTAAGAGAAGAAATAATGAAGATCTTAATGGACAGGGATAAGGATTGGGAAGGGAGGATAGGGGGGTGGGAATGATGTATTATGAATGGTTAAGAATTGGTTAATGTGATTTATTTTGTACTGGAATTAAAGTCAATAAAAGATATAAATAATAAAACAAAAAAAAGAAAATTAGTCGTGGCTTGTGGTTCACATACAATAGTAATTAGATTTGGGACTTTGGTTGTACTTTAATGTCCATAGCCTGACACAAGTGTAGTTTACCACCTTCTGAATGTATACCAGATAAATAGTGAATAAACAGCATGGTAAATTTTAGAAATGAGGTTAGCTTGAAAAAAAAAAAGTACTTGGGTATCATGGCTAGCTAGAATAAATTTCTACTGTCATACAAACGCCTAGAGAACAATATCTTCTTTACTCTTGCCCAATTAATATTATTTATTTTACATTGTGCGCCCAGACATAATAAAACATACACTGGCTGTAACAAAGAATTTTTCACATCAGCACCAAAGATACATCAGCATTCAATCTCCACACAACAAGGTTTTCCTGGCATTCACAATGCTGGAAGGATACAAAGCATTGGCTTTGTGCCATGCTACTGTGTAAGTGTGCTCAAATGTAGCTCCTGCTCAGTTAGCATCCAAATCATCTGTGTATTAGCACAAATTAAAAACTATACCATACATAAAAAACAGAAAAGATACTTCCCTACATTTTGCCTAAAATAGAGGGTCCCAGGGTCTTTACATTGCAGTATAGTGTAGCGGGTGATCTATTTAGAAGCAGGTAAAAGAGAAAGTTCTATCAGCCAGTCTGCTTTCCCGGGATACTTCCCCCGCCTCCCGCGGCCTTCTGTTACGAGAAGAGAATGAAAAAGGCTCTCATTGCCTGCCAGGTGGTAGAGGAAACATGTCATCTGCTGTTTCTTTTCTGTGTCCATTCACAGTGCTCTGTAACTTCTGCTTTTCCCAACCTTGTCAATTAGATTTACTGGGAAAATGTATTATTAATGTCTAGCTTACCTGGGTATGTTCTGTTGAAAAAAAAAATCCCCTGCAGGATTTGATCAAAATTCATTGCAGATTCTTACCCTTTTCTGTTCTGCATATGCTGATGTAGCCATTGCCAGCACTCAAAGTAGCATTCAATTCTACAGTTTATTTTTTTAATCTTAAAGTATCTGGTTCTACCAAGAAAATTTAAAGCATCAACTTCTTTGAGACTGTATCCCTAATGTTGTTTGGTACCTGCTTAGCACGTTGTTATTAACTATAAGGTACATAATGGGTGCAGACATCAGACAATTTATTACCATTTTTATTGTGTCCAAAAAAGTGGATGAGCCATTTAAATTGTTTTTAGATATATAAATACTGTCATATATTACACTTGGTTCTTAGATCATTAGGACAGAATCGCAAGCACCAGTTTATATTTTAGAACGTAAGGTCTAACAAGCTGGATTCCTCTTGTGCTGAATATATTGTAACTGTACTGTCTTTCTCCATTTTGTAAAGCACTGCACAAACTGTTGGCACTATAGAAATCCTGTATTATAATAATAACAATAACATTATATAGATGCAGGCAGCAATGCTGCTCAATAGTTGTAAGAAAAAGAACATTATACATTTTTATCAGATATAACAATGAAGTCTTAATGGGGTAGAAAAAAGTCATACTGTTGCCTTGTGCTTGTATCCTAGCAACTTCACATAAACATTAATATAATTATCTGTAAACACCTAGATCAATAGTAATCCTGACTTTTGTGCAAAGTTCCCAATTTCCCTATGAGTTAACATGAATCAGTGTAGCTTTTCCCTGCAGGTGTGCTGGATATGTTAAGGTGACTGTTGACATCTTGGATCATTTTAGCATTAGTGAGTCAATATACTCACTCACATGGATGAAGTTTAGTAGTATAATTGACCCAATGGTTCCTTGTGTTTTTAACACCAAAATGTACGATACAACTTGCATCACAACCCATGCTATAATGAGAGTTAATGCAAAGCATTGTGGGAAATTGCAATGTGTTGAAATGTCAAGTTCATTGCACCTCAACGCACATCTACAGTGCACTGACTGCGTCTTAACAGTGGACCACAATGTAAATATGAATATGCCCTGTGCGCTGTGTTGCCTTGTGCTAAAAGAAAAAAAAATCATGCACTACCTATTCAAGTGGCCCAATATTTTTTTCTTGTTCAAAAAATTTAATTAACAATAAATCAGAGTGGGATAAACAAAGAGACATTGCTAATGTACAGTGGACATTGAAATGGCAATAGAACATGAAAAAAAAACAATATGAATGAGGGTCATAGTACAGTTGTCTATGCATAACTAGCAGAAACAGGTAGGTAGTAGTTGACAACAAAAGACATTATTGTTCCAGCCAATCAAAATGATGTCTCCCAAATGCGTTAAAGAAATAGGGGGAAGTTTAAAGGGGGGTCAGACAGGGGTGGGGGGGGGGAAGAGGAACAGCAACAATGACTCCATGAGCGTTCGGCAGGTGTACAATGGCCCAATAATTTTTAATGGTCTACCTAATACAACATGCCTCAACATACCAGAATGTGTATCTTGCATTGCACTGCAATATGGTGTGACTTGTTCCCAAGGGACTTCAGTGAGAAGATCTCTTGATGTTGCAGACATACAGTGTGGCAAAAAAGTATTTAGTCAGCCACCAATTGTGCAAGTTCTCCCACTTAAAAAGATGAGAGAGGCCTGTAATTGGCATCATAGGTAGACCTCAACTATGAGAGACAAAATGAGAAAAAAAATCCAGACAATCACATTGGCTGATTTGGAAAGAATTTATTTGCAAATTATGGTGGAAAATAAGTATTTGGTCAATATCAAAAGTTCATCTCAATACTTTGTTATATATCCTTTGTTGGCAATGACAGAGGTCAAACATTTCCTGTAAGTCTTCACAAGGTTGGCACACACTGTTGCTGGTATGTTGGCCCATTTCTCCATGCAGATCTCCTCTAGAGCAGTGATGTTTTGGGGCTGTCGCTGGGCAACACGGAATTTCAACTCCCTCCAAAGGTTTTCTATGGGGTTGAGATCTAGAGACTGGCTAGGCCACTCCAGGACCTTGAAATGCTTCTTACGAAGCCACTCCTTTGTTGCTTGGGATCATTGTCATGTTGGAAGACCCAGCCACATTTTGTCTTCAATGCCCTTGCTGATGGAAGGAGGTTTGCACTCAAAATCTCACGATACATGGCCCCATTCATTCTGTCCTGTACATGGATCAGTCGTCCTGGTCCCTTTGCTGAGAAACAGCCCCAAAGCATGATGTTGCCACCCCCATGCTTCACAGTAGGTATGGTGTTCTTTGGATGCAACTCGGCATTCTCTCTCCTCCAAACACAACTAGTTGTGTTTCTACCAAACAGTTCTATTTTGGTTTCATCTGACCATATGACATTCTCCCAATCCAATTCTGGATCATCCAAACTTCAGACGGGCCCGGATATGTACTGGCTTAAGCAGGGGGACACATCTGGCACTGCAGGATCTGAGTCCCTGGCGGTGTAGTGTGTTACTGATGGTAGCCTTTGTTACGTTGGTCCCAGCTCTCTGCAGGTCTCTGCAGGTCATTTGCTAGGTCCCCCCGTGTGGTCCTGGGATTTTTGCTCACTGTTCTTGTAATCATTTGGACCCCACGGGGTGAGAACATGCGTGGAGCCCCAGATCGAGGGAGATTATCAGTGGTCTTGTATGTCTTCCATTTTCTAATTATTGCTCCTACAGTTGATTTGATCACACCAAGCTGCTTGCCTATTGCAGATTCAGTCTTCCCAGCCTGGTGCAGGTCTACAATTTTGTTTATAGTGTCCTTCGACAGCTCTTTGGTCTTCACTATTGTGGAGTTTGGAGTGTGACTGTTTGAGGTTGTGGACAGGTGTCTTTTATACTGATAACAAGTTCAAACAGGCGCCATTGATACAGGTAATGAGTGCAGGACAAAGGAGCCTCTCAAAGAAGAAGGTACAGGTCTGTGAGAGCCAGAAATCTTGCTTGTTTGTAGGTGACCAAATACTTATTTTCCACCATAATTTGCAAATAAATTCTTTCCAAATCAGCCAATGTGACCGTCTGGATTTTTTTTCTCATTTTGTCTCTCATAGTTGAGGTCTACTTATGATGCCAATTACAGGCCTCTCTCATCTTTTTAAGTGGGAGAACTTGCACAATTGGTGGCTGACTAAATACTTTTTTGCCCCACTGTACATGAGAATAAACTATAACATATATCACAAATTGTCCTGTAGTCCCGTAGGCCTTCCTTTTCCTACTGTTCATATCAATATTCATAATCTGATGAGACAACTGGATTACAGCAGCAAAATCTGAACTATTCTAGGAGGAAAGTGTTCTGCTGCAGCAACCTTTTCATTAAGTCTGATGAGACATTGTTTTTTAAAGACCTCTTCAGAATCAGGCCAGAAGACATGCTGGTATTTGGATTACATGAAGCAGCCAAAAAAGTCATGTTGACATTGTGAGAGCTTGTTTCTAAAATCTGCCAGGACAAATTAAATTTAAAGTAATTAAAAAAAAATCTTACTGTGGCAGAGTGCTTCTAACGATGTCAGTTCAGTTTATGCATCACTGTGAGATCTTATTGTGATTCAGAACACTCCTTAAACAGTATATATCCATTACGACCCTTTCTGTACACGCACAGCTCCTAGATGTCTCTCTTATGGACCTATGAGTAAAAGGATCCTGAAATCCCAACTTTTAAAGCAAAAAATGTAATTTTCAGAAGCAGGAAACTAACATACTGTTCAAAAACAAGGTTCCATTTGGGTTTATAGTAAAAGTCTGTAAAACAGACCTGGGCATTTTACAGCCCCTGGGTCACATCCAACCTTTGGCTGTCCCTGTTCACCCCATTTGAGGTCAATCGAAAATTAGAAATGTAAATAAGTGTACACCCCTGCCCAATACAACATCATTGCTTTTATTTTGAAAACGACTATTCTTTTTTTCCAGCTTACAAATGTGTGTGCATGCCTACGCACCTTCACAATAATGTGTTGGTGAACAGATGTCTACAAGAGATGGCAAAGGCTGAACTTTCGTCTGCTAAGTGTGTGTGACACTGATCCATGGCTCTGGGGGAGTGTGGGTTCCTTGGATTCAGGCTGGCCAGTCAACAAGATGACAACTGCTGTGCTTCCCCCTTGTTGGTCGCCAAGATGGCAGCATTTGCACTTCCACTCTTTCCGAGAGGCTGCTGCCATGCAGAAGGGGTAGCACCGACTCTCGACAACTGGGGCAGACCATGGCAGGTGGTCAACAAGGATATGATGAAGGCTAGGACATGTGGAGAGATGTTGCCATGTCCTGCTCTACACATCACAGGTAAGGGGTGGAACCTACACCCCCACTAGTCGCCCTTAACTTCTGCCTTGCTACGAAAATGACGTCACACACTGGGGAAATGTATAATAGAGGTGGAAATATATAAATACCCTCATTGAGCTCCCAGACAGGCTGCTATGCTGATTGTATGTATATTTGAACCAAGGTGGTGCTAATGTAACATATTACATAAGGTTAGTTCCATATATGGATTTGTATTTTATATTTCATTTAAGGGGGCTATTATGTCTACTTAAGTGCACCCATATACCTGGGATATTTCACTGAGCAGTTCAGCCTATTGGTTTCCCCCTCTACAAAAGTTCCAGTTTCTCATGTGCCCCCTTGGGAAAATTAATTGCCCTTCCTTGCTGAAAAAAAATGTAAAATGTATCTCAAAGTAAAACCGTTTTTTTTTTAATTTTCAATAGAGTAGAGAGGGGTTAGACCCTCTGTCAATTTTTTTTATTGCTATCTGTGTCCCATTGAGGAGACTTACCTCTCTACTATATTTGTACAGCAATCCAAAATTTTCAGGTTGCCCTCAGAATAAAGTGTGAGTGAGAAATCTTCTAATAGGGACACTTGTTTTTCCAGGGACAATTGTCTAATAGGGTAATTGACCTCACTTTGGGAGGTTTCCTTTAAAGGAGTATGGCCAAAGCTTTGTTTGGCCCTACTTCTCCTAGGGATCACTGAACTGCACATATTACTGCACTCCCTTGACCTGTTTTCAGCGGAGCTGGTCCAGGCTCTGAAAAGATCCCAGCCATATGGTCGGAATCCACCCAGATACCTTGACCGGCAGCTGGCCCAGCCTCTCAGCGAGCTACTGAGAGCCTGAACCAGCTGCTCTGACCTCCTCCACAGCCCGGCACTCCAGTGGGAGCTGGAGGCCAGAGCAGAGCCGGTGAATGACAAAGGTTCTGATGAAAGGGACATGGTATTGGAAATGCATTAGCCACCTCTGCATGTATTACATATTGATGGCCAGTGCCAGAATCTTTGGAGATGGAGATCAGTGTGGTGTGCATACATAGCCATTGAGCAAAACACACCAAGCGGAGGTGTGGCTTTGACTTAATAAGCACATGCTGTTTCTTACCTTGTAAGTAACTGTCTAGTTTTTAGTATTATATTTAATGAACATATTTAATTAGGACAAGCTGCTTTGTCCTTTTTAATTGCTGCTGCATGGTAAAATTGGGAGCCAGTTGTTCCATTTGTGTAGCAAGCAGTCACTAGTCCTAGTGGTTTCTCTCTTGAGAATATGGTAGTGTAAGTGAGCTACTAAAAGTCACCCATGTACATCTAGTCTAAGTAAAGCCTTCATTCAGTGTACATAACCAGTCAGGTTCCTTCATGGATCTATTGTAATATAGCAGAACTAGCAGGGAAAGTCATTTTTGACAGAAAAGACTTAAAACATATGTTCCATCAACTGTGATAACCCCTAGCTAATTCTGCTTTAACAGTAAGTTTTCCACTTTGTACTGTGTAAAAGTGACCAGAAAGACCAAACCATTGGTTTTTATAAGCAATACTTCCAGCAATACTTCCACTGGTAAAGGCACATGAATGAATTCAAAGTGAATGTTTGTCAAAATCCAGTGATCAAGAGCAGAATTTGAGAGTGTTTTCACATCTAGGTTTTAACAGACGTGGGAACATGAGAAACCTGTAAATAAATTAATTCCTATTTACCTTCAAGCGTGGACCTTATAATTTCCATGACTGATGAAAACCCTCATCATCACAACTTAAAAGGAAAGAAAATCTACAGTACTTCTCTCGCTGCTGTTTTATTCAGCCAGAATTATTCTAAATGATATTGTTTTCTCCCCCCACCCCCTTAAAGGTAATAAATAAAAATGCACTATTAAAGCACAACAGTCAGCTCCTTTTAAATATTACATTGAATGCGACCTTCTATTCTACAATCTGTCCTTCCGTTGCGCCACATGATTAAACTTGCATGCCATTAATAAATATATAATGTGCTTAACATCATATTAGATCAAATATTCAATAAGCTTCACTAAATATATGGGAATAGAAGAGTAATTACAGACTGTCAATTGCTTTGCTTTGGTAGAGACTCTCACTCTTTAGAAATATGAATACATACAATTTATTATAGACATCCATGCAGTGTTAGGTGATACTAGTAAAAGTAATCTAAAATATATTACAGATTTCATTGGCTACATAGCAGTGGTATAAAAGAGCTAACACGTTTCAGCGAAAGCCTCTTAGCTAAATATACACAGGAACATCAATACATATACAGTAAGGTCTATTTATATTTGGACACAGGCTCAATTTTTGTTTTTTTTCAGGTGTTTACCAAAACATATTCAGGCTATAGTTATATAATGGATATGGGCTGAAAGAGCACACTCTCAGGTTTAATTTGAAGGTATGTATATCCAAATTGGAGGAAGGGTTTAGGAACTACAGCTCTTAAGAGTAGCCACCCCTCCTTTTTCAAGGGACCAAAAGTAATTGGACAGTTAAATGAAAAGCTGTTTCACAGCCAGGTGTGGGCTACTCCTTCATTATTTCTTCATCAATTAAGTAGGTTGTAATGCCTATGAAATGTTTTGGCCTTGGACCCTTTGTTTCTTGGGGAATTTTTACAATAAAGCATTGTTGCCCATATGCCAGGAGCACAAGAAATTACATTGATGTCATTTGTCTAGGCTAAAGGAACAGAGACAATAAACTGCTTAAAGCAGATAAAAAGTGTTTGTTAGATTGAACTTGTTGTGATATGAAGAAATGTTACATTAGACTGATTAAATTAGAAAAGAACTTATTTGTGCATTTAAAAATGTTTACTTGTTTGAGAAGTTAGAAATTCTTAAATTAAGAGTAGGTAAGAAGTTGTTTGTGTAGAAAGAGATGTTTCATTAGGATTGGGGGTACCAGATAAGAAGTTGTTTGTCCAGTAAAGTGACTGGGTGTGACTCTTACCTCAGGGGACCTTTCTGCTAACTCCTCGTGAGGTGGGTGTGGCGCCCGCCCATTTCAGGAAAGTTGCCAGAAGCGCTTAACAGAGTATTTAAAGCAAAGCCTGGACATGGTAAAGGCAGACGCCCTCCCATGCGAAAGAGGACGCTACATGGGCTTATTGGTCAATCGCGCTTCAAGGCTTCTCCACGTTTCCCTGTGCATTATGGTTCCGATGGGGTTTCTTCCTTCCCGTCTTACTGTAGCTTCCGTAATGTATTAACTCTATGTCGCTGTCAAAAGATGTGCTTATTTCATGCTGTAATGCTCACATTACTATTGGTGTGTGTTATTATGCAAACTGTGATAACATATCCTCCTGTGTGTTGTGTGGTAATAAAAGTAGAGGTTTTGACAGTGCAATAATATTGCAGTTGGATTCTGTTATTTCTTGGGGTGCTGAGTGGATGCTGTGTGATGTGTCAGGGCAGCTGTGTACACTTGGTAGCGGGTCTCTCACATGCTTAGAATAATGGTGTAAGTGCTGGTTAATTGTACCTGTGTGGTGTTTTTTACTTGCTCTTGGTTAATTGTAGCTGTGTGGTGTTTGTGACTTGCTCTTGTTTAATTGTACCTGTGTGGTGTTTGTGACTTGGTCTTGGTGTTAGTATCCAGCTTTGCATTACACAGGTAAAAGGTCTGGAGTTGATTCTAAGTGTGGTATTTGCATTTGGAATCTATTGCTGTGAACCTACATCATGCATTCAAAGGAGCTGTCCATGCAAGTGAAACAGGCCATTGTAAGGCTTCAAAAACTACTTAAATCCATCACAGAGATAGCAGCAACATTAGGAGTGGCCAAATCAACAGTTTGGTACATTCTGAGGAAAGAAGAATGCACTGGTGAGCTCAGCAACATAAAAAGGCATGGAAGTCCTCAGAAGACAACAGAAGACCACAGAAGAAAAACCCATTCTGAATGACACTCTCCAGGAGGTGGGCGTATCATTGTCAAAGTCTAAATCAAGAGAAGACTTCAGGAGAGCAAATACAGAGGAGGTGCAAACCAATCATAAGCCTGAAGAATAAAAAAGCCAGATTAGACTTTGCCAAAAAACATCTATAAAAGCCAGACCAGTTGTGGAAAAGCATTCTTTGTAGGGATGAAACTAAGATTAATCTGTACCAGAATGACAGGAAGAAGAAGGTGTGGAGAAGGCTTGGAACAGCAAATGATCCAAAGCACATAACGTCTTCTGTAAAATATGGTGGAGGCAGTGTGATGGCATGGACATACATGGCTTCCAGTGGCACTGAGTCCATTGGTGTTTATTGATGTGACAAAAGACATAAGCAGCTGGATGAATTCTGAAGTGTTTAGAGATAACATACAAAGTAGTCACATACAGTGGGTAAAGTCCCCTCCATGAAACAAGTGGTTAATCCGACAGCAAACAAGGCTTGGATCAGAAAATGTAGTTAAAAAATTATTATTTTATTCATGGAAAAAAATTGCAATACATAAGAGCTAGTGGTAACGCATGGTGCTCAATAGCTACAACATATACATAAACATACAAACAATATTAAAAACAATGTCAAGATGGAAACGTCTGGATGTCATATAAATTGTGTGCATATAACCCCTGAAGGGTGCTTATCACAAGGATATATACAGTTGTGTTCAAAATAATAGCAGTCAGACATCACTAACCTGATCAATCATTGTTTTTGGTAGAAATTATATTTCTACATGGCAAATAATTTACTAGCAGGTGTAGTAGAGTAATATAAATCCAACAGACCCAACAGTCATGACATGCATGCTGCTGATTCTGTGTAATTGAATCACTAATTGAAAGGGGCATGTTCAAAATAATAGCAGTGTGGAGTTCTATTAGTGAGGTCATTCATTCTTTGAAAAACAGGTGGCAATTATTGCCCTTATTTAAGGAAGGAAGGCAGCAAATGTTGTACATGCTGGTTACAGTGCATTTCTCTCTGAAATTCTGAGGAAAATGGGTCGTTCCAGACATTGTTCAGAAGAACAGTATACCTTGATTAAAAAGTTGATTGGAGAGGGGAAAACATATAAAGAAGTGCAGAAAATGATAGGCTGCTCAGCTAAAATGATCGCAAATGCTTTAAAATGGCAACCAAAACCTGAAAGATGTGGAAGAAAGCGAAAAACTACCAATCAAATGGATAAAAGAATAGCCAAATTGGCAAGGACTCAGCCAACAATCAGCTCCAGGAAGATCAAAGAAGGTCTAAAGTTACCTGTGAGTACTGTTACAATTAGAAGACGCCTATGTGAAGCCAAGCTATCTGCAAGAAGCCCCCGCAAAGTCCCACTGTTGAAAAAAAAGACGTGCTGAAGAGGTTACAATTTGCCAAAGAGCACATTGACTGGCCTAAAGAGAAATGGTGCAACATTTTGTAAACTGATGAAAGTAAGATTGTTCTTTTTGGGTCTAGTGGTCGGAGACAGTTTGTCAGATGACCCCCGAAACACCAAATTCAAGCCACAGTACACTGTGAAGACAGTGAAGCATGGTTGCGCAAGCATCATGATATGGGGATGTTTCTCATACTACGGTGTTGGGCCTATTTATCGCATACCAGGGATCATGGATCAGTTTGAATACATCAGAATACTTGAAGAGGTCATGCTGCCTTATGCTGAAGAGGAAATGCGCTTGAAATGGGTGTTCCAACAAGACAACGACCCCAAACACACCAGTAAACGTGCAACATCTTGGTTCCAGACCAACAAGATTGACGTTATGGAGTGGCCAGCCAAATCCCCAGATCTTAATCCAATAGAAAACTTGTGGGGTGACATCAAAAATGCAGTTTCTGAGGCAAAACCAAGAAATAGAGAAGAACTGTGGAATGTAGTCCAATCATCCTGGGCTGGAATACCTGTTCACAGGTGCCAGAAGTTGGTTGACCCCATGCAACACAGATGTACAGCAGTTCTCAGAAACAGTGCTTATACAACTAAATATTAAGTGATTCAAAGGAAAGCAAAATCTTCAAACATTTTTCAGTTTATATAGTGAATGTTTAAGTTTGTAAAGAAGAATACAAATACTGCTATTTTTTTAACAGTCTAATATTCACTTTTTTTAGAGCAACGCAAATTTGATATATTTTTCTTCATGTTTTGATTTGGAATAGAATGTGTAGTGTTCCCAATGCATTTGTGTGTATGGAAATAAAAGCTATTAGAAGGATTTTGAGCTTTATTCACTTTTTTCAGCACACTGCTATTATTTTGAACACAACTGTATATACAGCTGGCAATAGCAGTTAAGAGCAAAACTGCAAGGATATATATATATATATATATATATATATATACACACAAATACCCCAGGGCCCATAACTGATTGATGGTTTAAGTAATGATGGTATCCACAGAGGAAAATAATCCCAGAGTGGTGATCTAACACCGGGACAGTGGAAGATGGACCCCGAATCACCAGCAGCCACCACAATGGTAGATGCTGTTGGAATCCAAAGGATGATGGCTTATAAATTGGTGATGGACATGTAATGTATACAGATGTCAATTAATGGTCTCCATCCATTCAGTCAGTCAAATAGAGTTCACTTTTCTGACATAGGTATGGTCACCTTAGTAACATCAACTTGTCAAATTTAAAACAGCAGAGATAGAGGTGATGGATTTCCCTTATGATGCAGCAGTGAATATCCCAGAAAATATGGTAAGTTCATCATCAAGGAATGCACGAAGAGCACAGAACTTCCACTTCAATGTCCAATGGTTGGGCAAGGCCAGAAACAGTGTGTGGAATATTAAGCTCACTAATGGTGCAGCTGAAACCTGGGAGCTATTACCATTATCATGCACCTGGCAAATTATGAGTAGGTCTGTGCAATAATATATGTCGTTGCCATCATAGTCCCATTGCTGGCCAGGGCAGTGGACAAATTCTCAGTTTTAGCAGACCACGGCCATCTCTGTATTTGCACTTGGTGTGTTCTAGGTCTCCTGATATGCGGTAAGATTTCAGGGCTGAAAATAGCGATCAACTCTCCCTCCGTAAGTTCCAACACCATCGTGGCTTGGGGGCATGAGTGTTTAGAGATATACTGTCAGCCCAGATTCAGCCAAATGCAGCAAAGCTGATTGGACGGCCCTTCACAGTACAGATGGACAGTGGTCCAAAACACATTGCAAAAGCAACCCAGGAGCTTTTGAAGGCAAATAAGTGGAATATTTTGCAATGACCAAATCAATCAGCTAATCTCAACCCAATTGAGCATGTATTTCACTTGCTGAAGGCAAAACTAAAAGGCAGAAAGACCCACAAACAAAGAACAACTGAAGACAGCTGCAGTTAGAGCCTGGTAAAGTCTCAGAAAGAAGGAAACCCAGTCTTTGGTAATATCTGTGGATTCCAGACTTCAGGCAGTCATTGCCAGTAAAGGATTCTCAACAAAATATTAAAAATAACATTTATTTATGATTATATGGAGGGACTGTGTATAAAAATAGTTTCAGTTCCTAAAATTTGTACTTGATATTTATGTTCAACCCCTTGAATTAAAGCTGAAAGTCTGCACTTCAAAGTAATTTGGATTGTTTTGTTTTAATTTATTCTGGTGGCATACAAAGCCAAAAGAATGAAAATTGCGCCTGTGTCCAAATATATATGGACCCAACTGTATACATACTTAATCCATAGACAAATACATGTTAAACAATTAAGCAATCAAGCAAATAAAACCAAAATCCAATTGGTATAGTAACAGCACAGTGGCTAAATGGTTAGCACTTCTGCCTGGCAGTACTAGGGTCATTGGTTCAAATCCCAATCACGGCACCACCTGCCTGGAGTTTGCATATTCTCCCTGTGCCAGAGTGGGTTTCCTCTGGGTACTCCAGTTTTCTCTCACACTCCAAAGACATGCTGGCAGGTTAATTGGATCCTATCTAAATTGGCCCTAGCATGTGTATGTATGAATGTAAGTTAGAAACCTTAGATTGTACGCCCTTGAGGGTTAGGGACTGGTGTGAATGTACAATATATATATATGTAATGCACTATATAAGTACTTGTAATAAGTAAAATAAAAATAAAATTGGTGGACAAGGAAAGTGGGTCTGGGAATGAACAAACAGAATATTAACCCCTTATGGTACACATAGATAACACACTTAAAAATCAGGAAAAATATGGAGTTGCTGGAATTGTGTCACCTGAGATGACAGGATTCTCAACCTCATCTAAAATTCAAAAATAAATCATCATATTAAGGTAAAAAAAAGAAAAGGGAAAAATAATGATTATGCTACTATTAGGAAATGACAGAGTAAAGATTGAGCTACAGTGTTGATCCCAGTAAGGTAACATAAAAACCAAAAGCTGAAAGTAGTAGTGGCATGGGGGGGGGCAGAAATCAGATAAAGAGTAATTAATAATACCCTCAAGACTGTCCCATTTTAGAAAAAGATCCACGTCCTATCTGGAATTTAGTCCAGCGGGGATCCCAATGTCAGAATACACAGATCAGCACTGACAGAAGTGCTGATCTAGCAAGGAAATACCAACAGGGTGGCTGAACAGTAGACTGACTTTCGTTCAATCACAGTGGCCACACATAGATTTAAGATTGTCTGGTTCCTGCTGAACTGGCTGAATTTCGATCCATGAATGGGGGGCATTAGACAACTGTCACTTTAAAAGATTTACCCTCACCTTTTTTCCGATGACAGCCCTAAGAGTTTTGATTTCCCCTCGCTTTCTGTCTTAGAGACAATAATAAACCAATACAAACAGAGTAGATCGCTCCAAAGGTAAATTAGGAGAGAGTCTGTGACCTTCTTCCCTCCTCCCAGGGCACAGTGCCTTATCAGCTGATCATCAGGCCTGAAGAAGGAGGGACAGGTTAGGTGTAAGCTCAGAGATCATCATGGTGCTCCACAAGGTCTTCCATTGAGAGCTGTGATAGAAAAGCGCAGAAGTAGGGAAGTACAGAGAGTGAAAAAACATTTGTAGCACCGGAGGAAAGATAGAGAGAAGTCATTACCTGACCCCAAATTAGGGAAATCACTCACCTTTTCTAGGTATGATAATCTGCAGCATTCAGGGCAAAGTAAGAGAGGAGGAGAACAAACTAGCAAAAAGCTGGTCTTAAATTTAAAAGTAAATTAGATGTGTGTGTATGAAAGAAAAACCTTTTATAGGCTACAAGAATGTGTTCATTTTACAAAAGTGGCAAGTAATTAAGGCAGACATAAGAAATAGTGATATATTTTACCCACGGGAGCTCAACAAACTTCAAAGATCCATCGGACCGATTTTCTGTAAGTCTCCCTTATGTGAACTGCCAGTCTCATTGATTGTTTTAACATTAGCAGTCTCTATCTCCCTTACCAGGGGCAATCACAGATCAGAACAAACAGTAAATGAGAAGATTTGCAAGAAAAGTGATAAAACAGGTTCTGCACCTTATGTTATTCTATTGGTATTTATATCTTTTCTGTCACATTACATTACAGGTATGTCAAATTGTAAAGTCTATGCAAAAACATTTAGAAAATTTGCATAGCAACCAATCTATTGCTATGCAATTTCAAGCTCTCATTTTATTAGTGTAGACTACAAATTAAGGGAAGCTCTCGATTGGGTGCAGTGGAAAACTCCACTGAGTTGTTTAAAGTAATGCCAAAAATACACTTCTAGCTAATAGGGATCAAAAAGCCACTTAAACCCTACTCTCTTTTACAGCTAAGGAAGCTGCCATCTTTGCCTCTGTTTGATCTGCAGTTGCCACAGTGCTGCACATGTGAACAGTCATGACACCAGATTGCTTGACAGTTTGGTTGGGAGCAGAAGCAACTGTGACAGTTATCGTTCATGGCATGCACTGAATGTAACTGTTTTAAGAAACTGTTAAATTGATGGATTTAGCTCCAATTTAAAGTAGAACTAAACCTATTGATTTAACGTTTCCCAAAAGAGTTAAAGAGGAACTATACTCACCTTGAATCCATCGATGCTCCCTCCCCGGAACTCACTACCAGCCTTTGACATCTTAAGGCAGCCGGCTTGTGGGTCTCGACTGCAGGCCACTGGCACTGGCCGGGCCAAAATGATGTCACTCCCACACATGCACTGGAGTTTTGTTAGATTGGCAGAATTTGTGCAATGAGCTGTGCTTGAACACCTAACAGGGGCAGGTAAGTAGCTTTAATGCAGAAGAGACAAAGCATGCCTCTTGTGCATTAAAAATCCTTCCTGTGGGTCCATTTTCATGTCTGAGCCTTTAAATTCAAGGCATGCCATGAATAATAATAAACAAACAGAAGGCGCCGCCATCTACGTGTATCAATTTAATATTAAATTGGTTGCACTGTTTCCCATTCTTACAACACTGATCTTCCATAAATACGGTCTAGTAGGTGAGTGTTGTCACCCTAGGATAGGAAGTGTACTACTGACAGGCTCTCCATGTAAAAATAAAGGAAAAAAAGCCTGAAGAGAAAAGTAATACAGCCACCACATCTAAGGATTCGTAAGCTGTGATATATTACACTTTTGTTCTTGGTTTTAGTATACTTTAGGGCTGCTACTGTAATGTCATAGAGAAATGGACGCCGCTCTAACCACAATGAGTCAGGTATATGAGATGGCTTCAGCTGCTACTCCAGCCATGCCCTCTGATGTGTTTCGCCCCACCCACCAGGAGTGGTGTAGCGGCTGAGGCCATCTTATACACCTGATTCATTGGGCTGGTTAGAGAGGCGTCTGTTTCTCTGTCACACTGGAGCTACTGGAAGCACTTCAGGACACCAGCTCTCTCCTCTCTGTATACCGGCTGGGTAACCGTCTTCTGCTTTCTGGCTTGGCATTGTGTAAAAAAAGCTGTTTGATCCTGACCTCACTGATCCTCCCCTTCTTCCAGTGTCACCCTCTTATCTCCTGATAAGGCATATTGTGTGGAGTCACTCTGCACATGCTGAGTTTGGTGTGTATTGCTAGAGAGGGGTTTGTTTTTTTTCATGGGAGAGTGTATGTGATCAGCACTGTCCAGAGAGAGGTCAGGGGTTCTGCATCTTCCTAGAGCAGAATGAAAACTCCTCCTGTAAGCTTTAACCAGTGCTCTGCTGAACACTGATAGAAGTCACAAGACTGCTCTAACTGCTGATGAGAAAAGGTATTTAGCAGTTTATATTGAATGAATGCAGGGTCCTGGGTTTACTAACACTTTGTTACATCATTGGTAAATAGTATATTATACACTTCTTGAAAACAAATAAAATAAAAACAGCTACAGCCTGATCTGAGTGTAAGTGATGAAATCATTACAGATGGGTTCCCTTTAGATGTTCCTGTGACATAGGTTTATACACATGGGCTTATTGTATGTTTGCACTGAAAAATACCACTAGACATGAGAGGTTTTCTCAGACACACTTTGAGAGGTCAGGGGTTCTGCATCCTCCTAGAGCAGAATGAAAACTCCTTGCTTTTATTTTTTCCTCAACTATCTGGTAAATGATAACTTTGGTTGTTGCTAAGCCTTCCAAGCATTGATGTCCATACTTTTATATCCTCTTTTCAATTCCCTACTTTGCTTTTTCTGTAGTCCCCAAATAATCGGACCTGAGATGAACAGGAATGCTATCAAGGCATGCTGATATTTTTTTTTATCAATGCTTTTAACTATTTCTAAAAATGATTGTTTTAAAAAGAAACATTTAAAGCAGAACTCCAGGCAAAAAACTTCTTTACATGTGCTTGTTGCTGATTTCCTACCTTCACTGAATATGTCATCCGTCTTCTGTTAATAGCAACTCAATAGTTGCTCTGAAATAGCCTATTCATTTCCAAATCAAACCGTTTATTCTCTTTGGTTTCCTGTTTGTAAGACCAGCGGTTGCTATACCTGCTATTCCCCCAGCCACTGGTCTTGGCACATTCCTTCTGTAGTTCTTTCTCCAAGAAGCAGTGATGTAATTCAGCCCCGCTTACAGACACGTTCAATATGTACAGGTCAAGTGTGCCCACCCACATTCACTACAATTCCCTGTGGTTGATGGGAACTGTAGTTTCCTTTTACTGCAGAGAGAGGAGAGGAGTATGATGTAATCACTGAAGTTACACCTCCTCCTTGGCAGGTAAAGTGGAAAAGGAAGAACAAGAGGAAAGTAATACAAAAAAGGACTAGGTGCCTAGGAAAAGTACAACGCAAAACTACTAAAATAAAGATAG
Organism: Staurois parvus; assembly: GCF_062004578.1. Classification (NCBI taxonomy): domain Eukaryota; kingdom Metazoa; phylum Chordata; class Amphibia; order Anura; family Ranidae; genus Staurois; species Staurois parvus. The sequence goes on along the minus strand of NW_028318117.1, from coordinate 11,572,782 downwards.
ATGGTGCAAGACTGACAACTCTGAGTTAGATGAGAAAGACTGTACTTGTATGGTATTTAAGAACTGGTTGTTTAATTTTTTAGGCCACCAAAGTAAAAAAGATAATCAACATGGAGATACTGGATAAAAGACGTAGTAAAGAGCACTACTACGCTAAAATAATGTATTCTGATAGCTATGATGATGGTATTCAGTCTTCAATATATGAATTCCAATTTGTCATTTTATATGCCTTTAGTTATATTTTTCCTCAAACCTACTTATAGGACAAATTTTCCATTATATTTAACAGTTACATAGGTTGGGAGAAACGATAACACCACCAAGAGCGATTCAGTAGTTGCAGCACTTCATACCTAAAAGTTCAAACTCTGCTTTGCCCTATAGTAAAGTAAAGGCCAGTGGGAAACACAGGCATCCAACACACTTGGAAGTGTATCAGACATGAAATGTCTTGCAGAGAGTGAAGATTCCACTGAAGGACAGCAGCAATGGTAAGTATAAAGGCTCTACTTTTGCATGGTATTTTGACTTGAATTTTTTTTTCTAATTCTAAGACAGAGTTGCTTTAAACCAAGTGAATAAAATATCACCATTTTCTGCACCCCAGGTTGTCCCAACCCTTGTCACTGTCACTTTTGCCAGGTAACTTGGTAGCCCCCCTTTACTTAGTATGAGTTCTTCATACTGCATACATTTGTTAATAATATTAGAACAGTCTTTCAGCGCATTGGTGTTACAGATGTCTGAGAGTTCAGTCCCTTTGCTGCTTTCAAATTAACTAGATTAAGTGATTTCTTATAATCACCAGCAAACGTGTTCTTTTTAAAAAGCAGTCATTTTGGGAATGGATTTAAATGTCTGATTGTTCTGGGGCATTGGGAGCTCATTAATTTGAAAAAATGCTTGTTAATGTGCATAGGTTAACATCAGACTAGAACAGGTCTGAATGGGCAATGGAACAGGTCTGAATGGGCAATGGAACAGGTCTGAATGGGCCCTCTTTAGAGCAGGTTCTGATTGCGTATGTGTTATTTTTCCTGGTTTCTGGCCTAGGCCAAAATTATGTCATATATCCAGGAGTCTCCATGGGCATTTTATTTTCTTCATCTGGAGGTGAGGAGGAGGAGCTTTCTCAGCTAAGTGCACCCTCCTGCCTACATGCCTGAGCTAAGGGCACATGGATTACAGGAAGCAAATGCTACATTAATTATCTACCCTTACTCAAGATGGCGGCAGCTAGAAATGCTAGGTGGGTTTTTCAAAGTGCTTCTTAACAAAATAACGCATGGAGACATGTATAAAAATATCTAGTTCTCTATACCTAAGACTACTTCTTCACATGGCCTTGTTGTTGATTCCCTACCTTTACAAAATATGTCATCCATCTTCTGGTTCACTCAGTAGTTGCTCTAAAATAGCCTATTCATTTTCAAATCAAACCATTAATTCTCTTTGGTTTCCTGTTTGTAAGACCAGTGACTGCTATGCCACCTATTTCCCTAGCCACTGGTCTTGGCACATCCCTTCTGTAGTTCTCTCCTGGAAGCAGTGATTTAATTCAGCTCCACCTGCAGTGGTGGGCCGACCGAGACTTTCAGACACATTGCACACACACAGGCCTAGTGTACTCACCCACATTCACTACCATTCCCTCCTTGGCAGAGCAGATGCTGTTATCGGTTGAATTACAGAGATAAGGTCATGAAAAATTCAATTTAACTTTTCTCCTAAATGGTATTTTCAAAATTGTATTAACTGTTTAGTGTTTTGTGTAGGGGGTGTACTAATGGGTGATTTTTTTGCCTGCCCTGGAGTTCTTCTTTAATCATATCTTTGTATGTCAATGCTTGTTGATGGACACAATAGGGGTTATTTACTAAAGCTGGAGGGTGCAAAATCTGTTGCAACTCTGAATAGAAACCAATCAGCTTCCAGGTTTTATTGCTAAAGCTTAACTGAACAAACTGAATTTACAAACTGACTGGCCACCATGCACAGCTTCACCAGATTCTGAGTGCGCCAGCTTGTGGGTCTCGTAACTTTTTCCTATTTAGGGACTGGCAGAGCACACTTGGTGATTATGTTAAATAGATATTCTGAATTTGTCATATGAGGTATTGGTTATATGGGGGCCTTTGTGCTGTTTTAGGTTGGGATTATTCTGTTTGTTAAATAACTTCATATTTTAGATTGTATCAGTGAGGGCATTATATATAATTTATTGGAGCTGTTCTTTCCTAGATTTTCTGCCATTATATTTGCTCTTGGTCAGTACCCTGGTAAAGCATGGAAAAAACAGGCAGCACAGTGGCTAAATGGTTAGCACTTCCACCTGGCAGTATTGTGGTCGTTGGTTCGAATCCCAACCACGGCAACTCCAGCCTGGAGTTTGCATGTTCTCCCCGTGCTCGCGTAGGTTTCCTCCCACACTCCAAAGACATGCTGGTAGGTTAATTGGATCCTGTCTAAATTGTCCCTAGTATGTGTATGTATGAATGTAAGTTAGAACAACGGTCTGGATAAAAGTGCACAGATGTGTCCCAAAGGAAATAAGTGAATGGTATATGTCAACTATGATTGGTGGGGAAAAAAACTCACTGCTGCCATGGTAAAAACACATCGGTTTGTGGGAGGTATAAACAGGAGCCAGGCGCTGTGTAGTTTTGTGATAAAAATAATACACCTTGTATGGAGGTGTGCCTTTAATAATTCATATGGTAAAAAAATATATAAATAACCAGCCTGTGGCTTTAGGAAGCCAGGTTCCAAGATGGACGGCCCGTCCGCTCAGAGGGAAGCAGTGGAGTAGAATGCCTGTCAGAGACTTGACAAAGCGCATGCGCGCGAAACATGTTGTCCCGGCAACCGGCCTCTTCCTTCTAAAGCTGCGGCTCCAGCAAGAGTTCCCCCCCTCCGTCTCTCCACATCGTGGTGACGTCATCCAGGACGCTGGGACGTCGAGTACACGTGGTCCCTGCTCTGACAGGCATTCTACTCCACTGCTTCCCTCTGAGTGGACGGGCCGTCCATCTTGGAACCTGGCTTCCTAAAGCCACAGGCTGGTTATTTATATTTTTTTTACCATATGAATTATTAAAGGCACACCTCCATATAAGGCGTATTATTTTTATCACAAAACTACACAGCGCCTGGCTCCTGTTTATACCTATGAATATAAGTTAGGGACCTTAGATTGTACACCCCTTGAGGGTTAGGGACTGATGTGAATGTACAATATATATGTAAAGCACTGCATAAATTTACGGCACTATAGAAGTACCTGAAATAAATAAATATGTCTGAAGATACAACTTTATTTTTTTTTTAAAAAACAGGATTGTTGCTTAGTGCCAGGGATGGATGGTGGTAGTTTACAGAAGGTATCTAGTGTGTTAATGATGGCTTGGAGATTGTAGATCCCAAGGCATTTGTGTAAACATCTAACTCAGGTACCTGCAGCCTGTTCACTATGGTAAAAACTCGGATATTTCCTTATCTGCACAGTGCAGAGAGGAATCAGCCTAAACATAAACACCCACGCACAGGCTGATAGGCGCAGAGCCCAAACACAATCACCCACACATTTCTATGAAGAGGACGGGATCCTGACTGATCCATCGACCCCAACACATACACCATGCTAATGGAAAGAAAGCGTGTGTCCTGAGAGATAGCAAATATTAAACGTCTTCTGCGAGTCGTCATTAAAAGGTGATGTCACCAACAAAGATTACACAAAAAAAAAACTGTCATAGGAACATAAACACCATTAGCGCTTCAGCACATTGCAAAAACATGTATAGAGTATAAGAAAGGTCCACATAGATGACTCAAAATTTGAGCTGTGGGCAAGCAGCACCGGGCTCGACAAAGGTTGATTTAAAAATTGACTGACCTGTGTAGATAATTATCTGCCAAGTCATGATCCTATGCAGTGACTGTGCAGTATTGCCACTGCATGCAATAGCTGGCAGTAATTAATTGAACATGGGTTTATTAAGCTCCTTCAGCCTGTTTACGTCCAGCTTAAAGTGATATTAACGGCAATTTTTTTAAATAAAAAATTAATACATGTAATACTTACCTGCTCTGTGCAGTGGTTTGGCACAGAGCAGCCCCAATTCTCTATTCTTAGGTCCCCCGCTGGTGCTCCTGGCCCCCCACTCCTGTCAACTGCCCCTAGAGCAAGCAGCTTACTATGGGGGCACCCAAGCAGGCTCGCTCCCAAGCCACTGCTCTGTGTGTCCATTCATGTACAGGGCCTCGGCTCGACCCCTCCACCTCTCTTTCCTCATTATTTCACAGACTGTGATTGCCAATGGCTCCTGCTACTGTCTCAGCCAATGAGGAGGGAGAGTCCTCGGAGAGCTGAAACTCTAATGCACATCGCTGGATTGCGATGGGGCTCAGGTAAGTATTAGGGGGGCTGCTGCACACAAAGTTTTTTACCTTCATGCATGGAATGCATAAAGGTAAAATACCTTGAGCCTTTACAACCACTTTAAAGCGTATCTAAACCTATGAAAAAATGTATAATATTGCCGCTTACCAATCCTTAGGATATGGCAACTGCATTTATTTCCTTTTTTCACACTTTTTTCCTTTATTTTAACAAGGTAATTCTGACATTAACACACTTCCTGTCCAAGGGTGACTGACAACCGCATTGAGCAGCATTGTCATCCTAAGACAGAGACTACATAACACTGTGTGAGGACTACAGCACACCTCCTTCTCTTCTTCATAGCATAGACAAGCCTTTTGTGGTCCAAAGAGATAGCAGGGAAAAATTCTATAACAGTCCAGAAACAAATAGCACAGGATCAGCTCACAAGATTTCTGACTAGATAAACAGCTTTTTTTTTTCCACTTTTTGAACATGTATAACAAAACATTTTCAATTGTATATATTTAACCACTTCAAGTCCAGAATATTGTACCCCTTTGCAGTCCAGGCATTTTCAGTTTTCAGTGCTGTCACACTTTGAACAATTACTCACGCAGCACTATACACAAATGAATTTTATATACAATTTTTGAGATAGATAGAGCTTAATCACCACTGATTTTTTTTTGTATATGAAAGAAAAAAGACCAAAAATTATGAAAAAGACATTTTCTTGGTCTTCTTTTTAAATAAAATTTTACAAATAAAAAATCTTTTTTCATAAATTTAGGCCAAAATGTAGTCTTTCATTTCGTTTGCAAAAAAAAGCCAGATCCGTGGATATTGTTTAGTCTGAACTTGCGTAGCGGCAATCAGGAACATCGATGCTTGCTTACACTGGTCTGGGGACAGTGCGAATGGTGTGATGGTGATAAGGAACACTGCAGCTGGTAGACACTGGTCTGGTGACACTGGGACTGGTGTAGCAGTGATCAGAAAATTGTTGCTGCCTGCACTGGTCTGCTGTGGTGGCAATCAGAAACATGGATTCTAGCTACACTGACCTGGAGACACTGTGACTGGTGTGGTAGTAGTCAGAGGCACTGTTGCTGGCTGCACTATTTGGGCTCATTCACACGTGATGTTGGGCAGCCGTAAAAGTTCACAGTTGAGCCACAGTTTTACGACCACTCAACTGCTACCCAGTAGTGAATTTAGGTTTTGTGCTGCCCTAGGCAAAACAAAAATCAGTGTCCCCCCCCCCCCCCAGAGAGAGCCTGACACCAACAAGCACCACCACCCTCTCCCCTCCCTCCCGCGAAGAAAGCCTGACATTTACCAACAACACCCCTGCCCCCCTTCACCACCCGAGAGAGCCTCTCACTACCACCCCCCATACACCAGCCACCGGCCCCGTCTTCCCATGGAGATAGAGAAAAACACTGATCTGCCCAGCTCCGGAAATCCCCGGGAATGAGAATCGGGGCTCTGCATACACCATCACGCAGCCTCTCTCGGATCCCCCCCCTGGTCCCTATGCCACATGTGCCCCTTCTGCCGAGGGGTAGTGCTGCCCCCATGAAAAATGGTGCCCTAGGCAAATGCCTTGTGGTAAATACGCCCCTGCTGCTACCCTCTTTAGCTGCAGAGGCAACAGTCAGGGGTATACACATGCCGCAACTGCAATGCTCTGCTTCGCAGCTGTGGCAGAAATTATACCCCTGTAGGTCCACTGATCATGAGCCATTGAAGTGATAGGGGGTGTTTGTGCAGGGTCCAAGGGGTTACCAGTGAGGAGGAAGCCATACAATGTTCTATGGGGCCGTGCTGCAAAGCATGCGACTGTGGTGCAGTAGTGTGGCAATTATAAGTTAAATTAGGTGGTGAGGAGGTGACATAGCACCTCCTTGCTGCCTATCAAATGCCCTCCGAAAAAGTCTTCCATCTCAGACCACCCTTCAAGGGGCACTGCTTGTGTGAATGAGCCTTTAAAGCAACACTATCCGTACATTTTGCGATGAAACAAAAGCTTACCTTGTAAAGAAGATATAATATACTTACTAGTCCTGCCATCTGCATTGTCAAACTTTCCTCTCTGAAAGAGATCAGCAAACTCTTCATCCAACACACTTTAAGGTCCCATTCACAGCACAATTGCTGCGATTCTGCCTGCAAACTCAAATCACACTGCAATAGTGGCAAAACCATTCCTTTTCAAACACGGTGTGATTGATGCGCAATAAATTGAGCTGCAATCGTGGCAAACAGCATTGCACAAAGCTTGTTGCCCAAAAGAAGCTCCTGCTCCTTTTTGGGCAATAAGCTTTGCACAATGCAGCTCACCCGCAATTGCAGGGCATTTATCATGTAAAAATTGCGGCAGATTGAAAATATGTCACCAGCACACCAAGGATCTCCAGAACGGGTCCAATGCTTTATTAAACGATCACATCATAATAACCGAGGAAATCTTTCAGAGCATGCAGGACCCAGGCACATCGGGCATGTGACTGATGGGATGCCTGATGAAGGGGTCCTGAGCGACTTCAAAACGTTGCCTCAGTTATTATGATGTGATTACTTAACAAAGCTTTGGACCTGTTCTGGATATCTGTGGTGTGTTGGTGACATACTTTCACTTTGATGTCTTTGGTAACCAGTCGGTGGTCACTGCAGCACCCATCTACATATACAGCCATTCTGCAGAAACGTGTGCATATGGAATAATGTATTTGTATTCGACGATTGCGGCAGAAATGCACCACCATTAGGTGCCATTGAAAAAAAATGGTACCTGAACACACGTGGCACATTTTGCCACTATTGCAGTGTGATAATTGGAACGATTCTGCCAGAGAGTGTTCTGTTTCTTCTGCTCACCTTTAGGGGCCAAAAGAGGAAACCAAAGCTTTCCGCAGGAGACCAAGCATGCAAGCACCCCCAGCAAGGTGTCAGATGAAGAAGATTCTTTTGCAGTGGTATCTCTTGAAGAAAGCAAAGATCAGCACCTTGAGAGGTGGAACAGATATAATATTTCTTCATTACAGGGAGAAATATTTGTTTTATTTTTAAAGGGTTACTAAACCCAGGATCCAGCATTCACTATATCTGGTCTTACACAGTACAGAGAACATGGAAATGCAATTATTTTAGTAAATATAAACTGCTAAATACCTTTTCTCATCAACAGAGGAGCAGTCTTGTGACTTCTATCAGTGTCCAGCACTGGTTAAAGCAGGGGTCCTCAAACTTTTTAAACGGGGGGCCAGTTCACTGTCCCCCAGACTGTTGGAGGGCCGGACTATAGTTTTATAAAAAAACTATAAACAAATTCCTATGCACACTGCACATATCTTATTTTGAATTGAAAAAACAAAACGGAAACAAATACAATATTTAAAATGAAGAACAAGTAAAGTTTAATCAACAAACTTATTAGTATTTCAATGGGAACTATGGGCCTGCTTTTGGCTAATGAGATGGTCAATGTCCGGTTCCATATTTGTCAGTGTCCATCAATGCAGCCTTACCAGTCCACATCATTTCAGCCTCACCAGTGCCCATGTTGGTGGAACTCCGCTTTTAGCCCAGGCTCACACTGGTGTGGTGCGGGAACAGGCACAATTACAGAGTCGGTTCCCGCACCACACTTCCAGTTCACACTGCCCTGTGCGAACCGCTGCGGGTGTCATTAAAATGTTAATGACACCCGTAGTTTTGTTCACAGATCGCACTGCGATCTGTGAACTCGCACAGGAATCAGATCGCATAGGTGAGAAGACCCATGTGATCCGATTCCACTGCAGGAAAAAAAAGGCACGTGTGCCTTTTTTCTTCCAAATCTAATGCAAGTTCAGCCATACAAGCATAAGGCTGAACTCGCACTGCTCAGAGATCACATGTGATCCGCACTGTGGGAATTACATGTGATCTCTGAGATCGCAACAGTGTGAACCGGGGCTTACACCGCACACAGGATACAACATCATACAACTGAATAGCAATCAGAATATAAATGCACTTACTGTCAATTAAATTGGATTTCCTTCTCCTCGGCTGTCTGTCACTGCCCAGTGCGGGAGAACTGCAGGCAGCCCCTCCAGAGATCACTCTGTTACCACCCCTCTATCATTTACTCAGCGGTGCCGGTGCCGCGCCGGCCAGATCTACATCCCCAGCACACAGGAATATCACTGGGGGTGGAGCCGAGGGGAAGGTAAGGGAGCTGAGGGAGAGGCAGAGCCAGTCAAGCGCAGCGGTGCTGGTGGAATGAAAGAGAAAGTGAAAGTACGCAAGGCATGCCGCCGTGAAAGTGAAAGTACGCAGGGGGATGCCGCCGTGGATCACAAATATTACAAAACACCCAGCGGGCCGGATAAATGTCCTCGGCGGGCAGCATGTGCCCGCGGGCCGTAGTTTGAGGACCCCTGGGTTAAAGCTTGTAGGATTAGTTTTCATTCCCCACTGTTCGTTCTATGAGGCTGCATAACCCTTGACCCTCTGTCTGGGCAGTGCTGATTGGCTCTGTGCTGATTACATGCACTCTTCAAAAAAAAAAAAAAAACTCTCTAGCAATACACTAAACGGAGCATGTGCAGCTTGCTCTGTTCTATCAGCAGATGGATTGGGGACAGTAGAAGAAAGGGAAGATCAGAGAAGACAGGATCAAACATCCTTTTAACACAATGCAGAAGATTAACCCCTTAGGTTCCACAGTGAGTATAACAAGCATGCTTTACTACATATACAGACTGATTTTACTGTTGTGGGTTTAGGTACACTTTAACGTTAACAACAGTTTTATTAAGATATTGAATACAGTAAATGCAGCAAACTTGTCTCTTCTGTCCTGACTGTCTACACATGTCAAGCACAGAAAATACTACAAAGAAACCTTACAGAACACAAATTATATCATCTGAGAAATAAATTCATTGCACAGAATGAAAAGGTGCTGAAAAGGAGTTGAGGCACAAAAATCTTCTATATAGTGACAAGTCTATTTAAATGCAAAGCAACAGGAAAATAGAATATAAAACTGTTTACTTAAATGTGCAAATAACTGGCACCTCATACGTACACGGAGAGTCAGGTGACACAGTGACAGTACGGTAAAGGTGGTAGGTCAACTTTCCCATTCACAATGCCAGCGCTTACAAACATACATTTCTCCAGCCCAGAGTACCACATTTACGTGAATAATTTCACTGCAATTCTCCTACCTAAGGTGATACAACCAGGGATTTTTTTCAGTGGGAACGTGGGGGAATGCAATTCCAGCACTGAGTGTATTAGCAAGAGGTGCTGGGGTGTGCAGGATGGTCTACTGATACTTGCTGCTAGAAGATCTATTCTTGCTGGAGGGAATATATTGCTGCTGGGGTCTATCATTGCTGATGGGGGATATATCATTGCTAGGGGATCTCATGTTTTTTGGGGGAGTCATTTATTGCTGGAAGGGATCTATTATTGCTGGCTGCTGGGACATCTGTTTTTGCTGCCAAGGGTCTATTTTAGCTTGGGTGGATCTGTTGTTGCTGGGGTGGGGTCTATTGATGTTGTTGTTCCTGGCTGCAGGAATCTATTTTACTGCTTTTCTTCTTATTATTATTATACAGGATTTATATAGCACCAACAGTTTTCTCAGTGCTTTAATAATAATTTTTCATACAAACGACTTAGCACCACAAAATAATACTTGGTTCTGTATTATATAAAAGGTGGGATTCTGGGTAGTGGGTAAAGTGTGGAACCAGGGGATAGTGCTCAGAAGTGGGTAGGGAGCGGAGACAAGGGTGACTCAGAAGAAGGGAGTTCCTGCATATATTTTCTGACAAAAAAGCCCTGGGTAAACTATGGGAATGACTAAACTTTGTCACCTCCTATGCACAGGTATATTGTCAGGGATTAATGAGGACCACTTGTGTCATCAACAGGAAGAGTGGACTCCTCAGAGACATGGAGTGTTAGGGTGATCACAGGTACAGGACAGTGGACCAGTCTCTGGCACCTCAACTTCTCACCTCCTTCAGCTAAGTGTTCTTATCTATGTCATTAAGGGAAAGGAATGGTTAGCACTTCCGCCTGGCAGTACTAGGGTCGTCGGTTCAAATCCCAACCACGGCACCACCTGCCTGGAGTTTGCATGTTCTCTCTGTGCCTGCGTGGGATTCCTCTGGGTACTCCTGTTTCGTCCCACACTCCAAAGACATGCTGGTAGATTAACTGGATCCTGTCTAAATTGGCCCTAGTATGTGTATGTATGAATGTGAATTAGGGACCTTAGATTGTACACCCCTTGAGGGTTAGGGACTGATATGAATGTACAATATATATGTAAAGCGCTGCGTAAATTGACGGCACTATACAAGTACCTGAAATAAATATAGGAGTAGAGGTGTAAGGCTGGCCATACAATTTTCTTGAGAATTTTGCTTTAGATTTACTAAAAACCATATAAACCTAAACAACACTTTCAATTGTATCCAATTAGGCAGGCCCTTGCACTACATAGTTGAAGGTAAATCTAAAGGAAATTGGGCAGAAATTGGATAGAAAATTGTATAGTGTATGGCCAGCTTAAGGCCTCATGCACACTGCTGCTCCTAAACGTTGGCATTTTTTGTCTACGCCTGTTAAAGGCCTATGTGTCCATGCAGTTTAAGTACAACAGCATTTAGAGGCAGTAAGGTGTCCTTTTATCATGCAGTGGTAAATGACCGCTGCTCAGTTCTCAGGCATTCTCAGAGGAGAGAGTTCTCCTCTGAATGCCTTTTTATGAAGTGGTGTAGATTGCTTCTCCGAATGAAGGGAGAAGCGATCTAAAAACGCTTTGAACGCAGGAAAACGGCTGCTTTTACTATAATCTTGCAAGATTACAGTAAGAGATCAGTCAAACACAGTTTACTAAGCAGCTGGAAATTCTCGCCTCTTCATTTGCGGTTCCTCCGATTCCCCAGCTCTGGGCTGGAGAATCTGGAGGGAGAACACAGATCGCTGACATCGCTCCTTCATACACTGGCAGTCTGTGTGCTGAGATGATCAGCGGAGAACATGTTCTCTAATGATCATCTCTGTTTCCTAAACCACTAATGGTCGGAGTTCAGCAACGATCCTCAGGATCGCCACTGATCTCTGTTTCATAAAAGGACACCTAAACTGGTCCTATCCTGAGCGTGAACGCAAAAGAATTGTGTTCGGGAGAGGAGAGGTTTGGAAGGAATATGCCGGAAGCTGCAAAAAAGCGGCTAATCAAGCATTAATGCTAGGTGAGTGTATCAATTGAGTGTTAATTCATTTTATTGGCCAAAATAAACAATTTATTTTGGCCAATGAAATGAAGTAATTCCCAAGCGTTCGACGCGGCTAAAAACAGTACAAACATTTACCAGCGTCAAACGTTTTTCTGCTGCCAGGAGAAAGGAGCCAAGGGAGTTGTTTAAAAGCATCCAATGTGCATGAACCCTATTCACAGGGGGAACAGCAGCAATTGGGCTTTTCTAATGCGTTCAAAGCTGCCCATGCCTTTAAATGCACATATATTGTATTCTTCACAATTTTCCATAGGTCCCTCTGAAATATGTGCTTTGAGGAAACTGCGCAATAAATGCAGCAAGCAAGATTAAAAAAAATTAAAAATCAGCACGCTAAACATGGTTATAGGAACTGTGCAATTGATAGCAATGGCTGAGAACTCTGAATACACTTCAGGTGCTGTTAAAAAGACCCCATTCTCTGCCTATTCATCAGGATCCCTGTCTAGCCCACCTTGACTCTCCTTCACTGCGCTCCACCCAGTGGTGTATTTAGATTTTGTGCTGCCCTAGGCAATACAAAATTTGTCTGCCCCCATGGACACCGACCAACACAACCCCCCTTCCCCCTCCCACAGAGAGAGCCTGACAGTGACCAACAACATCTCTGCCCCCCCTCCTTTGACTACCCCCCACGGGGATAGAGAGACACTCACCTTCACAGATCCAGACATCCCCGGAAACGAGAGCCAGGCTCTACATACACCATCAAGCAGTCTGCAGCCTCTCTCGGATCCCACCTGGTTCCCATGGCACGTTTCCCTGCTTTCATTCCTTCTTCTGGGGGGAGGTGCTGCCCCCCTGAAAAATGCCACCCTAGGCAAGTGCCTTGTTTGCCTTGTGGTAAATACGCCCCTGGCTCCACCACTACCTGTGGGAGTCGTTGCAAATCTCAGGTGTTTTGGGGTACTGGGCAAAAAGTGACCTTCTCTCATTGCACAGTATTTGAACCTGAGCAGCCAATCTTCATAACAGAAAATTGTCGTTGGATGAAGAGGAAAATGTCATCAGCTCTGACTGAGCTTCAACATCATCCAACATGGAGCGTAGACAAGGCTTGACTCTCAGGGAAATGGAGTGGTTGGAGGACGCAGGCTGCCAGGGAGACTGAGTATAAGTGGGTTGGCCAATAGGAGACTCTCATTTTCCCCTGAATGGGCAAAATGACAAGTTTTTTAAGATGCGTTACAAGTATACAGTGGGGATCGAAAGTTTGGGCACCCCAGCTAAAAATTTGTATTAATGTGCATAAAGAAGCCAAGGAAAGATGGAAAAATCTCCAAAAGGCATCAAATTACAGATTAGACATTCTTATAATATGTCAACAAAAGTTAGAATTTATTTCCATCATTTACACTTTCAAAATAACAGAAAACAAAAAAATGGCGTCTGCAAAAGTTTGGGCACCCTGCAGAGTTAATATCTTGTACTGCCCCCTTTGGCAAGTATCACAGCTTGTAAACGCTTTTTGTAGCCAGCCAAGAGTCTTTCAATTCTTGTTTGAGGTATCTTTGCCCATTCTTCCTTACAAAAGTCTTCCAGTTCTTTGAGATTTCTGGGCTGTCTGTCACGCACTGCTCTTTTAAGGTCTATCCATAGATTTTCAATTATGTTGAGGTCAGGAGATTGTGAAGGCCATGGCAAAAACTTCAGTTTACGCCTCTTGATGTAATCCCCCGTGGATTTCGAGGTGTGTTTAGGATCATTATCCATTTGTAGAAGCCATCCTCTCTTTAACTTCAGCTTTTTCACAGATGGCATCAAGTTACCATCCAAAATTTGCTGAAATTTTATTGAATCCATTTTTCCTTCTACTCATGAGATGTTCCCTGTGCCACTGGCTGCAACACAAACCCAAAGCATGATTGATCCAACCCCATGCTTAACAGTTGGACAGAGGTTCTTTTCATTAAATTCTGTGCCCCTTCTTCTCCAAACGTACCTTTGCTCATTCCGGCCAAAAAGTTCCATTTTAACCTCATCGGTCCACAGAACTTGTTTCCAAAATGCAACAGGCTTGTCTATATGTTCATTTGCAAAGTTCAAACGATGATTTTTGTGGTGAGGACGTAGAAGAGGTTTTCTTCTGATGACTCTTCCATGAAGACCATATTTGTACAAGTATCTCTTTATAGTGGAATAGTGTACCACAACTCCAGTGTCTGCCAGATCTTTCTGGAGGGATCGTGCAGTCAAACGTGGGTTTTGAATTGTTTTTCTCACAATCCTGCGAGCTGTTCTGTCTGATATTTTTCTTGGTCTTCCAGATGTTGCTTTAACTTCCACTGTTCCTGATGACTGCCATTTCTTAATTACATTCCGAACAGAGGATATTGACATCTGAAAACGCTTTGCTATCTTCTTATAGCCTTCTCCAGCTTTGTGAGCGTCAACTATTTTCAGTTTCAGTTTTCTAGACAACTGCTTAGAAGAACCCATGGTGCTGATTGTTGGGGCAAGGTCAGATGAGTCTGGGCATTTAAAACCTTTGAGATTGACATCACCTGGTCTTCCCAGACGATGATTGAGAACAATCCATGACACTGGCAGGTCTCAGCTTGGCAAAGGGGGCAGTGCATGCTATAAATTCTGCAGGGGGCCCAAACTTTTGCAGACGCCATTTTTTTGTTTTCTGTTATTTTGAAAGTGTAAATGATGGAAATAAAATCTAACTTTTGTTGACATATTATAAGAATGTCTAATCTGTAATTTGATGCCTTTTGGAGATTTTTCCATCTTTCCTTGGCTTCTTTATGCACATTAATACAATATTTTAGCTGGGGTGCCCAAACTTTCGATCCCCACTGTAAATGACCTTAGGAATCAGGAATACCATTTTTTAATTAACAAATATAATCAAAAAGAACCTCACAAGCAATAAATGTGCTATACCAATGAAATATACTAAATACTACCAAAAGCAGCTCACACTCACTACATACTCATAACGTGTGCATCAATACAAATTTTTTTTAATTGCCACATGGAGGAGAGTGGTAATAAATGTTAGAATCAAACTGAATTTACAAAAGGCCAGAAGAAGCATCCTTTCTGGGATCAAGAGAGTAGAAGTACCACCACAAAGCATTCCCAAAGACACATTATGGGCACTGAATAATCCTGGCTAACCATTCTTAGAGATGACACATCTTACCAAACCATAGATGTGTGGCTACATTAGTTTTTTTTTAGGATTGTTTCCCTCTGTTTTCACCTGGTAGTCTGGCCAGTAACACACCTGCATTATTAGAGTGCCTACACACTGGTTGAAGGAACACAGGAGGCACATTTGGACAGCAGTATGGTCAGTCTGCAGAGTGTTAGATGGACTAGCAGATTTAGATGCACTAACAAATTGAAGCCACGCTCCAGTTCACCCTGCAGTTACACAAGCAGTTACAGCAACAATTTTCTTTGGGGATAAAGGTTTCACATAAATACATCAAAGCTGATCATTGCAAGTACCCCTGTCTGTGGTAAATTGTTTGTTTCAACACTATAGCTGATATATTTGCAGGAGAGCTTATTTTGTTGAAAAACAATAGACATACTGGCTGGATCACCAGGTGAAAAAAAGAAAGAAAGCCTAAAAAAGAAAACTAATGCAACCATCACATCTATGAACTGGTAAACTGCAATATAATAAATGTTTGCTTTTGGGTTTAATACTTCTTTAACCACTTTCCTGTTGCCATATATCAGAAATACTGCTACAGGGCGGTTGGGGTGCGCAAAATCATGTATATATACGTGATTTCGCATTTACGGGTAGGGGAGTGCGCACCCTACTCGTGCCACCATTGGCGGCCTCAGCTGTCACCAGGTTCCGGGTGGTGATTCCCCGCCGGCACCCCGCATTCGCCAACTATCACTGATGGGGGAGAGACCTGTATGTAAACAATACAGATATCTCCCCTGTCAGCTCCTGCACGCTGCTGCTTTGTATGAGCCATACAAAGCAATGTGCTGACACAGTGAAAGACACACACAGAACACAGTAAAACAGCACAGCACACAGTTAACCCTTTGATCGCCCTAGATGTTAACCCCTTCCTGCCCAGTGCCATTAGTACTGTGTCAGTGCTTTTTATTAGCACTGATCACTGTATTAGTGTCACTGGTGACATATATATAATTCGCTATAAGTTGCTGATCGCCGCCATCACTAGTATAAAAAAGAAAAATCCAGTATATACCACTATTTGTAGACGCTATAACCTTCATGTAAACCAATTCATTTACATGTATTGTTTTTTTTTTTAGCAAAGACATGTAGCAGAATACATTTTGGCCTAAATTTATGATGAAATTTGATTTTTTTTTTTTTTTTTACTGGAAATGTTTAATAGAAAAATATAGTTTTTTTAAAAAAATTGCCAGTCTTTTTTTGTTTATAACGAAAAAAATAAAAAACGCAAAGGCAATCAAATACCACTGAAAGAAAACTCCATTTGTGGGGGAAAAAGGACATAAATTTAATTTTGGCGCAGTGTTCCATAACCACGCAATTGTCAGTTAAAGTAGCACAGCGCCGTATCGCAAAAAATGGCCTGGTCAGAAAGGGGCGGTAAATCCTCTGGAGGGCAGGTGGTTAAGCATACACTCAGTAGGTCACTTTTTCCTCCCAAGAACAGCCCAATGCTAGTGGTTATTTGGCCAATGTTCATATTATAAACAAATAAATACTTAAAAAAATCTCTGCAGGTAGTGCACACAACAACCTTTACATTTTTTATGGCTAGAAGATCATAACAAGACAGCCTAGATATCCAAAATCCTATTCCTGTGTCTTAGCTCTAGGGCAGTGGTGGGCAACCTTTTTTTTCAACTGAGCCAAATCTCGCCAAAACCACGATTGTAATTTATTTTGAGAGCCACATTTTTAAAACTGAAAATACATAGGATGGTACACTGTTTTTAGTTTCAATAGGTTTTTATAGTAATTCATCCCCCATAGTAATTCATCCCCCATATAGTAATTCATCCCCCATAGTAATTCCTCCCCCATATAGTAATTCATCCCCCATATAGTAATTCATCCCCCATATAGTAATTCATCCCCCATATAGTAATTCATCCCCCATAGTAATTCATCCCCCATATAGTAATTCATCCCCCATAGTAATTCATCCCCCATATAGTAATTCATCCCCCATAGTAATTCATCCCCCATATAGTAATTCATCCCCCATAGTAATTCCTCCCCCATATAGTAATTCATCCCCCATATAGTAATTCATCCCCCATAGTAATTCATCCCCCATATAGTAATTCATCCCCCATAGTAATTCATCCCCCATATAGTAATTCATCCCCCATAGTAATTCATCCCCCATATAGTAATTCATCCCCCATAGTAATTCATCCCCCATATAGTAATTCATCCCCCAAAGTAATTCATCCCCCATATAGTAATTCATCCCCCATATAGTAAGTCATCCCCCATATAGTAATTCATCCCCCATATAGTAATTCATCCCCCATAGTAATTCATCCCCCATATAGAAATTCATCCCCCATATAGTAATTCATCCCCCATAGTAATTCATCCCCCATATAGTAATTCATCCCCCATATAGTAATTCATCCCTCATATAGTAATTCATCCCCCATAGTAATTCATCCCCCATATAGTAATTCATCCCCCATAGTAATGCATCCCCCATATAGTAATTCATCCACCATCGTAATTCATCCCCCATATAGTAATTCATCCCCCATATAGTAATTCATCCCTCATATAGTAATTCATCCCCCATAGTAATTCATCCCCCATATAGTAATTCATCCACCATAGTAATTCATCCCCCATAGTAATTCATCCCCCATATAGTAATTCATCCCCCATATAGTAATTCATCCCTCATATAGTAGTAGTAAGTAAGTAGCAAGTAGTAAGCCAAGTCCCTCCTGTGTCAATTCACTTACCTTTGCTCCGCGCGTTCCACTCGCCGTGTTCCCCGCGCCGTTCCGGTCTTCAGGGCGGACTGTGAGAGGAGCCTAGCTCCCCTCACGTTCGTCACGCTGCCCCGCCTACACACATCCTGACAGCCAATCACTAGCTATCAGGATGTGAGTGGCAGCGAGACTGGCCAATCATTGCTGGGCTAGCTGCAGAGTCCTCGGCCGCCCGAGATGAGGGAGGGGAGCGGGCGCCCGGCACACAGAAGAGCCGCATTAAAATGTGTAAAGAACCGCATGTGGCTCGCGAGCCGCGGCTTGCCGACCACTGCTCTAGGGGGTCTAGAAAAGGTAACCTTACAATAAATAAAACAAATATATTCCATGACAGTGGAGTAAAAATCAGGGCCATAAATACTGTCAAAAAAGGTAATACATTCTGGGGACCATTGTAAATGGGCTTTCCAACATGTGATAAGGCGACCTTATAAGATTCAGCCAATTTTATTAAGTTCAATTGGAAGATTACTTAAGGACAAAAGTCCACATGTAATGTGATTATTTCTACAACATTCAATATATGGATTTACCATAATAAGAGTATATGGATGTGACACAAAATGAGTATGTAGTGCTGGCTCATGCATGGAGTAATAAGCATTGATTTTGAATGTACTACTGCTTAGAGATTTGAAAAACAAACATATTCATTAAAGTTTTACTAAATCCAGAGTCCCACTTAGGTCAAATCGACACAAATGCCTGTCCTCATTTCACTTACAGTGCCTAATAAACTCACATATCTATGTTACAGCAACCAAGAAAAAATGTATTTTGAAGAATATTCTTCTCCAAAAAATTAGTAGAAAAATATCACAACATGAGGCAAAAAAAAACAGGACAAAGGTAGTAAAATCTTTTGGTGATTAGCTCCTTGTAACTCTGGAGATGGGGATCATATTCTTCCTTGGGCCAATATCTGCATAGATTCTGTATACTTTCCATCTGTTTATGTTGGCTTCCTACAGATTTCTTTCCCCATACCAAATTTCTTTGGTATGGGGAAAGAAATACCCATACCCAATACCCAAATTTCCCCATAATTCACAAATTTACTAATAAACTGACAAAACTGGAACCTAGTATGGCTGTAGATGTGGACATGAATAAAGCAAAGCATTGCAGTGTCAGGATCTACCACAGGCACCCATGCCAATCCTTGTCCTGCTACACCCTGCCACCAAATCCGGGAGGTATTGGAGATCAGGTGTAAAGGAAGCCCTCTCATCAACTCAACCTCTATAAGGTATCTGGTACATTATCTGTGCCAGAAAAGAACATGAAAGTCTAAAAATATAGGTGAGCAGGGCTTGTCATTCCTCAGTAGGGATGAGCTAAGGTTTGGGCTAAACTCAGTGTAGCCCGAATCCATGGGAAACTGTCCCATGATAACAGGCCACTGTTCCCTGCCCAACAGTCTCATGTAACAAATGAATGGGGATTCCAATTACATCAACGACCTAATATGGCCACATATTAGGTTAATTATGTCATCAGAATCCCTCCCATTTTGTTACACCCCTAGGGTGAGGAATTCAAGGGATTTCCTTTATTTTGGAGAGATTTCATATTGCTGTATCTATGAGACAGAAAGTGCCTGCAAATTTCTCCAGGTGGACAAAAAAGGCCTGACGGGGTTTTAAGCAATCCTTACTATATCCAGAAATAAAAAACGGTGTGGCTTTATATCAGATTCATTTTTTAAAAAGGGAAACAGTTGTGATTACTGGGAAAGTATAGTTAATACAAATAACAATTTATTTCAGTGTTTACCTTTAAAGCTGAAATTTATCTACTTATATTTTGCCTTCCCTGGTTCCTCCCTCTACTCATCAAAATGCTAATAAAAGTTTTAAATAGAACCTTTCCATTTTTAACACAAACCTTTTTTAAACTTTTTTTAGGACCAGAAGAAAGCTGTGCAAAGTTTCCTGAAAACATCAAAGTATCGTTCTTCAGTACTCCTCTCATGATCCCTCAGTCCTGGGCTTGGCTTTAGGGAGACGTTAGGCAGGCCATAGAATATGCAATTTTCTTTCCTACAACTGCAGGATGCAGGAAAGAAAATCGCTCAATTTCTTCATCAACACAGGCAGTGTTGATTGGGGAATCCATCCGGCTGGGCTACTGTGTTCTACCAGCGCTGGTGGGGATGTGTGAGAAGCCATCTCTGCAAGGAGAACATGGTAATTAGCGCTAGCGTAGGAATAATCACATGCTAAATATCCAACATGCTGGTTGTACCCAAGTCCATCAATGGATTGACTTGTGTGCAATCACTTTACCCATAGATGGATTGAATCTCAGCCAGTCCCTGCTGAACTAGCCAAGTTTTGATCATTTATGGCCAGCTTTATGTAAGCATCAAAATGTCTTGACTGGTGAAAGTCAGTTTGGAGAGTTGGGCATTCCTAGGCACACTGCATTTGTATGCATGCTGTCCTAAGCAATACCCACATGTGTTGTCCAGCCACTGTGATCAAAGACATGAAATGCAATGAATGAAAGCTGCAGGCCACGGACAATAAGACTGGGGAGGAAAGGGATAGATATTGATGGACTTTCTCCAGCCATAGAAATGAGGTCAGCTCCTTTTGACTTGCTGCAGCTTCCAATGCACACTGTATGAAGCTCATAGTGTACAGTTAAATAGGCGTACGCAATTTCCATATGGAGATGTTGGGTGAAGAGCCTGCACAGCTGTGAAAGACTATTGGTAAGGCTGGAGTTCAGCTTTAAGTTTGTTATTGTATTACATGTAGAAATGTATTGGTTGACCAACAAAGCCAGCTCACAGTCGCTCAGTACTGAGAATCTATAAAAAAGTTGATACAAGGTACCAGCCACAGACTGGAGGCTGTGCATTGGTTTCAATTAATCAGCCGACCAATAAATGAACTGTGAGAAGGAGCAATGACAGCTTTTTTGTATTTCTGGAAATCCACCAATACTTCTACATAATAAATATCACTAAGAAACCTAGAGGGCTTGTGGGAATACAAAATCATAAATTATTTTGTTTGTCATAGAACAGTCTGTAAAAACTGTGATTACGTATATCACAAGTTAAGAAGCACTTCTCTATCTCCCAGGTGACTGTCGTATTTGAATTGGAAAATAAGGCTCTTAGCTCCCACAATAGTTTGTATCAAAAAAGGTCCCACAAGATTAGACTGCTATACAGATCTGCATCACCAAGCAATTACCATAAGCAGAACAAGCACACATTTCAATTGTCTATGCAAAATTGGCAAACAATACAGCATGGCACAAACACTGTGTCTTCATTATGCTAATGCATGGTAAATGCTGAAGGATGCAATCAGTTGCTATTGTGTCACGACAAGAAACGGTTGGTAATCTCTGCTTTTATTTTCAAGCGTAACAAATACATAAGGTATATTCATTCCCTAGAGAAAGTGTCAACCATTATCAGGGCTTCACCTGCATTGTTAGTAGCTCATGTACACTGCAGCTGATAAACTCACGTTTAGGAGCTGTTCAGCATTTTTTTCAGCAGCCCCTGAACTCACCCTAATGTTTTCCTATGTGTCCATGTACACATCTTCGTTTACAGTCGTTAACAGGCATTTGAGTTTACAGTCGTTTTTTTTTTAACGCAGAAAACTTGCGTTCAGCAGTTGATTTTATCAGCGTTTCAAATAAAAAATGCTTGCAAATGTGGCTAAACGCGGCAAATCGCGTTTATAAGCATTTGCGTTTGAAAATTTTTTTTTAACTCTTCCAGTTCCCGATGCTGTCCAGAGCCTTTTTTCATCATTACAAATGCATGCGAAGCGTTTTCAAGGTACTCAAATGGACAAAACACTGAACACAGGATATTCCTACCAAGCTTGTCACACATTGTAATAACCAATTCACACCTCAAATTCCTCATGAAGAACCCTGCCAAGTGGCCTTAATGACAATCCACCAGACACCTTTCCCACCCTTGGAAACAAAAGAAATCTCAATGAGCAACTCACACCTAAGCTAATCTCCACACATACTGCTGTCTCTGCTTCTACTCTCTGTATTTCTCTGAAACAGTCTGTAATAGTTAATAATTTACCACTTTTCAGTGCATTCTGGGCATTTGGGAGGTTCTCCTGTGCTTATCTTTAAAAAACGCTTATAAACTCAAACGCGCATAAACGCAGCTAAACAGACGTTTTTTAAACTGCGTTTTCCAGCAGTCAGTTTCCATCGTTTAATAGTGTCCCGTATACATGGGGCCTAAGAATTACCATATCTTCTAGCACCATGTAAGCCCTGCTTCCCACAGTCCGTTTGTAAACAACTCCTTGTCCAAACTTCATTTGCATTACTGAGATTGCTGAAATGATACTAAGTTATACCGTACATAAATGGTTATATTGTGATAACAAGTTTCACCAGTAGCTGGCTTTTTTTTTTTTTTTTTTAATCAGGGATCATCTCTTATGCCTCCCCATGGGCTATGACGTACTACCTTAGCAGCATAGGATTCAAGTCTGAGTAAAGATAAGCAAATA
Organism: Staurois parvus; assembly: GCF_062004578.1. NCBI lineage: Eukaryota > Metazoa > Chordata > Amphibia > Anura > Ranidae > Staurois > Staurois parvus. Next base: position 11,550,604 of record NW_028318117.1, on the reverse strand, counting down.
CGTGTGCAAACTGTCACATAACAGCAGGCTGCCAGCCCAATCAGCTGCTGCCATGGAAACCCCAACGGACAAGGTCACTCACTAAATATAGTCATATTAGGTCAATTACCTCACCGGCCACCTTGTCCCTTTGTTACATGTGGCTGTAGATTGGGGGATTCCATGCAGCTGCAGCTGATTGGGCTGGCAGCCTGCTGTCATGTGACAGTTTCCCACAGTTTCTGGCTGAAGTGAGTCTGGGCTGAACCTTAGGTAAGAATCTGCATACATTGCCTTGAAAAAGTATTCATACCCCTTGGAATTTTCCACATTTTATCATGTAACAATGAAAAATGTAAATGTATTTTATTGGGATAAACATCTGAAAAGTGTGGCGTGCATTTGTATTCAGCCCCCCGGAGTCAATACTTTGTAGAACCACCTTTCGCTGCAATTCTTTTTGGGTATATCTCTACCAGCTTTGCAAATCTAGAGAGTGAAATATTTGCCGATTCTTCTTTGCGAAATAGCTCAAGCTGCCAGATTGGATGGAGAGCGTCTCTGAACAGCAATTTTCAAGTCTTGCCACAGATTCTCAATTGGGTTTAGGTCTGGACTTTGACTGTCCCATTCTAACACATGCATACAGTTGCAAGAAAAAGTATGTGAACCCCTTGGGATTACGTGGAGTTTTGCATGAATTGGGCATAAAATGTGCTCTGAACGTCATCTAAGTCACAACAATAGAAGAACACAGTCTGCTGAACATAATACTACACAAACATTAGATGTTGCCATGGTTTAATTGCACATAACATGTAAACATTCACAGTGCAGGGAGGAAAAAGTATGTGAGGCCCTAGCTTAATGACTTCTCCCAGAGCTAATTGGAGCCAGGAGTGAGCCAACCTTGACTCCAATCAGTGTGATGATATTGGATGTGCTGCTGACAGCTGTCCTGCCCTTAAAAAACACACACCTGTTTTGGGTTTACTGGTTTCAAGAAGCACTGTCTGATGTGAACCATGCCTCACAGAAAAGAGCTCTCAGAAGAGCTACAATCAAGAATTGTTGACTTGCATGAAGCTGGAAAGGGTTACAAAAGTATCTCCAAAAGCCTTGATGTTCATGTGTCCACGGTAAGACAGACTGTCTACAAATGGAGAAAGTTTAGCACTCTTGATACTCTCCCTAGGTGTGGTCATCCTGTAAAAATGACTGCAAGAGCACAGCGCAGAATGCTGCATGAGGTAAAGAAGAATCCCAGAGTGTCAGCTAAAGACCTACAGAAATCTCTGGCACATGCTAACATTTTTGTTGACACATCTACAATAAGGAAAACATTAAACAAGAATGGAGTACATGGGAGGACACCACGGAGGAAGCCATTGCTGTCCAAAAAAAATATTGCAGCACGTTTGAAGTTTGCAAAAGAGCACCTGGATGTTCCACAGCACTACTGGCAAAATATACTGTGGACAGATGAAACCAAGATTGAGTTGTTTGGGAAGAACACACAACACTATGTGTGGAGAAAAAAAGGCACAGCACACCAAGATCAAAACCTCACACCCACTGTAAAACATGGCGGGGGGAGCATCATGGCCTGGGGCTGCTTTGCTGCCTCAGGGCCTGAACTGATTGTTGTCATTGATGGGAAAAAGAATTTCAGAGTTTATCAAGACATTTTGCAGGAAAACGTACGACCATCTGTCCGCCAACTGAAGCTCCGCAGAGGATGGGTGATGCAACAGGACAATGACACAAAGCATACAAGTAATTCAACAAAACAATGGCTGCAACAGCACAGAATACGCCTTCTGGAGTGGCCCAGTCAGAGTCCTGACCTCAACCTGATTGAAATGCTGTGGCATGACCTTAAGAGAGCGATTCACACCAGACATCCCAAGAATATTGCTACACTGAAACAGTTTTGTGAAGAGGAGTGGTCCAAAATTACTCCAGATTGTTGTGCAGGTCTGATATGCAACTACGGGAAACGTTTGGTTGAGGTTATTGCTGCCAAAGGAGGGTCAAACAGTTATTAAGTCCAAAGGTTCACATACTTTTTCCTCCCTGCACTGTGAATGTTTACATGTTATGTGCAATTAAACCATGGCAACATCTAATGTTTGTGTAGTATTATGTTCAGCAGACTGTGTTCTTCTAATGTTGTGACTTAGATGACGTTCAGAGCACATTTTATGCCAAATTCATGCAAAACTCCACGTAATCCTAATGGGTTCACATACTTTTTCTTGCAACTGTATGCTTTGATTTGAACAATTCCATTGTAGCTCTGGCTGTATGTTTAGGGTTGTTGTCCTGCTGGAAAGTGAACTTCCTCCAGTCTCAAGTCTTTTGCAGACTCTAACAAGTTTTCTTCTAAGATTGCCCTGTATTTGGTTCCATCCATCTTCCCACCAACTCTTATCAGTTTTCCTGTCCCCACAACATGATGCTGCCACCATGCTTCACGGTGGGAATGGTGTGTTCAGGGTGATGTGCAGTGTTAGTTTTCCACCATACATAGCGTTTTGCTTTTAGGCCAAAAAGTTAAATTTTGGTCTCATCTGACCAGAGCACCTTTTTCCACGTTTGCTGTGTCCTCCACATGGCTACTCGCAAACTGCAAACAAGATTTATAATAAGTTGTCCTGTGGACAGATTCTCCCACCTGAGCTGTGGATCTCTGCAGCTCCTCCAGAGTTAGCATGGGCCTCTTGGCTGCTTCTCTAATTAATGCTCACCTTGTCCGGCCTGTCAGTTTAGGTGGCCGGCCATTTCTTGTTAGGTTTGCAATTGTGCCATACTCTTTCCATTTTTGAATTATGGATTGAACAGTGCTCCGTGAGATGTTCAAAGCTTTGGATACATTTTTATAACCTAACCCAGCTTTAAACGCCTCCATAACTGTATCCCTGACCTGTCTGATGTTTTCCTAGGCCTTCATGATGCTGTTTGTTCACTAATGTTCTCTAACAAACTTCTGAGGGCTTCACAGAACAGCTGTATTTATAATGAGATTAAATTACACACAGGTGGACTTTATTTACTAATTAGGTGACTTGTGTGGGCAATTGGTTCCACTAGATTTTAGTTAGGGGAATCAGAGTAAGTCCTCATGCACACTGGACGTTTTGATAACACTGGTAGCGTTAGCTGTGTAAAGGCACATTAAAAATGTGAGTTTTTCAGCTTTTTTTAGCATTTTTGCAATAGCATGTAGCGGCGCATTCCCGCGTTTAAGTTTTTCCATGTTAGAGCGTTTTTACAGCTAAAAAACTCCTCTAGAAACCCACTAGTCCTGAGGGGTTTTTTCCAGCCAAAGAAACATCCCTGCCAAAAAACGTTGATTACAGTCTATGTGTGCATTGACACATAGGATAACACGCTGGAGGATTTACTAGCTGTAGAAAAAAACATCAAAAGCCAAAAACAGCAGCTGTAAAAATGTCCAGTCTGCATGAGGACTAAATGGGGCTGAATACAAATGCACACCACACTTTTCAGATTTATTTGTAAAAAAATTTGAAAACCATTTATCATTTTCCTTCCACTTCACAATTATGTGCCACTTTGTGTTGGTCTATCACATAAAATCCCTATAAAATACATTTACATTTTTGGCTGTAACATGACAAAATGTGGAAATTTCAAGAGGTATGAATACTTTTTCAAGGCACTGTACATAAACAGAACTGGGAAGTGGAATATTGGAGGTATCTCACCATGTCTGTGACAGGCAGAGGAAGACACAATCAATGGAATTCATAATGTGTCGTAGACACTAATTAGAAATCTGTCTTCCATCTGCGTAACAAATGGTGCAACTTGCGAAAGATTCCTGTAACTGTCGGTAAGATGTATAAGAATTGCCTTATTTTATTTTGCTAAATTTTGTCTCAGAAATTATTATGTCTGCCTCACAATATCTTCATGTGTGACACAATTTACTCCAACATGGAAGACATATTTGCCTCCAACATTTGTATCACCACTATGGTGGAATTTCTTTATGAGTTTGCCACAGCCAGAGTGCCAGAATATAAAATTGAAGCACATAAGAATTACCTGAATGTGTTGGAAATAGCAAGAAAACTCACTCGACTTTTGTGAAATTTGGAGCAGGACTTTCTAATGAGGCCAGAAAAGTGTTGCTATGTGATTTTGGTTTACAGGGGCAAAATACAAGAATCAGAAGGTAAGGAACAATGAACTGACTCCTATAAGAGATCACCTGCTGGTTTACAGGAAAATGTCAATGAATGTTTTGAAGTGTCACATAAAATATCAAGCAGAACCTAACCATACCGTCACATAAAAACCTCGGAAATCTAGCAGTATTCCAGATTTATTGAAGCAGTGGAATGGCCCAACTGACTGTAAATATTTCCATTCACCGATAAAGCTTGCATATGGCATTCCCCCAGTTGGCTAATTACCCAAGCCAAATGAGAAACAGAGGCCAACAACAGCTTGTTCATCAGTTAGGCTTTCCCTTCTTTTTTTCTAACAGACTGAAATATCTGTCTTTCAACTGTTTTATAGCAGTAGTTCTGTAAGTACCGAAATTAGCTGATGAGCCAGATGTTGAAGATCCATGTATGAGTCAAACCAATTTTGTGCAGTAAATTGGTTTTCTGGTAATGGAAAAAGTGGGTTCAATAATGACATTTCAGGACCACATTTTAACTGTGACATCTCGATATCTTAAACGAGAAAATCACAGCATGCAAGGCTGATAGAGCCATCGTAGGAACTGCTGTTATTATTACACTTTATATACTGTATATGGTGTAGACACTACTGTACAGGGTTTGAATACACAAAGCATAACATAATAAGGTTTTGTTAATAATAGCATACAGCTAAACGCCATGCAAATACAACGGGCACAAATTAATTCAGCCCTGTAATCCTTATTAAATGTTTTTTTTGTCTATCTTCTCAGATCCTACAATAATGTCAAACATTCGTTCCCTTCCAGCCTCTTGGTCCTCTGACACCTATACTTTTTGTAGACTGCAAGACTTCTTTTACATTGGCGGCATTGCTTACTGCCCTGTGCTTTTTTTTTTCAATCCCCTGGTGTATTTTGTACTAAACAATTGCACCACAACCATGAACCGATCATTTGGCTCATGTTTGTGGTGTGCGCCTCTTTAGCTTGATGGGCGAGTTTAACAGGGGACGCTCTGCAGCCTGAGTTAAAAATGCCACGCTGATGGCACATGTACTGCCCGGTCAGGCTATAATGTTAGAATTTAGGTGGGTGTCCAGAAAAAACGCAGCTCAACATCTGTTTTTACTGCCCCCCCCCCCCCCCGCCTGTGTGAAAGAGCGCCAAATGGGTTTTTTTTTTTAAGTTGTGAAGACGTGGATTCTAGCTTCTTGCCTCCCTACCTACCCTACATAAAACGTATCTATGTATTTAGCGGTTTGCCTGGAGTTCAGCTTTAGGTCAATAAACCAGATTGTGCCTATTGATGTGTCGGCTGAATATATTGATGAACATTCTTCTTGTGTAGACTGTAATAGGTGAAAAAGGAACTTTGCACACAAGGTCAGTTGATATTTTAGGATGCCCATAGACGTGCAACAGCAGAGGGAAGTTCAGGCAAAACTGGCTGCCCTCAGATCTTCCTATCTGTCAGGAGGTCTATAAGTAAATTTTAATGGATGAATAGAAAAATGAGGGGGTAAGATTATTAGCACAGGAGTAAATATGGCAGATTCATAGTATGTCTGATCAACTGCCCTTCCACCTCCCCAACAGCAGTTGGACATAAGAATGTTGCCTGGTCACCCCAAAAGCAGCTGGAAAAAGTGACTATCATTTTATTTTGCTGTCTTAGCTTGACACAAGTCATTAAGTTGCTTAGGGGCTCATACAGATGGGCGCTGAGCTGCTTTTTGCTGCTTGTGCAGCCATCTCAGACCTGTACACAGGCAATTCATAGAAATGAAAGCAGACACAACGGCTGCACAGACATAGTTACATAGTTAGTCTGGCTGAAAAAAGTCCATCCAGTTCAAACATAGAAAAAAAAAAGTTATAATCCTATACCCACAGTTGATCCAGAGGATCACAGTCACATGACAAAATCTGATAATACGGGTAGGAGCAGGTGCATGGATCCCATTGCAGAAACTGTGCGTTAGGATCCATACACCCATACCTGCCTGCATGTCAAATTTTGACATGTGACTGTGTCCAAGCAGCTGCTCTGTTTGCATCCACTTCTACGGGCTGCCTGTTGCATGTTACGGAAAATAAAAAACAGTTGTAAAGCAGTCTCTGTGTAGGGAGTGTATGCCAGTGTTGTTACTGCAGGGGATCTGGCAGGTTGGAACATTTTGCTCCAATGCTTTGATCTTATCTGATATAGCAGGCATCGCTAAATGGTGGACTGTGGTCCGCAAACCGACCAAATGACAATCCTATACAGACTGCGGCTCCAACACTTCGTAGCCTGGATGTCCTCCCTCTGCAGCTATCATCCCCCCAAACCCCTCGCCGCTGCCACAGTATTCATCTTTACAAAAATGGTGCAGTGCTAAATAATAGTACACGATTAATACACACAATATGCTGGTGCAAACTTATGCGAATACGTGATGTCACTCACATGGTGATCAGTAAATATTTAAAAAGTTCAATGTGATGGTGCGGATCATAGAGAGATCCTAATTCCAGGTGAGTGGACGTCCTGATCCAAGGTGTGATAATTGGTGCAAACCACACAAATAGGTGAAAAACGCACTCACCAGATGTGCATTTAAAATACGCAATATATAATCCTGCGTCACCAGGCCATAGATCGGTCATCAGATCTCAGATCGAGTTACCCACGGATCACCATCCAGGTTCCACAGAGGCAAGGTCACCAGAAACTGCTACCAGGTATCACCACCAGGGTCATGATTCCTCCAGATGGGCACTGCGAATGATAGCACTCACACAGAGTGCCCAATGAGAGACCACATAGCGTGATACTGCTTAAGGTACCTTTATTCAGGGTTGGTTGGTGTATAATACATAAAAAGATTTCCAAAAAGTTACTGACCATAGATTCCAGGGTGTCCACCTGCGGTGGTTAGATGTCCTGTTGCTGCTGCCCCACTGACGCGTTTCGTGCGATGCACGTATTCATAGGGATATGGGCTTGCAAAAACACAATTTTTTTTCCTGGGTGCAAGGAAGGGAGGCTGTGAATTGGATTGGAGTACAAGGAAGGGGGGCTGTGAAATGGACTGGAGTACAAAGAAGGGGGGCTGTGAAGTGGACTGGAGTACAAAGAAAGGGGGCTGTGAAGTGGACTGGAGTACAAAGAAGGAGGCTGTGAAGTGGACTGAAGTACAAGGAAGGGGGGATGTGAAGTGGACTGGAGTACAAGGAAGGGGGGCTGTGATGTGGACTGGAGTACAAGGAAGGGGGGCTGTGAAGTGGACTGAAGTACAAGGAAGGGGGGATGTGAAGTGGACTGGAGTATAAGGAAGGGGGGCTATGAAGTGGACTGAGATGTAAGTAAGGAGGGGCTGTAAAGGGGACTGAGGTGCAAGGAAGAGGGGTTATGAGGACTGGGGTGCAAGGAAAGGGGGGCTGTGAAGGGGGCTGAGATGTAAGGGGGGCTGTAAAGGAGACTGGGGTGCAAGAAAGGGGGGCTGTGAAAGAGACTTGGGTGCAAGAAGTGGGGGGGGGCTGTGAAGGGGACTGAGATGCAAGTAAGGTTGTAAAGAGGACTGGGGTGCAAGGAAGGGGGGGGCTGTGAAGGGGACTGAGATGTAAGTAAAAGGGGGCTCTAAAGGGGACTGGGGTGCAAGGAAGGGGTGCTGTGATGGGGACTGGGATTTAGGTAAGGGGGCTGTGATGTAAAGAGGTGACAGAGGACACGGATGTGAAAGGGAAGGGGACTGTGATGTGAGGTGGGGGCTAAAGACACTGATGTAAAGGTGGGGGGGTTGTGATGTGAAGGGGAGACAAAGGACAATTAAGTAAAGGAGACACTGTGATGTAATATGGAGGATGGATTTGAATGCACAGGAGGGCTGTGATGTAAAGCAGGCGCTGTAATGTAAAGAAGAGACTGTATTGTAAAGGGGGGTGCTGTGATGTAAACAGGGGGTTCAGCAAATTTAAAGGTAGTACTATGGTATAAAGGGGGGGCTGTGATGTGAAGAGAGCTGTGATGTAAAGGGGAAACTGTAATGTAAGGGGGTGGGGCAGTGATATGAAGAACCCAAGTCATAGCACAGACATGAGACTCGGACCTCTGCTGGATGAAAGTTTTAATGACCAGAACTCCATGAATTTTAATTCAGTATCCCTGTGATACAGAGTTAGGCAGATTCAGAACTGTTCTCCCTTCTACATAGTTCTAAACTTTAGATAATGCTGGGATTGGAAAATCGTGTTACTTACTGGCTGTAATAAAATCAGACCTCTACTTCAAAATATTGTTTTCTGGAGTACAGAGTACAAAGAAAAGTACATAGTGAATATACAGTACATGTCAAATGAATCCCTTTGGGTTTTGTTTCTGTCTAACATCTATGGACAGGGTGGCAAGAAAGAAAGACATCTCTACAAGGGGAACAGAGACAGCATCAAAAAACTTTTTTTTTCTTAGCAGCAATGATATAACATGGCTGCTATGGTCTGGGACTGGGAGAAAAGCCCCATTAGAGAGGCTGCTGAGGAGAATGAAGCAAAAAGAAAAAATCTGTGGGCATCTAAAGATAACACAGATTCTGTACAGTGTCACTGGTCTAACAGGTTGCCATTTACACTCACCATGACCCCTTGAAAAGTCTTCAGTGTTGAAGATCTAATATCAGATGTACAGAAGGAATCTAGAGAATTGTCAATAGTCACAGATCTCCCTTGCGTCCTTTGTTCCGTAAGAGGTGTTTGAGGCTGTAGGGCATTTTAACAGTACAGACTAGGGAATAGATTTAATGCCTTCAGAGCTTCTGTTACAGCCAGACCTATAAAACTGACCCTCTATGCCTAAGACCATTTTATAAAATTCCCAGTCTTCTAAGAACTGATAAAACAGCTGAGGTTTTCATTTCTGTAAAAAAAAAAAAAAGCCACAATCCCTATAAACAAAATGAATTATAAAAAAACCCCATTACATAAAAAGGGAAAAAGGATATACAGTACGAAAAAGTGAAAGGCATAAACCAAACTATTTAACTACAAGAAGCCAGTTGAAAGAATACGTAAAAGAAAATGCAGATTACTGTCTGCAGGAGCCTTAAAGTCCACATTTTGGACTCCAGCGGCTCAGAACTTACATATCAGTGTAGGGAAAGGTTGGAATCTCCATGAAATGGCAGTATAGAGAAAGGTTAGAATCTCTATGATGCTTCAATACTATTTTTGTTTTCCTGCCCTGTTTCCTGCCCCTACCATCCTCCTAATTTTGTGCCACAGAGGTAACATATTAGGGAATTTTTCACTGATGGAATCCTAGATAGCAAAACAAGCTGAAAAAAGTTCTAAAAATTCTCCATTCTACCTTTGCTTTTGTGGGTCTGGCCACATACAGAAATACCTATAGGTTTGTAGCACCCTCCTAGGTAGCTAGGAGGAGCTAGATTAGGTTTTCAGATAGAAAGGCTGAATAGCAGCCTGGGTAGAATCAGAGGGTTATTTTAGGTCAGGGCTGAGAGGTTCACTTCTAGAAGCAGTGGGCGGGGGTGAGGAGGGGCTGGCCTACACACTTAGCGGATCCTGGGCAATCCCCATGCAGAAAACTTGGCATGGGGCCAGGGCAGCCTTTAAGTGTGCTACAGCCTGCTCCGCAGCATCAGAGTTGTGGAAGATGGAGTGAGCAGGTTGGAGTGAGGAGCCTGGGAGGGGGCCCAGAAGAGAGGCCTACCTGCAGGCAGAGGAGCTGGAAGGGAGGATCTCTCAGCCTCAACCATCCCCTGAGAGAGACAGCCTGGGAAGCAGGGAAGGAGCCAGCCCAGCATAAGGCCTGAAGGCAGTCATCAACCCTCAAGCTTTCAGGAGAGCACTGAGTGAGTAATCCCACACACCCTTGGCCAGATAAAGGGAGAGGGCATTCTGGTGGGAAAGTGACTAGCCCCCATCTGGGACTGCTGATTTTAAAGTGGCAGATTCTGGGTCCCCGTGCCCAAGGGTTCCCATAGGCATAAGGCTGAAGAGGAGATTTCATCTGGGGTCCGAGGTGGTACACCAAGAGGACTGGAGAGCTCTCCAAGAAGAGAATTTTTGTCTAAATTACTGGTACATAGTTGCTAAAGAGTTTGTCCTCAGTTCACAGTTCCCCTGGGCATCCCATATACCCCTCAACCCCATCCAAGTTCAATACCCCTTAATAAAATCCAAAAAACAAGCTCAAGGACTGTTTACTGTGTGCAAGGTCTGAAGAAAATGCATGTTGTCTGGCTGTGCAGGACTGTAGGGGGACCTAAAAACTTAGCGACTCCTAAGGGGGTAGTGCTACAGGTTGTTCATTAGAACAGGTTTCATTTGTAAAACGATCTGCTGGACTGCACACTTTCATCTGTCTAGTTTGAAGCTAAAAAAGAAACATCTTCACTATATAAACTAAAATCTTCTTTCTGGAATTATAAATCACCAGAATGGAAGTGCAGGGCACTCACTCAGATGTGTATGATGGATGTGCAGCCACAAACCAGGTGATTGCATTAGACATAACTTTGTGTAGTAAAATGAACCCCCGTTTTAATAACAAGTGTGGGTGTTAGGCTCCAGACATACCAAAGGTGAGATATGATTAGCATGGATGACTAATGTCTGAGTTAATTAAAAAGCTCTGCTGTACAAATATGATGAACTAATTATGAACAGAAGACACCGATTGGTCAGTACAACTAAAAGCAGGTTACTTTTATATATAGAGTATTATTCAAAGTCCCATACATAACCTAACCACCGTGTTTTCAGCAGGACACTTAGCAACAGGTCTGCTCTAAGGCTGGGCATAGATTATGCAATTTATTTTCTTCAACCACGGGTTGAAGGAAAGAAAATCACCCAATTCCCTTATCAGCACAGTCAGTGTTGATGGGTGAATCCCTCCTGCTGTGTTATTGCATTCTGACAATGGGAGGTTTCCCTGCTGTCAGAATACAATGATCACTGCTGAAAGCTATAGCCACTGGCAGTGATCATACAAATAAAAACCAAAAGGATGATTGCACAGAAGTCAATTGATAGATTGATCTCAGTACAACCAGTCTACACAGAGATGGATCGAAATGTGTCCTTTTTTTGCTGAAGTGAATTTCAATCCGTCTATGGCCATCTTAAGTCTGAAATCAAAGAACACATGCTGAACAATTAGGAAAAGATGGCAGGAGAAGATCTGAGTAGCAAACCATAACTTAAAGCAGACCTTCACCCACCCTATCCAATTAACACCCTTGGATTCCTACCTCCTTCATCTCTCACAATTAGACATCATTTTTTTTTCTCCCGAGATATGTTTTTTTTCTTTGGGGGGGGGGGGGGGGGGAGTGACAGCTCTCAGTAATTCTGGGACGGATGCCTAGGTGAGAATGATGTTCCCCTTGTCAGCAGTCTTGGCAACACTGGATGCACTAGACCTGTGAGTATGTATTCCAAGGATAACCCACCAAAACAGGTAACGGAATTAGAAAACAATTGCACTGCGGTGGTGATGTTCCTCTTCCTCTGTCCAGCATGTGCGCAGATGAGCCTGCTAGAAAAACACTGAGTAGGCTCAGATGGTGGCCATCTAATGTCTATAGATACATAGAGTGCCTTGAAAAAGTATTCATACCCCTTGAAAGTTTCCACATTTTGTCATGTTTCAATCAAAAAGGTATATATATTTTATTGGGGTTTTATATGATAGACCAACACAAAGTGGCACATAATTGTAAAGTGGAATGAAAATGATAAATTTTCAATTTTTTTTACAAATAAATCTGAAAAGTGTGGTGTGCATTTGTATTCAGCCCCCTTTAATCTGATACCCCTAACTAAAATCTTATGTGCTTCAGTTTTATATTCTGGCACTCTGGTCTCATCTGAATAGATCACCTTCTTCAATGTGTTTGCTGTGGCCCCCACATGGCTTTTCGCAAACTGGAAACTGGACTTTGTATGGCTTTCTTCTTGCTACTCTTCCATAAAGGCCAGATTTGTGGAGTACACAACTAATACACTGCTCAGAAAAATTAAAGGAACACTTTTTAATAAAAGTATAGCATCAAGTCAATGAAACTCCTGGGATATTGATTTGGTCAGTTAAGTAGCAGAGGGGGTTGTTAATCAGACTCAGATGCTTTGGTGTTAAGGAAATTAACAGCAGGTGCACTAGATGGGTAACAATGAGATGACCCCCAAAACAGGAATGGTTTTACAGGTGGAGGCCACTGACATTTTTTCCCCTACTCATTTTTTCTGACTGTTTTTCACTAGTTTTGCATTTGGCTAGGGTCAGTGTCACTACTGGTAGCATGAGGCGATACCTGGACCCTGCAGAGGTTGCACAGGATGTCCAGCTCCTCCAGGATGGCACATCAATGCGTGCCATTGCCAGAAGATTTGCTGTGTGTCCCAGCACAGTCTTGAGAGCATGGAGAAGATTCCAGGAGACAGGCAGTCTGGGAGAGCTGGACAGGGCCATAGAAGATCCTTAACCCATCAGTAGGACCGGTATCCGCTCCTTTGGGCAAGGAGGAACAGGATGAGCATTGCCAAAGCCCTACAAAATGAACTGCAGCAGGCCACTGGTGTGAATGTCTCTGACCAAACGATCAGTGACAGACTTCATGAGGGTGGCCTGAGGGCCCGAAGTCCTCTAGTGGGCCTTGTGCTCACTGCCTGGCACCATAGAGCTTGACTGGCATTTGCCATTGAACACCAGAATTGGCAGGTTCGCCACTGGCGCCCTGTGCTTTTCATAGATGAGTGCAGGTTCACTGTGAGCACACGTGACAGATGTGAAAGGGTCGCATTGGTGGTGGGTCAGTGCTGGTCTGGGGAGGTATATCCATGGAGGGACACACAGACGTCTACAAGTTAGACAATGGCATGCCTGCCCTCATGTGGCAAAAGTATGCAGGCAGTTTCTGGAGGATGAAGGAATTGATAGCATTGAATGGCCCCCATGCTTACCTAAATCCAATAGAACACCTTTGGGATATCATGTTTCAGTCCATCGGAGGCCGCCAGGTTGTACCTCAGACTGTCCAGGAGCTCAGTGATGCCCTGGTCCAGATCTGGGAGGAAATACCCCAGGACACCATCTGTCGTCTCATTAAGAGCAAGCCCAGACATTGTCAGACATGTATACAAGCACGCGAGGGCCATACAAACTACTGAGCACCATTTTGAGTTGCTGCAATGACATTTCAGCAAAATGGACTAGCCTGTAGCATCATTTTTACACTGGACTCTAGAGCAGTGGAGACGTGTTCTCTGGAGTGCCGAATTACGCTTCTCTGTCTGGCAATCCGATGGATGTGTCTGGGTTTGGCAGTTGTAAAGTTTGGTGGAGAAGGGGATTATGGTGTGCGGTTGTTTTTCAGGGGTTGAGCTTGGCCCCTTGGTTCCAGTGAAAGGAACTCTTAAGGCGTATCAAGATATTTTGGACAATTTAATTCTCCCAACTTTGTGGGAACAGTTTGGTGATGGCGCCTTCCTGTTCCAACATGACTGTGCAACAATGCACAAAGCAAGGCCCATGAATATATGGATGAACAAACTTGTGGTGGAGGAACTTGACTGGACTGCACAGAGTCTTGACTTCAACCCGATGGAAAACCTTTGAGATGAATTAGAGCAGAGACTGCGAGCCAGGCCTTCTCACCCGACATCAGTGCCTGACCTCACCAATGTGTGTGTAAAGGCAGGCATCCCAATAATTTTGTCATTACAGTGTGTGCATATATATATATATATATATATAAATATAATATATAGTGAATACTGTATGTGCCATTAATACATTATATTGGATTATGAGATATGGACCAAATAGATATGTGCCCTGCATTGTTCTGTTATTTACAATATGTATGCAACAACATAGTCATTGTTGATGAGGGAAACACTCCTACAGCGCTATTATGTTCTGTTGGTGGGAAGCCTTCCTTACCAGCAAAACACAATGATTCGTGTTACCAGCTATAGCCAACAGCACTAATCACTTGGAAAAAAAAACCTGATAGGCTGGTTGGAGTCAATAGATTTACTTGTGTTCAACCAGGGTGTACATATATTGAAGGAAATTCATCTGGTTCCTTGTGAACAGGCTGAATTTAGATCCATGTATGGCCAGCTTAATAACTGTCTCTCGAAAGAACTGGTCTTTTCTGCTGTTGTCTTCATTAGCATGCTAAAGCTGTGTATAATAAATAAGAACACCCCTTTATCTTCAGAGAGCAGGTGAATAGGTGGAGATCAGTTAATAGGCTGTGCTGTCTCCGTGAAGGGGGATGTGGCCTTGGTTTGTCTAGCTGGCCAACGGATTGTCAACATGGCCATGTGTGATGTTGAAAGATAACATTTTACAAACTTGGAGATCTTCACAGCAAGCTCTAGGCGTCACAGCTCCAAATAGCAGGAAGAGATCTTAATTAATATTGAATAATCATCACATCCATCCAATCACTTTCATGAGATAGATATGACCAGAGATTCCTCAATGATAGCAAATGATAGATAGATAGATAGATAGATAGATAGATAGATAGATAGATAGATAGATAGATAGATAGATAGATAGATAGATAGATAGACCAGCAATTGTTCCATCCCCTTGATAATATTGGATATGCTTATTGGCTAGTTATCTTTTCTATCTTGGTTATCTTCTAGATTGTTTGAATATTGTCTTTTATTCTTAGGTACTGTATGTAATTCATGGTATAGGGTCTTTGTCACTTGAGTAGTGCTGTATTAATCATTGTATTTTTTATTCATCTGGAGTGGTGCTGTAATAATCATTGTATTTTTTCTTGATCTGGAGACCACTTGGGATTGGTTCTGTAATATTTCCTTGTTGGTAACCAAGCTGTTCATATTAATTCAGTATACATTATTTTTCACCTACAGCTTGTGATGTGTGTTTCATTGCTGACCAAATGGTCAGTGTTGATTAATAATATTGATATTATTTATTAATGTCCATATTATTATTTTTTTAATCACCACTATCATTACCATAATTATCATTTATCTACATCAGGGAACTTGTGAAAAGAAGCCAAGCACTTCACCTTCTAAGTACATAATAAAATATTAAATATTCACATGCAATATTTGATATTTACATGGTGAAAAAGAAAGTGTATTTTTTAAAGTGTAACTTCATGATAATCTACTAACTAATCTACCAACTAATCTTAAAAAAATGCTCCCCCACACCCCCAACACCTATGCTAGCCTGTGTAAGAAAGAGGTATATACTAACCAATTTTCAGGCTTCTCCGGTCCAGTCAAGTCATCCGGCTCCCCTGTGTTCCCCAGTGGCAGCTGCAGGGGAAAGGAAGGAGCACCAGCAACAAATTGACCATAAGAGCCTGTGGGTGACATCCCCATTCCCAAGCATTCCACTACTGGCTGACAAAGGGAAGATCACTTGGCCAGACCAAACTGAAAATGGTAATAATATAATTCTTTCTTACACAGGTTAGTCAGCAGAGGTGTTAGGAAGGTAGAGGAAGCAGCCTTAAGATTAGTTAAGCTTAGCCTGGAATTTCATTTTAACCGCTTCCCAACTGCCCTAGAGCAGATATACTGCTACAGGGCGGCATGGGTGTGCAAAATCACGTATATATACTTTATTTTGCATTTCCGGGTAGGGGGCGCTGCTATTCGCACCCGTGACTGTCAATCACTGGGTCCCAGCTGGTGATTACTCGCCGGCGCCTGGTGATTGCCAAGCATCTCTGACGGAGAGGAGAACTGGGGATGTCAGTGACACCAAGTCAGTTCCCCCCAGTGTCAGTATGCCTGCCACAGTCCTGCTATAAGTCACTGATTGCTGTCATTACTTGTAAAAATAAAAAAAAAATTAAAAAAAAAATTCCAGTATTTATGCCGCCATTTGTGAACGCTATAACTTTCAAATAAACCAATTTACACGAATTGGATTTTTTTTTTTAGCAAAGATGTAGCAGAATACATTTTGGCCTAAATTTATGAGAAAATCTGATTTGTACATGATTAATACCAAAAAGTGAAAAATATTGTTTTTTTCAAAATTGTCCGTTTTTTATTTTTTGTGCTATAAAAAAAAAAAAAAAAAAGACTCACAGGTGATCAAAAACCATCAAAAGAAAGCTCAATTCGTGGGGAAAAAAGGACGTAAATTTCATTTGTGTGCAACGTTGCACGGCCGCGCAATTGTCAGTTAAATTAACACAGCGCCATAACGCAAAAAATGGCCTGGTTAGGAAGGGGGTAAATCCTCAGGAGGGCAAGTGGTTAACATCTGTATTTTCATTCTTGCTGATAAATATATACAGTACTATATAACATCAAAATACATTTCCTTTAAAGTAAAGCACTTCTTAAATGCAAACAATAGCGGTAATATAATTTGGTACTATAAAGAAAATGACTGTGCATTTGCTCTCTGAAATTGAACATACATACTGCATATGCGGAGAATGTGCGATGCCTATGCTGCCATATATCCACATCCTTTCATGATGTATAGCGAGACTGGCATGCAGCTGTGATGCTGTTAGCTAAATGGAAGTCGACCCCTGCTATAAAACTGCAATTTATTTTTTTCTAACAACTAAAGGGTAGGGAAAAATAAGTTGCAATTATGTTGTTTGCATCTGTAAATAAAGTTATTAAATCCAAACAGTCCCTGAACTCTTTTCGCCATAGCACCTGCAGGAAACGTCAATTCACTGAAACATAATCTCTCTGCTGCCAGAAGCCTCCAATGTTTAATTCATGACTTGTGTAATAAAGTTATTTATTTAGATGAAGACTTCATAAACCGACTCTCTTAATGCTACCCACGCTCTCAGCTGTATTCCCCACAGTTTAGTTTTGTATTTACCTAAATCTTGCCTGTCGGCATGGTTAAGCCTCTCTCGTCATATCTTCTGACAGGGCAAACTGACTTTGGTATGTCCTGAATAACCTGCAGGGTGCGTAATCCCATCAGCGCTGTTTGTGAGACAGCCCATCTTTCCTCAGATGAGAAAGGAGGGCCAGACGCAAATTATACTCCAATCCCTCATTTTTTTATAAGACTTTTTTGACAACACAATATACAGTGGCAAAAATAATAATTTGATCCCCTGTAGATTTTGTAAGTTTGCCCACTTACGAAGGAATGAAGGGTCTATAATTTTTATCACAGGTGCATTTTAAATTATAGAGACAGAATATCAACCAAAGATCCAAAAAACACAACACAAATATTATTATTATTATATTATACAGTAGTTATATAGCACCAAAGGGTATGCTCAGCGCTGTACAGTAGCAAGGGGGATAGAACATGAGACAAGACAGTAACAATACAATACACGAGGGGTTCAAGGGCCCTGCTCTTTCGAGCTTACAATCTAGGAGGGAGGGGAAGGTGGTACAGGAGGAGATGGCTGTGGGGGATGGAGTGGTGGGAGGAGTGGAGGAGGTTAGTTGTTAGGTAAGGTCGGGTGTAGGTGAGGTTGGGGTAGGCTTCCCTGAAGAGCAGGGTTTTCAGGGTGCGCCTAAAGGTGAAGAGGGTAGGTGACAGTCTGATGGATTGGGGTAGGGAGTTCCAGAGGATGGGGGAAGTCCTGGAGAAGTCCTGCAATCGGGCGTTGGAGGAGGAGACCAGGGAGCTAGAGAGTAGGAGGTCCGGTGAGGAGCGGAGGGCACGGGTAGTGTAGTATTTGGGTGTCAGGTCAGTTATGTAGTTCGGGGCGGCATTGTGAATGGCTTTGTAGGTCAGAGTTAGCAGTTTGAATTTGATGCGTTGGGCAATCGGGAGCCAATGAAGGGATTGGCAGAGGGGAGAGGCAGATGTGGAGCGGTTGGTGAGGTGGATGAGTCTAGCCGCTGAGTTTAGGATCAACTGGAGTGGGGATAGCGTTTGTTTGGGTAGGCCAGTGAGAAGGGAGTTGCAGTAGTCCAGGCGTGAGATGATGAGGAATGTACGAGTTGTTTGGTGGTGTCTGGGGTGAGGAATGTGCGTATCTTGGAGATGTTGCGGAGGTGGAGCCTGCAAGATCTAGATAGCAGTTGGATGTGGGGTAGGAAGGAGAGGTGGGAGTCCAGGGTGACACCCAGGACTTTGGCGTGTGGAGTGGGAGAGATGGTGGCGTTGTTATAAACTGAGTTGCAGTTCAGTGAGTAAAATAAGTATTTAATCCCCTATCAACAATAACTGTGGCTCCTACAGACTGGCTATGTGCTCATGCGGTACACAGATTAGTCCTGTCAATTCAAGAAGGTGCTCCTAATGACAACTAGTTATATGTATAAAAGACATCTGTCCCCAGAATCTCTTTCTTCCATTTAAACCTCCCCATCATGGCCAAGACCAAAGAGCTGTTGAAGAACATCAGGGACAAGATTGTTGACCTGCATTGGACTGGAATGGGCTACAAGGCCATCAGCAAGAAGCTTGGTGAGAAGGAGACAACCATTGGAGCCATTATGAAGAAATACAAATTATCCATCAATCCCCCTCGGTCTGGAGCTCCGTGCAAGATTTCACCTCATGGGGTAAGGATGATCATGAGAAAAGTGAAGGATCAGCCCAGAACTACACGGGAGGAGCTTGTGAATGATCTCAAGGCAGTTGGGACCACAGTCACCAAAGAAACTACTGGTAACACAATACGCTGCCATGGATCAAAATCCTGCAGCACCTCCTCCTCAAGAAGCCACATGTACAGGACCGTCTGAAGTTTGCCAATGAACATCTAAATAATTCAGAGAAGGATTGGGAAAGTGCTGTAGTCAGGTGAGACCAAAATTGAGCTATTTGGTATTACCTAGACTCGCCGTATTTGGAGGAAGAAAAATGCTGACTATGACCATAAGAACACCATCTCTTCAGTCAAGCACGGAGGTGGAAACATCTTACTTTGGGGCTGTTTCTCTGCTAAAGGTACAGGGTGACTTTGCCACATTGAGGGGCCAATAGACAGGGCCATGTATTGTAAAATGTTGGATGAGAACCTTCTCCCCTCAGCCAGAACACCGAAGATGGGTCATGGATGGGTTTTCCAGCATGACAATGAGCCAAGGCAACAGAGGAGTGGCTCAAGAAGAAGCACAATAAGATAATGGAGTGGCCTAGCCAGTCTCCAGACCTTAGTCCTATAGCAAATTTATAGAGGGAGCTGGAACTTCGAGTTGCCAAGCAACAGCCAAGAAACCGTAAGGATTTAGAGAAGATCTGAATGGACCAAAATCCCTCCTGAGATGTATGCAAACCTGGAAACCAACTAAAAGAAACGTCTTACCTCTGTGCTTGCCAACAAGGGTTTCTCCATCAAGTACTAAGTCATGATTTGCTTGGGGATAAAATACTTATTTTACTCACTGAACTGCATCTCAATTTATAACATTTGTATCATGTTTTTTTCTGGATTTTTGGTTGATAATCTGTCTCTATCATTTACAATATACCTATGATAAAAATGATAGACCCTTCATTTCTTTGTAAATGGACAAACTTACAAAATCTGTAGGGGATCAAATTATTATCTTCCCCACTGTATGTGTAGGAATTTATCTAGTGAAGAAAGTGAAATATCTTTCATTTAACAAAACACATTACAGATGCCTCCTACAATGCAAGCATTCTCTAACATCCAGAGGCGTATCTTGAAGTTTGTGGGTCCCGATACAAAAGTTGACCCGGGGCCCCGCACTACCTTCCGCAAGAGGCTCCCTCCGCGCGCCAAGATATGATAGCTGTATGGTGGCTGTCTCTCTCTTCTCTCTCTCTCCTGCTGCTGTCTGCATGTGCACACAAGGTGGGGGATGGCAGGCCACACTCTGACCTGTCAGGTGAAAGCGGTAGGTTTGTATGTAAAAGAGGAAACTCAGCAGGCCCTCTGACTTGCAGATCCACATACAAGCCTACTGCTTTCACCCAGCAGCTCACAGTGTGGCCTGCCTGCTCCCACCTAGTGTGCACGTGCAGGGACGTGCAGGGTTGTGCAGGGGCGGGAGGGGGGTACTGTACTAGGCTGGGTGGGGGAGGGGGGGGATCAAAGAAAACACCTTTCTTTTATATGTTAAACAGCACCATTACCTCTCTCATGGCCAGGCTGCAGTGATATGGAGGTGCAGGATATTAGAGAAAAGTAATACCCCCCATTCCTGGTAATGACACATGCCCTCCTGCCTCCTCTTGGTATTGACAGATGCACCCCTCCGTCAAGAGTTCCCCACTTCAGCTAATCATAGATGATCCCTTCCTATTGTAAAGAGAGATGGCTTCCCCTCTTGGTAACGACACATGTTCCCCATCAGGTAATGACAGATGACCCCCTCCCCCACCAGGTAATGACAGATGGCCTCCTTCCCCCCACCAGGTAATGACAAATGACCTCCCTCTCCTCAACAGGTAATGACAGATGGCTTCCTTCCCTCCACCAAGTAATGACAGATGACCTCCTCCCCCAGCAGGTAATGACAGATGACCCCCTCCCCACCGGGTAATGACAGATGGCCCCCACCTTCAGGTGCCCTCCTCCTAGTAATGACACATGGCCCCCCAGGGAATTACTGATCCCCCCCCACCTCCACCATCCTGGTAATGTCCCATCCTCCCCCCCCCCCCCCCGCCATACTGACAAAGATTAGCCATCCAGCTCTCCCTCTGCTCATCCTGCTCAAACTGTCACAGTAAAATCTGCAGCCTCTGTAGCCTGCAGTTCCTTGGGGGCCCCTCAGGAAGCGTTATGGGATTTTATGAGAATTTTTGTGTGAGTGTCAGCAGGAGTTGTGCGGACGGCTGGGGAGGTGTGTGTCTGTTCTCTGCACAGATCTGTATCTTTTTGCCTCCCCAATGACAGCAGTACCAGCTCCTGGATGGTGTTCTCCTCCTCCTCCCTCACTCAGCCCAGTGACAGCTCGGTGGCCATCCCTGCCTGGTTGTCAGCACTGACACTTTCCCGTCCACCCCGTCCTTTCTTGGAACAAAAACCACATTCACAGGATTTTGTTTCTTCAAGAAAAATTTCCATCCTGCTTCTTTAAATTTTCTTGTCACTAGTTTTATTTTTACTTCTATAGCACTGCCAGTGTATGCAATACTTTACATATATATTGTACATTCAAGTCAGTCCCTGCCCCCAAGGAGCTTACAATCTAAGGTCCCTAATTCACATTCATACATATGCATTACACACTAACTTTGACTGGTACCAATTTATCTACCAGTTTGTCTTTTGAGTGTGGTAGGAAACCGGAGTACCCAGAGGAAACCTATGCAGGCACAGACAGAATATGCAAACTCCATGCAGGTAGTTTCGTGGTTGGAATTTGAACCAACAACCCTCGTGCTTCTAGGCCAGCAATGGGCAAACTACGGCCCGGCGGACCTTTTAATCCGGCCCGTGGAGCGTGATACTGTCAGGATGGCTGTCAGGATGTGTGTAGGCGGGGCAGCGTGACGAACGTGAGGGGAGCTAGGCTCCTCTCACAGTCCGCCCTGAAGACCGGAACGGCGCAGGAACACGGCGAGAGGAACGCGCGGAGCAAAGGTAAGTGAATTGACACAGGGGGGACTTGGCTTACTACTTGGGGGGGAATAGTACTATGGGGGATGAAATACTATATGAGGGATGAATTAATATGGGGGATGAATTAATATGGGGAATGAATTACTATAGGGGGGATGAATTCCTATATGGGGGATGAATTAATATGGGGGATGAATTAATATGGGGAATGAATTACTATAGGGGGGATGAATTACTATATGGGAGATGAATTACTATATGGGGGATGAATTACTATATGGGGGATGAATTACTATATGGGGGATGAATTACTATGGGGGATGAATTACTATATGGGGGATGAATTACTATATGGGGGATGAATTACTATATGGGGGATTAATTATTATGCTTACTATGGGGGAATATTACTATACTTACTATGGATGACACATACACATCATTCATCTACTCTTGGTCCGGCCCCCGGGTCCAATATATGAACCCATTGCGGCCCTCAAGTCAAAAAGTTTGCCCACCCCTGTTCTAGGCAGAAGTGCTAACCACTTAGCTGTTATGTTGATTTGACTCTACTAACCAATAGAAAATCAAATGAAACTAAATCAAATTGAAACAAACATTTTGGAACAAAATTCCACTGATGTATGGCCAGCTTAAGACACAATCTCAATACCACAATCAACTTAAAGTGTTACTAAACCCAGGACCCTGCATTCACTACTATATCTGGTCTCCCACAGTACACAGAACATGGAAATGCAACTATTTTAGTAAATATAAACTGCTAAATACATTTTCTCATCAGCAGTATATAGCAGTGCTGTGACTTCTATGAATGTCCAGCTGAGCACTGGTTAGGAGGAGGAGTTTTCATTCTGCTCTGACTACTACTATTAATACTGCATGACCACTGACCCTCTGTCAGGACAGTGCTGATTGGCCCTGTGCTGATCACATGCACCCCTTCCCAAAGAAAAAAATAACTCTCTAGCAATACACACTAAACTGAGAATGTGCAGAGTGACTCCTAGAGATCTGTACTATCAGCAGATGGATTGGGGACAGTAGAAGAAGGGGAGGATAACAGAATACATGATCAAACAGCCTTTTTACACAGTGCAGAGAATTAACCCCTTGGGTTCCATAGTGAGTATAACAAGCATGCCTTACTGCATATACAGACTGCTTTTACTGTTGTGGTTTTAGTAACACTTTAAAGGCAGATTTCTTTTTATTATACATATTATACTTCAACAGTAACCAGAAGCCGGCGCTCAAATCTCTCTTGCTGCACTCAAAATGGAATCCTGCACTTGCTGAGGTGCCGCCCTTGATAGATTGGGAAATCTTGATACTAGCAGAAAAGAACAAAACAGGGCGCACTCTCCTCGTGCATTAACGCAATAATCAAAATGTATCAAAAAGGCTTGTGAGTATGTTTTCACATATTTTTAATACATTTTTGATTATAGCGTTAATGCACAAGGAGAGTGCGCCCTGTTTTGTTCTTTTCTGCAAACATACTTACCTGCTCTGTGCAGTGGTTTTGCACAGAGCAGCCCCGATCCTCCTCTTCTCAGGTTCCCACTGGAACTCCTGGCCAGTGCCCCCAGAGCAGGCAGTTTGGTATGGGGGCATTGTGTGTCCATTCACACACTAGCACCAGCTTTGGCCTCGCTCCGGCTCTCCTCATTGGCTCACTGGCTGTGATTGACAGTAGCAAGAGCCAATAGCATAGAATGCATGAAGGTAAAACACCTTGAGCCTTTACACTACTTTAAAAATGAATTAACTACTTGCCTACTGGGCACTTATACCCCCTTCCTTACCAGGCCAATTTTCAGCTTTCAGTGCTGTCGCACTTTGAATGACAATTGCGCTGCCATGCAACATTGTACTTCAATGAAATTTTATCATTTTTCTCTCACAAATAGAGCTTTTAGTGGTATTTACTCACCACTGGGTGTTTAATTTTTTGTGCTATAAACAAAAAAAAGAGCAAAAAAAATTTTTTTTTCTTTGTTTCTATTATAAAATTTTGAAAACAGGTAATTTTCCTCCTTCACTGATGTGCGTTGATGAGGCTGCACTGATAGGCAGCACTAATGGGCACTGATAGGTGACACTGATAGGCAGCACTGATGGGCACTGATAGGCAGCACTAATAAGGTGGCACTGATGAGCTGGCACTGATGATGGGTACTGATAGTCGGCACTGACTTGTGGCACTGCTGGGCACAAGTGGGTGGCACTGCTGGGCACTTGTAGGCAGCACTGATGGGCACTTGTGGGTGGAACTGGTGTGTAGCACTGATGATCGGTGCCGATCCCTGCTCTGACAACTGCCAGTTCTCGGCAGTACTTTCCTCACGCTCTGACAGCATGAGGAAAGTGCAGCCGAGAACCAGCAATTGCATTTTCCGGTGATCAGCATGTCATTGGACACGGCTGATCACGTGGTAAATGACTGCTGTGATTGGCCTTTTACCACATTACGTGATCAGCTGTGTCCATAGGACACAGTAATCGCAGAGATCGCCGGGTGTGCGCAGGAGAGTGAGTTCTGGGAGGACGTCATATGACGGCCTCCCAGAACTGGCCGGCTACCTGCGGTTGGCAACTGGTTAAATAGCTTCATTGGTTTGTGGTACTCAGTTGCTGTGTAGTTCAGCCAAACTTGATCCAGGGTGTGTCTTTTTCTAAGCTTGCCTTCCAAATTATGAGATAGAAAAAAAAGTCCCCATTCTCACCTGAGTGTTTTGCAGCTTGAGTCTCCAAAATGCTCACCAACTAAAATGCCATCATTTGTGTCTATTCACATATGAGTGTTGTGTTGCGTGAAGCTTGCTGCTCAAAAAAGTGCACAAGCTTCTTCTGAGCTACAAGCTGCAAGCGTTTTTGGCCCTAATAGACATCAATGGGAGCCTCTGAAAAAAAAAAAAAAGTGGAAACGAGTGTTGTGTATTTTTTCCTTAGTAACTAGCTTTCCATTGGATAAAAACAAGAATTAAAAAAAGGGCAAGCCTCTGATGCCAGCAAAAACACCTGTACAAACACTAAAAAAAACCCTGTAAAACATCTAAAATGCTCAGCTCAAATGTGAATTCAGCCTTAGGAACACAGAATGTTAGACAAAGGACATACCTTGCAACAACTCCACCTTCAGGGATCAAATACACCATCATGTTTTGTAAACAAAGCTATGTGCTTGGTGAGGATTCATGCTGTATCTATACACATCTTCATTAGGACAGTATAAACATTAAACATGACCCAGGGCCTTATCCTTGGTGTCATTGTGTCTGTACCTACCCACACATGTTAAACACTGCCTTAATGCAAGACCCAAGAAACAAAATGTTATATAAAGCTTAACCACATGCCCTCCAGAGAATTTACCCCCTTCCTGACCAGGCCATTTTTTGTGATATGGCGCTGCGTTACTTTACCTGACAATTGCGCGGTCATGTAATGCTGCCCCCAAATAAAATTTACATCCTTTTTTTCCCCACAAATGGAGCTTTCTTTCAGTGGTATTTGATCACCTGTGTGGTTTTTTATTTTTTGCGCTATAAATTAAAAAGGATCGACAATTTTGAGAAAAAAAACAATATTGACTTTTGCTATTATACATGTCCAGTAAAAAAATTTTAAAAATTTAAATTTCGTCATAAATTTCAGCCAAAATGTATTCTGCTACATGTCTTTGCTAAAAAAAAATACCAATACGTGTAAATTAATTGGTGTACGTGAAAGTTATAGCATTTAAAAATGGCTGTATATATACTGGAATTTTTTTTTTACTAGTAATGACAGCGATCAGCGACTTACGGCGGGACTGCGGCAAGCATTCTGACACTGGGGGGGAACTGACTTGGTGTCACTGACATCCCCAGTGACACCAATACAGTGATCAGTGCTAATAAAAAGCACTACCACTATACTAATGCAACTGGGCAGGAAGTATACTGGGCAGTGAGTTAACATCTGGGGCGATCAAATGGTTAACTGTGTGCTGTTTCACTATGGGGGCTGTGTGTGTGTTTTACTGTAAGCACACTGCTTTGTATAATTCTACTATGCAGAGCCATACAAAGCAGTGTGCAGGAGCTGACAGGGGAGAGATCTGTATTATTTACACGCAGGTCTCTTCCCTGTCAGAGATACTGAGGTGCCGGCGAGTAATCACCGGCCAGACCCTGTGAATGAAAACCGAGGCCTCGAATGGCGGCATGGGTAGGGCACCCACGCCTCCTACCCGGAACTGCAAAATCACGTATATATAGGTGCTGTCCTGTAGCAGTATTTCTGCTATAGGACGGCACAGAACAGTTTTTTTTCAAGTTATTTGCAATGGTTTTGCATGAATAAATAAATTTGATCACTGTAAGCAACACTGCTAGTGTTAAGTGGTTGGTCACATCCATGTAAAATGATACATTCTGCTGGAGAGCTTGTGCTTTTAAAAACAACAGACTTGCTGGCTGGATCACCAAATAAAATTGGAAGGAAAAAAAGCCTAAAAAAGGAAACCAACGTAGCCATCACATCTAAGAATTGGTAAGCTGCTATATAATAAAGGTTTGCTTTTGGGTTTAATACCGCTTTTAACAAGAAGAATATAACTGTACAGATGTGTTTGGACTTTGGTGTCACTTGGATGGACAGTTTATAGTTTGGTTCTTATTTTCTTTGTTCACAGTATCAAGGTTAGATACATAAGCACTGCTCTGTTATGTTGTATTTAGGGAATGAAGGGGAACTAATGAATGAATGAGTCACAGCACAGATCAGCTGCAGCAGATTAAAGAGCATTTTAACCCTTTCAACCCCCTCTTCTCCATACATTTGATCTCCAGCCTGTTTCTGTATGTGACCCTTATATTAACCCCTCACCTCCCTTATCCTGCAAATCTGCACATTAACCCCTTAGTTTATATTTTCCTGTTGTATGTGCCCTGTACTTTAACTCCTTCACCTCCTCCTCCCTGTGCGTATGACCTGTATGCACTGTATTTAGTGAACCATTACCAAATTCCATGTTTTAGAATACATAAATACTTTTATAGCCTGGCCATTTCAAATGCTAAAAATGTAATCAGTTTTACACGTATGGAAGAGTAGCTGATACTACTCCGTGAAATGTCTATCATTTTAATATGTCTAACATTTAATATGTGTAGGTTCTCAATATGGTCTATACAAAAAGAAAAAGCAGAATAGGGACTTGTTTGGTGTGTCTTTCTCAAATATAACAAATTCATCAGCATAGTCTGCTATTCCTTGTCTACGCACTGTGCTCAATATTGCAGAAATGATAAATGTTTCAATTAATCTCCATTTTGGGGACAACCGAAATGTCATCTTGGCTGGAAATACGTTGTATGAAAAATTCTATTCTATAAAAATTATCAACACATGGCCTGTATTATGCTGTTTAGAAAGAAGAAGCGAATTGTGACTTTACATTTCATTTCTCATACATCAAGCAGAAAAAAAGAAAATCATAGGATTACCATGTAAAGCACGTACATGGCTGAGTTCGTAATAAGCATGCTTTGCGTTATCAGGCTATACCATTTGGGGAAATCACAGATGTATATGTTGAAACAAAAAACCAGCTTGGTCTGGAGGAAATGGAAGAAATTATACGTATACTAAAGATTTTTCATCTGCTGGTATGCATACAACAGGTCGGACCAGGTTCCTTAACATTCACATGGACGTGAGTATAGTATAGAGCAGGTACACTGAATATTGGTTTTGTGCTTATTCTCTTTTTCATTTATTATTGTCAGGAATATTTTGTATCTGTGAATCTGAACTCAAATGATTAAGGTCTGTTATCTTGAAAGAAAGATCTAAACATGTTCATTGTGCCTAAATAGTACCCTGAAAGATCCTTCTTTTGTTTTGAATTCCTCCTCACAAAAGACAAGTACACTTCCTTGTATGTGAGTTTTTCTAGGCATTGTTAACTGTATATCTGCAGTGTAAGATCTCCTAGGGCACTTCTGTCTGTGTCTGATACTCTAAGTTTTAACAGGATCTGGTGATATCACTCTGCTACTTACTGTTCCTCTGAGTACTTGCTGGAGGGGAACTGTACTAGAAGTTTGGCACAATCCGTTTGGCTATCCCCTACTCTGTCTTTCTTTAGACGATCCCTCCAGGGTGGCCTATCCCGCCCCAACCTAAAAACTGTACTTTTACTTTCTCTATAAGTTCATCCCTGACAGTTAAAGCATTTTGTATCACTTTCCCCTCTCTTTCAGATTGTAAGCTCTCATGAGCAAGTCCCACCTAATTGAGTTGTGTTGTATTGTAAGTTCTCCCTTTATTTTGTAATGCACTGGGCAACTTGCTGGCACCACATACATCCTGTATAATAATAGTAATATTAATACTGTAACTGTATATTGTGATATGCTTGGAAAGTAATCAAACAGATGTGTAAAGTTACTGAGAGGTCCACTTTAGGTTGATTTCCAGAGATCAACGATAACATGATATTTTCTAAAATTTACTGTATCTTCTAATGGGATCCCAGGAAAACTTGTGATCCCAAATCTGATAACAAGATACTCCAGGACTGTGTAGGAACACACTCTTGTGGGATTTGGATTTATTAACTTTTTTTGGGATGCCATGAGAAGGTCTAGTAATGTCCCAAACCCGCACCAAAAGCAAGCATGCCCAAAGGGGTATAAGGTGAGAATTTTTCATATTCTTGTTCAAATTTTTTTTTTTGAGCAATTAGTGTATTTCATGGCTGGGGGCTGCAACATAACCAAAAGTTAGATTTGGTACACTACGCAGCTCACTCAAAAGAATGGGCTGGTGTATGTAGTGGTGGGCAGTGCAATGGGCTGTTACAATGCATTGTGCTGTTTACTTTTTATTTTTTTAACTTTAAAAAAAATATATTTTTCAGAAATTTGTGCTCTGCAGCATATTGCGATGCAGATCATTTACAATGCATATGTACAGTGGGGAAAATATTATTTGATCCCCTACAGATTTTGTAAATTTGCTCACTTACAAAGAAATGAAGGGTGTATAGGTGTATTTAAATAATAGAAACATGATACAAAATGTTACCATTTTATTTGCAGTTCATTGAGTAAATTATGTATTTGATCCCCAAGCAAAACAAGACTTACCAGGTTTGCCCACATCTCAGGAGGGATTTTGGTCCACTCTTTACAGATCTTCTCTAAATCCTTAAGGTTTCTTGGCTGTTTGGCAACTCGTAGTTTCAGCTTCCTCCATATATTTTCTGTAGGATTAAGGTCTGGAGACTGGCTAGGCCACTCCATGACCTTAATGTGCTTTTTCTTGAGCCACTCCTTTGTCGCCTTGGTGGTATATTTTGGGTCATTGTCATGCTGGAAGACCCATCCATGACCAATCTTCAGTGCTCTGGCTGAGGGAAGAAGGTTCATCTATTTGCCCCTCAATGTGGCAAAGTTTGCCTGTACCTTTACCAGAGAAACAGCCCCAAAGCAAGATGTTTCCACCTCCGTGCTTGACTGTAGGGATGGTGTTCTTATGGTCATAGTCAGCATTTTTCTTCCTCCAAACACGGCGAGTCTAGGTAATACCAAAAAGCTCAATCTTAGGGTCATAGTCGGCATCATCCAAACACGGAGAGTTTAGTTAATGCCAATGAGTTAAATTTTGGTCTCATCTGACCATAGCACACAATCATTTAGTTGTTCATTGGCAGCTTCAGATGGGCCTGTACATGTGCCTTCTTGAGGAAGGGGACCTTGTGGGCACTGCAAGATTTCAATCCATGGCAGCGTATTGTGTTACCAATGGTTTGTTTGGTGACTGTAGTCCCAACTGCCATTTTTGGTTGATATTCTGTAGGTGGACAAACATACAAAATCTGCAGGGGATCAAATAAATATTTTCCTTACTGTATTGTGTGAACAAGGGATATGGAGAACAATTGTTTTCTATGTGCCCCTGTGTTGCTCAGTCCAGATTAAGCCGTAGATTATTATTTTTTATATTTTACCAACTAGCAGTACAAACGTATTCATGTACACATGCATTCAGTATG
This sequence comes from Staurois parvus, assembly GCF_062004578.1. NCBI lineage: Eukaryota > Metazoa > Chordata > Amphibia > Anura > Ranidae > Staurois > Staurois parvus. The sequence continues at coordinate 11,520,861 of NW_028318117.1, read as the reverse complement.
GTTTACAGAGCTGTATAGTGGATACTGTCAGTGCATGTCACACAACAGGAAAAATTGCACAATAAATAGATTATTGGCAATTCTGTTCATCTAAATAATGATTACCCTCAAAACCAGTTGCCTCTAAAGAGTATATTTCCAAATCAATTATAAATAAGATTATTTTATTTTTGAACAAATAATTCCGGGTCATGAAAACAGAATTACTTTTTCAACATACATTTAATGTCGGTGGTATGTTTATTCTTATTTTTCTGATTTTCCATTTTCTTCTCTTTTTTGCTGTTAGGTGACAGAAACATTATCACAGAGCTGTAGATAACCCCGCACAAATTCTCCAAACCTCTTTTTATAATGCAGATTAGTGGTGTTAAAATGAAATTATTTTCTGCTCTGGAATTTCACACTTTCGCTGAAGAACATGTGCAGCTTTGGAGCTCAGATGGAGCTATTTAATGTTTTAGCCGGAGTGCCAGCCTGAGAATAAACAGCCCTGACATATAACACACACCAGACCCAAACTATATGTAACCAATACTTAAAAGGAAGTCTGTCTTTTTAAGTATTTTCTCCCTAATAAACAGGATTATCTTACAGAAAAACTCCAACCAAACAGCTAAATACAAAGATGAACTGCTTACAATATGCGTGATCTGTTTTATTGGCAAGGATTTGTGTCCTGCCACTGTTGTGTGTTTCACGCATCATTGCTATAAAAGGCGCTAAAGGAATGACACTGCATTCTTTATTACACTTAACCAGTACAGTGGTGTCATACCTGCCCCCTGACCTCCTGAACGGACAGTGAGGGAGCAGCAACACACTGAAGAGGTCTTCTCTATTCTCTCCATTCTTTAAAGCATTTTCACAGGGACAGACTGACATCATTTTACAACAGAGCCCTAAACTCCATACCGGATTACCAAATAAACAGAGTAGCTCATGGGCCCCATGCCATTTAGAAGCCCTGTGACAATAGATCAAAATAATATTGATTAGATTTTGAAAGAAAGTTACAGTGAAACTTTCCTAAATTGTTAACAGAAGATTGAAAAAAAAAAAGAATCAATTTAAAGAACCAGAAACTTTACATTAACCCTTTGAGGACCAAGGGACGTATTTGTCCCATGTTTGTAATTGCGTGTATCATCTGATTAAGAACTGAAAACTCTTTTTTTTTTTTTTTTTGGTTTCAGTCAAAATATTAGTTCTTATCAACAAACAACAAATGGATCTAGCTTTTTGCCAATTATTTCATGAAATGGCTTAGTTACAGCAACTGAAGTGTACGAACTTTAAAAGCAAACAAATTGATTCTTTTGGCGTTCCAAAACCTTACGGTCCTCAAAGGGTTAAGTGGTAGTAAAGCTTGTTTGTGTACTGGTACCTAGAGGTAAGCCTATAATAAGGCTTGCCTGTAGGTACTGTAAAAATCTCCTAAATGTGCACCGTTTAGGAGATATTTACTTGTAAAGCAGCACCGGTGCATGTGCTCTGAAGGAATAGCATTCCTGTGCCGTTCCTTCAAAGCTGTGTGCCCTAAAAAGTGACCCCCGTGTAAGCACGGGAGTGACGTCATCACGGCTCAGCCATTTGAGCCGCCAGAGCCGGCAAACCCGGAACAAGGACTGAGTGAAGATGGAAGCCCTGTCTGCAGTGACAGCGCCGCTGGAGGGCTTTCTTTTAATTAAAGTTTCACATAATGTGCTAGTATGCCATGCACTACCCTCCATGACATTACAACAGTAATAGAGGGGAAATCTGGTTAGTTCTGGTGACCCTTGTGACGCCCTGACTTTGGTGGGATTTTCTCCTACTACCTGTTCTGGCTATGGGACAAGAAGTGAAGGGAAATCTCCCCAATGAGACACAGAAGGCAAAAAAAAAAAACTGAGGTAGGTTATAACCCTCCCTTACTCTATCCAAACGTAAAAAAAAAAAAAGTCTTTAGTGACACTTTGGGATTTATTTACTAAAGCTGGAGAGTGCAAAATCAGGCTAATTTCTGCATAGAAGCCAAGCAGCTTCTAACCTGGACGCTGATTGGTTTCTATGCAGAAGTGAGTCTGATTTTGCACTCTCCAGCTTTAGTAAATAAACCCCTTTGAGTTCTGTTGAGCATTCACACTATTTGGGATGTGAAGACGTGCTTGAGAATTTCCAGTCAAACCTTAAAGTTATCTCTATTTTGACTCTTTAGTAAAGTTTACTGTTCATCCAGAAATATGCTTTTGTTACCTTTATTTTCTTGTCCCCTACCCCCTCTCTTCTTCTTAGCCATTCCTGCTTTCCTTTATCTCCCCCACTTAGCTTCCTTTCCTCTCTCCTTCTCCCATCATTTTCCCTACAGGAAAGAATTTTATATGAATCATAATTATCAACACGATGTAATGTTATGGCATTTCTGTAGACTAATCTCATTAATGTCCTGTGTTGCTGCTCAAACAATCAGAAAATGCAGATTTTTCCTGTAATTTGCTGCCCTGTGTTTGTTAAACCCAATAAACTATATTTATAACAAAAATGACAATTACTGTTTACCAATATAGTAGCTGCCCATACTTCCACAGAATGCAGATGTGTACTAGCCTGGTCTGTGTATCCCTGTGTTGTCATTTGGACACAATCCAAATTCTTCTGTCCTTTTTTCTTTCCATTTGTACTTTTTTTTTTAGCTACAAAGTAAGCACAATTTCCCATTTTTAACAAGAATATATGTACACTGATACCATTGTTAAAATTCAGACGGCGTTTTAGCCAACAGGGCACAGGTAATGATTACCAAGTGACGTTATTGTGAACATAAATATAATTCAATCATAAGAACACTGCCTTTGCCACCGTGCACAGATGGCCAACAAGACAACAGACAGAAGTCAAGTCTTCGATCCTCCTCAAAGGGAAGAGATGACAGTTGCCCTCTAGGAAGCGCTGTCATTCACACTACAAAGGAGGAGAGGTGGTGTGTCTACTGTGTGTTTTATTATTTTTATTATTATACAGGATTTATATAGCGTCAACAGTTTGCTCAGCGCTTTACATTATAGTGGGAGACAATACAGTAACAATACAGTTCAATACAAGAAGGATTTGAGGGCCCTGCTCCTTGGAGCTTACAATCTAGGAGGGAGGGGTGAATGGTACAGTAGGTAGTCACTGTGGGGGATGGAGTGGTTGGAAGAGTAGAGGATTCCAGAATTAGCAGAGGGTGGGATAGGCTGCCCTGAAGAGATAGGTTTTCAGTGATCACCGAAAGGCAAGTAGAGTAAGTGATAGTCTGATAGATTGGGGTAGGGAGTTCCAGAGGATGGGTGATGCCCTGGAGAAGTCTTGGAGACGAGCATGGGAGGAGGAGATAAGGGAGCTAGAGAGAAGGAGGTCTTGGGAGGAGCGGAGTGTGCAGTTTAGGTGATATTTAGAGATAAGATCGGTTATTTAAAATTGGGGCAGAGTTATATTATTATTACATTACATTACATTGAGTTTATATAGCGCCAAAGGGTTTGCTCAGCGCTGTACAATAGAGGGGGGGACAATACATGAAACATTACAGCAGCTACGAACAGCACACGAGGGGTAAGAGGGCCCTACTCTTTCGAGCTTACAATCTGGGAGGGAGGGGGTAGTGGTACAGGAGGAAGTGGCTGTGGGGGATGGAGTGGTAGGAGGAATGAAGGAGAGCAGCAGTTAGGTGAGGGTGGGGTAGGCTTCCCTGAAGAGGTGGGTTTTCAGGGAGCGCCTGAAGGTGAGGAGGGAAGGTGACAGTCTGATGGATTGGGGTAGTGAGTTCCAGAGGATGGGGGAGGACCTGGAGAAGTCTTGCAGACGTGCGTGTGAGGAGGAGACCAGGGAGCAAGATAGAAGGAGGTCCTGTGAAGAGCGAAGGGTACGGGTAGGGTGGTACTTGGGAATCAGGTCGGTGAGGTAGTTAGGGGCAGTGTTGTGAATGGCTTTGTAGGTCAGAGTGAGTAGTTTGAATTTGATGCGTTGGGCGATAGGGAGCCAGTGGAGGGAGAGGCAGAGGGGGGTGGCAGAGGTGGAGCGGCTGGTGAGGTGGATGAGTCTGGCAGCTGAGTTCAGGATGGTCTGAAGCGGGGAGAGTTTGCACTGGGGTAGGCCGGTGAGGAGGGAGTTGCAGTAGTCAAGGCGTGAGATAATCAGGGAGTGCACAAGTAGTTTAGCGGTGTCTGGGGTAAGGAAGGTGCGTATTTTGGCGATATTGCGGAGGTGGAGCCTGCATGTGTTTGTCAGTGATTTGACATGAGGTTGGAAGGAGAGGTTAGAGTCCAGAATGACCCCAAGGACTTTGGCTTGCGGGGCGGGATTGATGGTGGTGATGTTAGTAGTGATGGATAGGATGGGGGGGGGGGGCGCGGGCAGGAGGGAAGACGAGAAGCTCGGTTTTGGAGAGGTTGAGTTTGAGGAAATGGAGCGACATCCAGTCAGAGATGTCGTTTAGGAGGTGAGTGATGCGGGCGGAGAAAGTGGAGGTGAGGTGAGGGGTGGAGAGGTAAATTTGAGTGTCATCAGCATAGAGATGGTAGTTGAAGCCGTGGGAGTGTATGAGTTTGCCAAGGGAGGAGGTGTAGATGGAGAAGAGAAGGGGTCCAAGGACAGAGCCCTGGGGGACCCCAACAGAGAGGGGGAGGGAAGGGGAGGTGGCACCATTGTAGGAAACGCTGAAGGAGCGTCGGGATAGGTAAGAGGAGAACCAGGAGAGAGCGGTGTCTCTGACGCCAAGGGAGAATAGTTTATTAAGGAGGAGGGGGTGGTCAACTGTGTCGAAGGCCGCGGAGAGGTCCAGGAGGAGGAGGACAGAGTAGTCGCCTTTGGCTTTGGCGGTAAGTAGGTCGTTGGTGATTTTGAGGAGGGCGGTTACGGTGGAGTGTAGGGGACGGAAGCCGGACTGTAGTGGATCAAGGAGGTTGTTGTCAGTTAGGTGGGCGCTTAGGCGGTTGTAGACTAAGCGCTCCAGGAGTTTGGAAGTGAGTGGCAGCAGGGAGATGGGTCTGAGGTTGTTTGGGTCAGAGGGGTCCAGGGAGGGCTTTTTGAGTATGGGGGTGATGTGCGCATGCTTTAGGGGGGAGGGGAATACGCCGGTAGAGAGGGAGAGATTGAAGATGTGGGTGAGGGAGCAGATGAGGGAAGAGGGGGGTGACTGGAGGAGTCGAGAGGGGATAGGGTCTAGGGGGCAGGTAGTGAGGCGGGCTTCAGAGAAGACCCTGGTGACTTCCTCAGTGGTAGCGGGGCTGAAGGAGTGCAGAGCTGGTGGGGTTACGGTAAGCGGGGTCTTGGGTGTGGAGGGGGGCAGTGCGGTTGCGAGGTCAGAGGAGGGAAGAGATGAGGGGGAGATAGGGGGGGGGAGGCTAGGTGGGGAGGTAGATTATAGATGGCTTTATATTTTAGAGTTTTGAATTTTATCCATTGGGCAACTGGGAGCCAGTGGAGGGATTGGCAGAGAGGGGTGGCTGATACAGAACGGTGTAAAGTGGATGAGTCTGGCAGCAGCATTCATGATAGACTGGAGGGGGGATAGCCTACGATGAGGATGACCAATGAGGAGGGAGTTACAGTAGTCAAGGCGTGATATGACAAGAAAGTGAATAAGTTGCTGAGTGTTTTCCTCTCAGCTGCCTGTGTGTGTCAGGTAGCAGTGGCCTACATTCTCTCCCAGGAGCTCAGACGAAGGAGTAGCTTCATTGGACAAGAAAATGGGGCCACCCTCAAACAGGAAGATGGGGCAATGATCATGGGAGCAGACTAAACTTAAAGAAAGGAAAGCATTAACAACTGGACAAGCAACATGTAATGTAAGTGGTGACATCCACAGCAGAAAGTGGTAGCAAAAAAATTAGGATTTATTAGCACTTCAAAGTGGAGCTCCACCCAAAAGGGGAAGTTCTGCTTTAAGTACTTCTCCCCTGCAATTTTCATTTGGGGGGGTACCTTGTTTTTATAGGTACCCGCTCTCACTTCCGAAGCTCAGCCCCCCTCCTTCCCCCCACAGTCTTCCGGGAGACTTTATATGTCCCAGGAGACTGCCGGACCATTCAGGAAGTGCAGCACGACTCACGCATGCGCAGTGGGCACCCGGCTGTGAAGTCGCAAGCCGTCACAGCCGGGTGTCTACAGTTGAGATGCCTGCACCAGGGATAGAAGAGAGAGAGAGAAGGGACAGTTTGGGTGAGAACATTGCTGGATCCTTGGACAGGTGAGTGTGTGTTTAATAAAAGTCAGCAGCTACAGTTTTAGTAGTTGCTGGCTTTTAATAAACACAAAAAACTGGAGCTCCTCTTTAACCGCTTGCCCACTACTCTATAGTAGAAGTACTGCTACAGGGCGGCAGGGCTGTGGGAAATCACGTGTATATATACGTGATTTGCATTTCCGGGTTGGGGGTGTGTGTGCTGCCCTACCCGTGCCGCCATTGGTGGCTAGGGATGTCGATCACCGGGTCCTGGCAGGAGATTCCCTGATGGCACCTGGCGATCGCCGTGTAAAGCTAACAGGGGAGAGACTTCTGTGTGTAAACATCACAGGTCTCTCTCCTGCCAGCAAGGCCATGCTGCTTTGTATTTCTCTGCACAGCAGAGAAATACAAAGCAGCACGTCTCCGTTGTAAAACAGCACACAGCACACATAGTAAAACACACACAGCACACAGTTAACCCTTTGAGCGCCCAAAAGTTAACCCCTTCCTGCCCAGTGCCATTAGTACAGTGTCAGTGCTTTTTACTGTATTAGTCCGTTCCCACCCAGTGTCAGATGGCCTGTCACAGTCCTAATAAAATACAAAAATCCCCCTGCGCTCCACAGAACCTAGTGAGTAAGCTGCTATCACCTGTTCTTTATACCGCAAGATGTGTGAAATCAAATCATATAAGTGGTGAAGCGCTCAACTTATAATTCCCTAGTGAAATACACAAATCATATCTCTCAATAATACAAATAATAAATATTATATAAAACTAGTGCAATATCTTCATACACATAACGAATATATATCCCTGGTGATATAGTGAAAACTTATATCTCTTAAACTGTGCAGAAAGTGAAATACAATGATTAAAATAAATAGTGATACCACACTGTGAAAATTAATGGCAAAGTGTTCAAAATAATGTCACTCCATGCTGCAAATAGTGCTCTTCGTGTAAATCTTGACGTGACTCCCCTCAATAGCAGAAATGCCCCCTCACCTTCCACATTCGACCCTTGCGGGTCACAGAGCTTTTATATATATCTCTCTCTGTTAGATGTCCTCCACTGCCTCCACCGACCATAATCCACCTCCAGGCAGTAAGTACCTCTCCAATTACTCCACTTTGCCAGGTAAACCTCTCCTCCACTGCCACCTCCGACCAAGATCCTCCTCCAGGCAGTAAATAATATCCAATACCCCTCACACAATGGACTCAGACTCATACAGGAATCGCTCTGAGCCTGAGTCCATTGTGTGAGGGGTATTGGATATTATTTACTGCCTGGAGGAGGATCTTGGTCGGAGGTGGCAGTGGAGGAGAGGTTTACCTGGCAAAGTGGAGTAATTGGAGAGGTACTTACTGCCTGGAGGTGGATTATGGTCGGTGGAGGCAGTGGAGGACATCTAACAGAGAGAGATATATATAAAAGCTCTGTGACCCGCAAGGGTCGAATGTGGAAGGTGAGGGGGCATTTCTGCTATTGAGGGGAGTCACGTCAAGATTTACACGAAGAGCACTATTTGCAGCATGGAGTGACATTATTTTGAACACTTTGCCATTAATTTTCACAGTGTGGTATCACTATTTATTTTAATCATTGTATTTCACTTTCTGCACAGTTTAAGAGATATAAGTTTTCACTATATCACCAGGGATATATATTCGTTATGTGTATGAAGATATTGCACTAGTTTTATATAATATTTATTATTTGTATTATTGAGAGATATGATTTGTGTATTTCACTAGGGAATTATAAGTTGAGCGCTTCACCACTTATATGATTTGCTGTCACAGTCCTGCTATAAGTTGCTGATCGCCGCCATTATTAATATAAAAAAAATTAAAATTAAAATTTCAATATATATATATATACGGCCATTTGTAGACACTATACCGTTCACATAAACCAAGTAATTTACACGTATTGAGATTTTTTTTTTTAGCAAAGAAATGTAGCAGAATACATTTTGGCCTAAATTTATGGCGAAATTAGATTTTTTACAAATTTTATTATTGGACATGTTTTATAGCAAAAAGTCAAAAATATAGTTTTTTTTTTCACATTTTATGGTCTTTTTTTGTTTATAGCGCAAAAAATAAAAACCACAAAGGTGATCAAATAGCACCAAAAGAAAGCTCTATTTGTAGGAAAAAAGGACATCAATTTCTTTTATGTACAGAACTGCATGTAATTGTCAGTTAAAATAAAGCAGCGCTATATCGCAAAAAATGACCTGGTCAGAAAAGTGGGAAAATCCTCTGGAGTGCAAGTGGTTAAAATACTGTTCATGCCTCTCTTATGTACAGTACAACAATGAAAAGACACCTTTTCCCTTAAGGTGATTTATGTTTCTGTAGGATCCATTTATACTATGGCTTTTCCCAATAGTTTTCAGGTGTTTGGCAGGCTCAGTTCATATTTCACAGCTGAGGGCCCGTGTGCTGAGATGTGGTGGTCTGAGCAGAAGCTGCCTATTGTTTTTTATGGCATCCTGCCAACAATGGGCAGAATGCTTCCTATAAAAATGCATTGTGTTGGAATCTCTTCTGCATTTAAGTAGTGAGAATGAGTCCTGTTATAGATGTCTGAATACAAGAAACTAGGGACACACCGATACCCTTTTTTTATGGGTGAGTATGAGTACCGATACTTTCAGTCAAGTACTCACTGATACCAATTTCCATTATTTTGAAGTGCGATTTGCAATATAAATACAATAAATGCAATATCAATACAAAAAGTATGGATGCAAATTGCATTGCAAAGAATAGCATGTGATTTGAACAGGAACGCGATTCCTGTCTAGGATCCCCACAGCTTCTGTGTGAACTTAGGCTTGTCATAGCTCCTCGTTCATACAGGAGTGGTGCTGGAAACCTCCCTGCAGGCATCCCATGCTGAGAGGAGAGTGGGTGTGTGGGGATGTATATTATGGAAGAAGTGGGAAGTGACGAAAAGCATCAAGGACGTCACGTCGGATGTAGACTTAAAACTGGAAGCTGCGGAGCGGCCATCTTGATTGAGGTTTTCATTCACTGATTGACATTTTGTGAGGATTCATGTTCCCTATTATGGAGGAGTAAAGCATTTCACATTTGTTTTATTGTAAGCATAACTTTATTAAAGTAAACCCCTTTTTCATGACTTACTACACTATAAAGACTTTGTTTTGACCCATACCATGCTTCCACATGGAGACTGAACGGAGCAGGGATGATAGGATGAGCAGAGCCATTTACGTTTATGAAAGTGTTTAGTCCGGTAAGGTGCATGGTGTGTAAGGGGACAGGGAGTGCATTTCACATTTACACTTATACCGTGAATATAAGGGAAGCACTTTTTGGTATCCCAAATGATATTGCACTATTATATGCTTTTTTGGAGGTAATATTGAAGAAGAGAAAAGGACGGATTGGAGCATAGTTTTTTTTTTTTTATTAATACGATAGGGTAAGGGCGTTTAATACAGCCATTTAGGCGTGGACACTAAGTGGGGTGACATGTTAATAGCACCGGGTGACCATATTATATTTTTGCATGTTTTTCTCTCCTCTACTACCACTGAGAATATGGATCATCTGCCTCCATAGCATACATCCCCACACATCCACTCTCCGCACAGCATGGGATGCCTGCAGGGAGGTTTCCCACACCGCTCCTGTGTGAACTCAGGCTATGACAAGCCTGGGTTCACACAAGAGCAGTGGGGAAACCATGATTTGGATAGGAATCGCTTTCCTGTTCAAATTGAATGCTATTCTTCAGTGTAATTTGCGTCCACACATTTTGTATTGACAAGCCTGAGTATTCTTGAAAATACTCTGTATCGGCACTAATACTGCTATTGGTGCATGCCCCCAAGAAACACATCTTTTGCATATCATGTTTTGATCAGCTATTGGTATTGGTTTTGCCTACCTGAAATGATGGACAAATGTAAAGGTAATTTACCTGGAATAAAGGGAAAATAAAAAGCACCCAGGTGATCCTTTTTGTGAGTTCAGAAATGTGGTCAATAGTATACTGACCATAGCAGAACATGCTAGATGTCGTCCATCATCTATTGACCATAGCAGAACATGCTAGCATGCTGTCCATCATACACTGACCATGGCAGAACATGCTACTACACAGTCTATCATATACCGACCATAGCAGAACATGCTAGCAGGCTGTCTATCCTATACTGACCGTAGCAGAACATGGTAGCATGCTGTCCACTGTACACTGACCATTGCAGAACATGCTCTGCTCTTTGTTTTGCAGCAGCACACTGTGTAGTCTATATTAAATTGCCAGCTAAAAACAAATCTCCCTCATGACCATCTTGGAATGTTGGCATGTCTGGGACCCTGTCTATTGATAATACGTAGGAGCAGTAAAGAGGAATTACACAATATGGGCTTGGTATTTTTATCTCACTATCGCAGTTGTTGATGACTGTTTCTACCTGAGAGAATAATGAAATAGTAACCTTGTCTTTCCTTAATAACTTTCATCATCATGTTTGTCTCTGAATATATTTCCACAAAGATATATTGCACTTGATTAGCCATAAAAAAAGACAATGTTCCACATACTGTATTCAATATCATATTATAAAAAAGAATCAAAGTTTATTTCTCTGCAAATGTCTTCTGTTTTTTCTATCTCATCTATAGTACCTTTATTTTTATTGTGGTTTGGAATAACATCTTATTTCTGTTAGCTAACCATACATGTACCATTCAAACTGCTATACACACGATTGGATGAAAAAGAAACAGAAACAACATCTCCTGCGCTCAGGGACCCAGATCAAGTGTGGGTTGATGGATAGACCACTAAGGAAGTTCATCCACCAATGGATCAAAGGTTGTGCAGCTCTTATCAAGGCTGGGGAAGCTTGACCAGTACTGCAAAATGAAAACAAAAAGAAAGTGCACCAACCTTGCGCATTACCTCAATAAAAAACTGTGATTTTATTAAAATGAGATATATACTCACAAACAAAGCAGTATAACAGACATATAAAATCCTGAAATCCCAAAAGGAACATTGAAGTGCAAGAGCAAAGTGAGTCACATTAAGAGGGGAGGCTCTCAGAGTTCAGCTAACGAGTTTCGAAGGGGGATCCCATCTTCCTCAGAGCTAACAAAACCATGAGTGCCCTCTTCTATATATATCGTGGAACTAAGACTGAGCCCTCCCAAATGGGCTGGGCAGTCCCAAGAAAGAAGAAGGGGTATAGGTGTCAGAAAAACATGTTAAACAAAATGGAATCATTTAACAACATTATAACATATATATTAAATAGAAATACAGTTAGATCCATATATATTTGGACACAGGCACAATTTTAGTTCTTTTCAGGTATGTACCAAAACATATTCAAGGTATAGTTATATAATGGATATGGGCTGCACTTTCAGGTTTAATTTGAGGGTATGTACATCCAAATTGGAGGAAGGGTTTAGGAATTACAGCTCTTAAGAGTAGCCATCCCTCCTTTTTCAAGGGACCAAAGTAATTGGACAAATGAATATAATCATAAATAAAATGTTCATTTTTAATATTTTGTTGAGAATCATTTACTGGCAATGACTGCCGGAAGTCTGGAACCCATGGACATTACCAAAGACTGGGTTTCCTCCTTTCTGATACTTTCCCAGGCTCTAACTGCAGCTGTCTTCAGTTGTTCTTTGTGGGTCTTTCTGCCTTAAGTTTTGCCTTCAGCAAGTGAAATGCATGCTCAATTGGGTTGAGATCAGGTGATTCACTCGGCCATTGAAGAATATTCCACTTATTTTCCTTCAAAAGCTCCTGGGTTGCTTTTGCAGTGTGTTTTGGATCATTGTCCATTTGTACTGTGAACCGCTGTCCAATCAACTTTGCTGCATTTTTCCTAAACCCTTCCTCCAAGTTGGATGTGCATACCCTCAAATTAAACCTGTGAGTGTGCACTTTCAGCCCATCTCAATTATATAACTATAGTTTGAATATATTTTGGTAAATATCTGAAAAGAACTAAAATTGTGCCTGTGTCCAAATATATATGGACCTAACTGTATATACATATATACATATTAATAACATCAGTGCAGAGATGCATGCTATGATATGATACAGTAAAGCTGATAATAAGGGATTGTATTTACAAAGATCATAATGAATAAAGAAACTTGAAAAGCCAATAGCTATTTAACTTTTACTCTCTTAAAAAAACATGTACCATAAAGATAAGTATTAATATACGTTCCAAAAGCAATATGCTTGCTCTGCATAGAAGGGAGTGGGCTGCCAGTGTGATCTAAATCACTATGGTTCTCCTTTAATACACAGGGCAGTAATAAATCCGGCCAGCAGCAGAGGGAGAGCCAAATCCCAAAAGCGGCTCCAGATGACAGTGGAACGCATGCCAGTATGTGTGTGACTGAAAGGGTGCATGCGCAATGAGCACAGGGGCCCGCCAGAGCTACTAGTGGAACGAATGTCCCAGTAGCCCAATCTATTTATGGACTACTGGGAGAACCACTACATTTGGGCCAATTACCTTTTTAGTTAAAACCTGATTCTATATGGGAGATATATAGACGATATTATAGTTAACTGGAACGGCCCTGATTCCCAGCTGCACGGGTTCTTGGACCATTGTGTTAAAAAATCCCCATGGCATTTTGTTCACCCACATAATAGACGAAGATCAACTAGTCATCCTAAACCTTGAACTAAGATACGACAGTAGGGGTCATATTTGTTCAAAAACGCACTTCAAACCTACAGCCGGAAACTCGTACCTACATGCAGAAAGCAACCATTATCCACAGTGGATTAAAAACGTTCCGTATTGCCAGTTATGTAGGTTAAGCTTTCAATAAATATTTTCTCTTTCATGACAATAACCCCACAGATTCTAATATCTTGTCTACCTGCTCTAAACCTAAGAGCCCTATTAACCGAGTGGAGGTGTGCTTTTGCACAAGATTTAATAATAAGTCTTGGGAGATCAAACATATTTTATCAAAAAGTTGGAATATCCTTAAGAATGATCCTACCCTCAGGGATTCGCTTCCAGACAAACCCAAACTGATCTTTATTAAACCTAAAGATCTCAGAAGTAGTATGGCTCCCAGTAGGCTACGTAAGACTACCCACCTACCTAGATCGGTTTCGAGTCCATGGTCGGGTTTGTTCAACCAAAAGGGGAATTACAGATGTGGTGTTCCCAACTGTGGTACCTGTGAGATATCCTGGCATCGTAAGTGAGATGTTATGAGTACTGGCAAAAAATATCCCATAAAACAATTCATGAACTGCAGTACGTCCTTTGTCATTTATGGACTACTTTGCCCATGCGGCCTACTTTATATAGGCAGCACTTCTCGCCCTTTGAGAGTTCGCATTAGCGAACATAAAAGCAGTATCAAAATTGGCAAAGATAAATATTTGGTCCCCCACCATTTTAAAGAAGCCCATCAAAGTAACCACTGTGGCATTAGAGTCTTTGGCATTGAAGCAATCCTGAAAGATCTGACAACGGGAGGAGACACCAAATGCTTTGTAAGACAGAGAGATACTGGATCTTTACGCTAGATACCTTATCCTAAGGGCCTCAATGATGATCTTGAAATACATACTCTGGTTTAATCACAACATGTCTGCAAGTGTGTTTGTCTGGCTTTCATTATTAATAACACTTTATATTGATTACAACATACGCATTATTATTAATATGTATCTAAATGTGTACACATCAGATTCTCATATTCCACTATGTATACATTAGGGCAGCAGAGTGGCTAAATGGTTAGCACTTCCGCCTGGCAGTACTCGGGTCGTTGGTTCGAATCCCCACCACGGCACCACCTGCCTGGAGTTTGCATGTTCTCCCTGTGCCTGCGTGGATTTCCTCTGGGTACTACAGTTTCCTCCCACACTCCAAAGACATGCTGGTAGGTGAATTGGTTCCTGTCTAAATTGGCAATACTATATGTATGTATGAATGTGAGTTAGGGACCTTAGATTGAACGCCCCTTGAGGGTTAGGGACCGATGTGAATGTACAATATATATGTAAAGCGCTGTACCTGTAATATACAAAAAAAAATAAAATAAATTTACATTTATATGTGAGCTCTATATATGGATGGGGGTTTGTGCTTCATGCTGCTTTGCACATGGGCTTGGCCCAGGTGAAGGATGGTCGTAACGGATAGTGTTTTCCAGATCCACCAATAGTATTATTAACGACAGTGTTCTCATTGTCATTATTAATTTTATCTTCTATATATTTTATAAATTATATTTATTATCATTTTTTTATTATCACTTTTTTATTATTGTTATTAATTTTCATCTGTGATGATCATTATTATTGATAAGAATAATGATGATGACAATTTTAATGACAATAATTTTTTATTTATTTTTTACTTGAGTTATGCTGCTATCAATGTTTATTTGGGGTTGCTGTTGTCTATTACAATTATTATTACTGCTAATGTTCATGCGATTGTTACACTGTTACCAGAACGATCTGTCCCCCATTCACAGGGAGACCAGTATTGTGTCCCCGGTCTCTCCATTCCAGTTTAACATAATTCTATTGCGGGCTCCTTTGCTTTCAATCCGAGAGGCCATGTCCCCTGCCTCTCCACCTCTGCTTCCTGTGTGAGGTGGAGGCTAGGTAGACGCTTCTTCCCCACTAGAGGTACCCTTTGCATGGACAGGAGGTCGTGGCTGGAACGCACTCAACAGCCGCTCTTCCGGTCTGTCATGAGTGTGCGCTCCACTGGTTGACCAATCGGTTGACCGGGGCGCACCGCACTACACTGCACATGCACAGCGGCCTGTCGGACGTGCGTTCCACGAGCGGCTCCAGCGGGCCCCTGTGCTCATTGCGCATGCGCCCTTTGAGTCACGTACATACTGGCGTGCATTCCACTGTCATCTGGAGCCACTTTTGGGATTTGGCTCTCCCTCTGCTGCTGGCCGGATTTATTACTGCCCTGTGTATTAAAGGAGAATCACAGTGATTTATATCAGAACAGAAAGTCTAATAGCCCACTAGATGCAGCTCCTCCTCTGGGTTAAATAACACCCTGTGTCATTCAACCCACTTTCTGTAAACTCATGCAGTCTTGGAAAACCCCTCCTGGGGGTACGTCATCCCACAGAGGGACCACACAGTACTGCTGCATAGAACAACGCTCAAATGTCACTAGGTGATCGCCATTCTGTGTAGCAATAAGGACCACCTACAGATGACACTCCTAAGAAGGAGGACATCAAGCTACTGGTAGAAGGACAACTGAAAATCTCACTAACTGGACTTCGTTCTTTAAAGATATACTCCAGTCAAACATAAAAAGTTGGCATTAAAATTAATATAGGACACATGACCTACCTGCTAAGTGGCTCTACTTTTCATCTACAGTAGGTGCTTATCTTGTGCAGCTAGCTGTTATGCCTGGCAGGACCCCGTGACTGCTAGTTTCCTTGTTTCCTATATGAACATCTCATAACCCAATCACATAACCCGAAACTACTTAAATGTGATATTGGTTTGTAAGCCAGAGGCAGGCATCATGTGATCAGACAGCTGCAAAGAAAACCCCTAAAGCTATGTAATGGTGCTATTAATGTGCAGTCAAGGTCATTGTCTATTGATTTATTACAGGTCTTTATATAATGCCAACAATTTACTCAGCATTTTACACACAGTACATTCATATCAGTCCCTGAGCTCATGGACCCTACAATTGAAGGTCCCTAGCTTACATGCATACACACATAATAAGGTAAATTTGGAATGGACTGGTTAACCTACCAGAATATCTTTGGAGTGTGGAAGGAAACCAGAGTGCCCAGAAAAAACCCACACGAGCACAGGAAGAACATGTGAACTCCATGCAGATAGTGCCATGACCAGAATTCAAACTGAGGACCACTGTGCTGCAAGGTAGAAGTGCTAACCACTAAGTCTCTGTGCTGCCTATCAGGGAGAACTTGTGAGACTCCTGTTGGGCACCTGTTTATCTGAACTATTTCCAGTGCTGAAAATTTTGACTGCTCATTTCTAGGGGGTGGAAGAAAGAGCTGCCATCTCCAAGTTATAGCAATATTTCCCAGCCATATGTTCCAGAGTTTCTTATCTCCTTAACAGGTTCTTTCCAATATCACATAAGCAGTGTATAGAAGGGAGACTATAAGACCTCAAAGTAGAGATAATATCTCTCCCTGCTAATCCCACAGGATCATTTCTGAATTGTGAAGGTAATGAGAAAAGTGGATGCAGCACAATAAATTGGCATGGAACAGTGTGAGGGAGAGCTGAGATTATTTTGCACAGTAGGGGGGAATGGGGCAGTGGGGTTTCAGCACCCTAAAGGAAGGGAACTGGAGGATGGCTGGCTGTTCTATAGCAGGATTGACCATCCTGAACACTGATGGGTATTTCTACAAACAGAAGGCAGGGCCTTTCTAGGCACGTCTTCCTGTACAGCAAGGTTACGTAAAGATGGACACCTTAAGTAGTAGTGAAAGGAGCAGGACCGCAAGAAAACAAGAACTTAAAACTGAGTATGGAATGGAATGACATTTTAGAATCAAAGGAAGTGTCATATGAGTGCAGAACACATGGGTGATAAATACACTTGACATACTAGCTGTATGACACTGAGCACGATTGCTGTTGACATTCTTTGCTAAATTTGAATCATCTATCTGTTAGGTTGGTTTGTGCTCTGCCCCTTTAATACAATTGCTGTGCAGTTTTTTTTTTCTATTTTGGCAGCACTCTAAAGTTCTAAAAGTAAATTCCAAACATATTTGACACTTTCCTTTTTTATATCTTATTTTTTAAACCATTGACATAGTACAGTTTTCCTGAACCTATTCATCGGCTAAGTTCACCTTTTCATTAAAATACACTATGCTGTCTATGGGTCCCAGTGTGCTGAAAAAATGCTGTATAGTTTTCAAATGGTGTCCTTACTTTTAATGCCATATCAGTAGGCCATGACGGACATCCTCAAAGTCTTCTACGGAAGCTTCCACTGAAGTGATCAGCTGTGTCTTGTCCGAGTTCTGGGATGCTCCAAATAATAGGCACTCAGCATCACAGGAGCAAGCTTGCTTTTGTATTCCAAATCCACACATGCGTAGTGCAATCTCTCTACCCTCCCTACAGCAGCAAAGTGTTTGGGACAGAGAAGCTAGGTTGCTTGTGTGATACTTAAAGTGAGCATCTAATGTTTGGTGTTCCCAGAACTTGGGCAGGACATGGCTAATCACTTTGGTGGGAGATTTGTGGCAAGCTTTAAGGATGATGGTCTTAGCCTACTGGTAAGGACATGATTTGAAAACTCTGCAGAATTTTTTATTTTTTTTTATTTTTACACACTGGAGCCCTTAGAAAGCATCGTATATTTTAGTAAAAAGGTGAATCTAGCCTTTAAATTCTTGCTCAGTGTCCTGGAATACAACAGTCTGAATCGTTAATTCAGAAGTGCATTTTGTGCTGCAGGCAATGTTTTGCAGTAATAGATATTCTCATAGAACAATCATCACAGCATCAAAGCTGCATTTTTTAGAACACATTTTCAGAGCAATAATCTGTAGAAAGCCTTACAAAACAAAGGAGCAGCTTAAACAGTACTGACCACAAGCAGCCTATATTTCCTTTTCCTTATGCTGCCTTGCTGTCCGCATCGGTTGCTAGACTGCTCAGCTTGGTAAGTGGCTTAGAGTTCTGCATTGTGGAGAGAAAGGGAGAATTTCACGCAATCCCCAATATCCGGAAATCATGGTTCTT
Organism: Staurois parvus; assembly: GCF_062004578.1. Classification (NCBI taxonomy): domain Eukaryota; kingdom Metazoa; phylum Chordata; class Amphibia; order Anura; family Ranidae; genus Staurois; species Staurois parvus. The sequence goes on along the minus strand of NW_028318117.1, from coordinate 11,502,861 downwards.
TTTTTTGTTAACACAAATTTTTTTTTCTTGGCAGTTTTAGGGGAAAAACACATCACAACACTACAGAGACTTCTAAAGAATATAAAAAGTTCAGTATGTGGAATGTATAGTAACCAATACATGATCTAGAATAACACAACCAAGGTTAAACTTTATGACAGAGGTCAACAGTAGCTCTGATAGCGTTGTTACATAGAAACATTAGGCAGAGACATGTCTTTACACTTTATGGCATGAAGTGAGAAGAAATCCAAATATCCCATTTATCATGCGAGTGCGGCATGAGCCTAATTAAAGATTTTTTCCATAAGCATCAGTGAGTCCATTCTGGTAAGAACCTCGGAGAACGGAACAGAATGGAATGCCAATTAAAGGCTATTACCCATTGAACTGCTGTAAACAGTGTAGGCAGTGGTTTTTAAACGTGGTAGGGTATGTCTAGGATACAGGAGAATAGTGGGCACAGAGATATTGATATTTTTGATATTTATTGATTGAGATATGTAATCTCTTGATATAAGCAACAAAGTGCACTGCTGTTCCAAAAAAATATGTTCAAATAAACCAAAGGGGGGACAAGCCTAGGAAACGGGTGCCTGGGACTTCTGGAAAAATAGCATTTAATCCTTGAGGGGTCAAGCTGTTTAGGGAAGGGGTATATTCATATAAATTAAGGAGTATATTGTCTCATTGTTGAGGGGAAAATTGTTTCCAACAATCCGACTCTCATTGAGTCATCTGATATGTTTTTTTTCTGGAAGATAGAGATGGGTTAGATTATTATATAGTGTGGAGATCGTTCCTTTACCCCCAGGGGATGTAGTGGTTATTTTCAGGCTGTCTGGCAGCTGAGGTGTGCAGCAAAAAAAAAAGAATGACAGCTTATAATCACTCCTTTTAAACAAGCCTATTACTTTACCTAAAAAGAGCAAAGTACAAATGACTTTTAACTCTTAGATGTCTGTTGTCGAAATGTTCATTTAAAAATAAGGAGCCTACTAGCAAGCAATAATAGTACCATATTTGTTCCCTGAAAGTCATACAAAAACAAGAAATGTACCTAAGATGTCCCATATACAGAAAAATTACTCATTGAGAAAGGATCGGTTGTGAATATAAATGTCAAAACTCTGCACTTTCTGACAATTCTGCATGTAACTCAAGCAAAGATACACTTAGTAAGAAGATAATCACCCTCAATGAATGTACACTTACTGCCCACACCATCCAAATGTATACATAGGAGTTGCTTTTTATGCTACTTCCTATATGTTTAATCTACCAAAAGTCACTAATCCTGACTGTTTATAAAATGTAGTATTTACTAAAATGTCAAGCGAGAATACAGAGTTTAATTTGACAAGCAGGGTGTAATCATTAAACCCATCAAAGGCCTGATTATTGCAAGAGACATTCAGGTTATTTGAATAGGTTAGGCTGTAAAGAAAGTCCTTGTATAACCTGTGTGTGAGTTCCAGGGGACCATCTCTACTAGCAGAGTGCTGGCAAATTCTGGCCCAGAGACTTGAAAAGTTCAGGCAGTGAAGCACCAGTTGTTTCAAATAACAAAGGAATATTAAAAAGAAGGTGTATGTGTTCACATGTAACCAACCTTGTCTGGTTGTTTTTTAAAATTGTAAGTATAGGTCATCTCATAAAGTGGCATATCCAGTAACATTTAAAAACAACAAAACTTTAAAACAAGCCTACACTTACCTCTGTAACTGCAGGCACTGTGGAGAAATCCATCATCAAATTTTACATCAGAAGCACTGACATCAATCCTCAGCAGCTCAACTCCCCCTGCTACCCCTCCCAGAGCTGATATGTTTACATTAGTGATCAGAATGCAGCCAAGTAACTGCTGGTAGAGGGAGCTGAGCTTCATGACAGAAGGACTCTAGTGCTGCTGCTATGACAACTGAAGATAAATGTAATAAAAACTGAAATTGAAGAATCACATCACTGCTAAGAGGTCCAGATACAACTTTATTCTGATAAAAGTCAAGAGTACAATCCAAAAAGTATCCAACGGATTTTGGGGGGTACAAGATGCCCTCTACAACAGGGCTAGAAAGATCTCTATATCTATCAGATATCAATACAATATCCCCTCCATGGGGTCATATTTAAAACCAAATAGTCAATCGTATTGGAAGTGTCAAAAGTAATTTGCAAAAACTTCAAACAAATATGAGAACATCAACACTAAACTACAACTTTTCATTAAAAAACATTCATAACAACAATAAAATAAAAAGAAATAACTATTATTATTAATATGATACATTCTGGGTAATATATTGACCTAATAGAAATTTACAGTATATATATAAAAATTTGTAAAATATATCCCCGGCCTTGGGTTACTGTTATTATTATGAGCTGTCACCACTTTCAATTTTGTTGTGATTATTCATGTATGATTCACATGGCTGATGAGCCTCTTTACTCTGTTATATTTGCCATTTTGGACTTCGGAATTCTTTGTGATACATTTGTGTGTATTCAAGATTACCTGAAATGATTGGGTATTTGTAATTTCTTACAAAATTTAATAAAACATTTTGAACTAAATAAAATACTGTATATCGCAAAACTGGTATGTACATAACTTGAACCATACATTATACAAACCGACTGTACAATCGTAAAACAACAATAATAATAATGATAAAAATAATGTGAAGTATAATAATACTTATTATAAAATAATACATTCTGGTTAAAATATGGACCCAAAGAGAATAAATGTATAGAAATTAGCAAAATATATCCAGAAATCAGATTGCTGAGGATGAATTGCTCCACAGTGCTTGCAGCTAGAAAAATGCCAGACATTTAGCTCAAGGGTGAATGCAGACTAACAATACTCCAGGGTGTGAACTGAACTACATAAGCTTCACCACAAGTCTCTACATGTAAAATAATACAATACAATGGTTATTTGTACATATTCAAAGTGTCATCACTGCCGTTGGTTGAGGGCATGAACACAATATTGACACACAGTAACATCCAGATATGTATATATTTTTGTGTGTGCCTGGCAGGGCCTGCTTCACTTGACAGTTTGCAACAGCTAGCATGTTACAGCATACTCAGCTATATTCTCCAGTCTAAAAATACCATGCCGCTATGGATCTTTACACATGGGGAGGGTCTGTTAAAAGCCCCGTAAACCATACGTTTGCTAAAATAAAGTGTGAGCAAAATGATACGTGTGTGAAACATCTGACGGAGCTCAGTACCTTCTGCATATGACACATTGTAAACACATAAAGATCAAATGTCATCTTGTGCTGCTACAATGATGCTTTTTATGTAAATATTTTGCTTTTTTTTTATTATATACGCAAGTCTCATACATTATATTTTTTTTCCAACAAAGTAAAGCAGAATGTGAAAAGTGTATTAGGCTCCATGCACACTGGCTTACAAATTGCTGCTTCTACAGGAGTTTTGTGTTTTGGCTGTAGAAGTAGCTCAGTGTTATCCTATGCGTCCATGCACATTAGGACGATTAGAGGCATATTTGAAGCTCAACGTTTAAAGTCAGGAAAAGAACCCTTCTGGATTGTGTTTTTGATTGGAGCTTTCTGACAGAAAAAATGCTAAACTCTCAAACTTGCCTAAACTGTGTACAAAATTGTTCTATATTAGCGTTTTTTTCTGCCAAGGGAAATTGCTTTTTTTTTTAAGCCCAGTATGCATAGAGCCTTAATCAACTAACTAGCAACCAACTAGATCAGCTTTTCTCAACCAGGGTTCCTGCAGAGGTTTCTAAGGGTTCCTTGAGCAACGAGCAAGTACTGCCTCTTGGATAAATAACCACTGGCAATGATTTCTTAGCTCTCTGTAAGAAGTGGGTTCTTCCCAATGACCACAGAAGAAGAATTCTTGACAGTTACCATCACACTAATGTACCATGAGCATTAGATATAATGATTTTTAGCAGGGGTTCTCTGAGACTGGGCATTCACTGTATATAAAGGGTCCCACTATTTTAAAAAGGAAAGGCTTAAGCACAGTAAGCTGTGATCTGATTTACTCCCTTTCAGTTATGACTCCTAAATAAGAAACCTATTTTGTGGTCTGTCTAAATAAATTGAAGGAAATTTGCACTTTAAAAACGCCAATCCCAACTTACACATTGCAAAATTATATGTAAAGCCAGATCTCCGATAAGACCTCTGCCTTTTTTCTTTTTTGAATGCTCCAACATGCACACAATCCTGCCATACTGTGAATGCACCAGATTTTGTTTACATAGAATACAAACCTGATTTTCACTCTGCAGACAGGAAATTATTATGTAAGGCCAGGACCTTTTATGGATCCCAAATGTTCCAGGGTGTTCTGCAAGACCCATTAATGACAAAATGTGCCTGAAGCATTGACAGTATGTGGCAGAAAATGCACTTATAGTAAAAGGATATTCTTCTATCAAAATGTACAGCAGAAGCCTCAACCCACAAACACATCACTTACTACATATTGCTCATTCCTAGGGGAGCAGTAATTCAGCATCTCAAACAAGGTACTACACCACAAGCTATTTGTCTAATGCCAGTTTTAAAAACAGGGTGTAGGGGAGCTCACTATCAGACAACTGGTAGCCCCCAGACATCTAAGTCATAGTTAGAACCCTCCACCAGAGGCATACAGAGAAGCTCAGAACTCACCAGGTTGGGCATTTGCTTTCTTCAGAACTTGTGCTAGGTTCCCCAGAATCCTCATAATAGCACCATACCTTTCAATACCAGTGTATGAAATCTGTACTTACGTGAAAGCATGGTACAAAATAGATCAACTCAATGTTTTAACCTTCTCCAGGTCCCCTGTTAAGTTGTGTTTTATCTGTTTTGTTCCATGGAGTCACTTTGGTACTAAAGAATTGCAAGCTGTACTGTGGTTCTTTGCATGTTCTACAGTGCATCAGTGTTTGCTTCCTCATTTTTTTTTGTTCACAATTGAGTAAAACAAAATAATTGGAAATTCTATATAAGATTTGAAGTTTAGTTAAGCACATCATGCCTTTTGTTTCTTAAAATAAAGCTGTTGTGGTTGGGAAGGACTCCAAAGGCATCTTGCTGAGTTAGCCAACAGCAGCAGATACTGCATACTTTCACATTAGTTGCTGGTAGTGACAGGGGTAGACTGACAACTCATGGGGCCCCCGTGCAATAGGGGATCATGGGGCCCCTGTGTCCTTACTCAAACTCAAAAAAGCCTATGAAAAAGATACCAGGGGCATCTCATGGGGCCCCCTACTGAACCCGGGCCCTCGGGCGGTGCCTGAGTTTCCAAATGGTCAGTCCGCCCCTGGGTAGTGAAGAATATGTACCCCCCCCCCCCCATTTTACAATGCAATATCTAGGACCTGAGCATCCCAATAAGATTCAAAATCAAGTCGCTATTTGCATTCTAAATTCAGGGGCTGAAGAAATTAATATGACTGATGCTGTCAGTCAACCTAAACTAAAAAAAAAAGGATGTTTTAGATAAAGTGGTAAATACCTACCGGTTTAGGGCAGTGTACATATCTTGCCAGGCTGATGATAAGATCATGTGTTATAGGATCCACTAGATTCCGAAAGCTTGCATATCGATAAAGAACATCATCCAATGATGTAGACTCCATACCCAGATCCTGAAAAAAAGAAAGAATTTGGATTTGTAAATGATAATCAGTAAGGCTAGAGGTGCATAAAGAAACTTTTCATGTCTCTGGTACAGAATGATCATATAATTGTAAGAACAACTGGGGAATACATTATTTATCTTGAGATTTTTCCTAACCTCACCAAGACCCAGTAACTTTGAAATAAAATAGTTCTGGTGACAGGGTCGGTTATCATTAAGTTGAGTAGTGCAGTGCAGAAGATTTTACAGATCATCTAACAGTCCCAGCTGGAGTGTACTTCCAGAAACCTATGCTCTGTAACCTCTATCTTTCTGCATCACTTCCATAGAAGTATTTGGACTGACACTGTGGAAGGTGGGGGAGCCATTTGCCCTCTAGTACAATGCCAATAAGATATGGTATGCTGGTGGTCCATACAGAATTCAGATGACAGCTGCTTGGAATTTTAGAGCTACCTGCACCCCGTTCAGACCTGCAATCACAACATGTGGCTGAGATAGGTCTTCCAGGATGGCTCTGAGAGTTCATGTAACTGAACGCAGAGATTAAAAAGAGGTTGATGCTCTGAGACTTCCTTCTGCCAAGCACTGTGGTCGAAGGTCTGAACAAAAAGATTGTACTGTAGTTCCTGAGGTCTATATAGTGGAGCAGGATTGTACTGTAGTTCCTGAGGTCTATATAGTGGAGCAGGATCAATCTATTGATCTAACTATTAACTGTATTAAACCAATACATCCAGAATCTGGCCTTGCTGATCCTCTTCCCCCTATTTCACAATCCAGCCTTATTTCTTCCCCATTATCCCAATACAGTCACAATTCCTTCTTTCTCCAAAAGGCCAAATGTTCACAGTTGCCACATCATCACCAGTATTAAAATTCCACGGCAGCTTTGAATTTAACTGCCTACTGCAAGACATGTCTTACTATTGCATTTTTTTTGTATGCAAGAGGCATAAAGGAGCTTATTGGGAGATTACAGCATCAGAGGTTGTGTGCTCCCCATGTTACTAACAAACTAGAACGGGGTGAACTGAAGCATTAGAAAAAAATTGGCAACCCATCAGCCACTGGTACGTGAGGATCTGGGAACATACTGGGGGACATTTATCAATTTTAGGAAACATTAACCATGCAATGATAAACTGGAGCAGTGAGACAGATTTAAGACCAGCCTGTAACAGATTTATGATAATTAGGAGCATTCAGTTAAAAAGTCCTCTCTGGTGCTCTCTAGTAGCACTGTGACATAACACCTGACCCTGACCACTTATTAAATACAACTTGGGTCCAAACTTGGTATCTGTTTTGAGAGAAAATCTCTGCTTAAAGCTTGCCATATACCACGAAAATGTTCATTTTATTTTCTAATGCAGAGCAGAGCAGAGTCAAATCAACAACTGTGACGAGAAAATTGGTGGAGGAAAGAATTATTTATTCAAACAAAATTCTATCTGTGAATGTGGTTTGCATTATGGAAAAATCATATGTTGTAATGCATATATGCCAGGCCTAAAATAAACTTCTTTAATAAGTCTGAGATTCCATATAAGTAGCAGGTCTTCATGAAATTTTAAGGGCTTTTGAACAAAATTAGTAGACTCAATAAATGCAAGATCAAATGCTCTGGGGAATGATTTTTCAATCGCTGTAGAATTACATGAAACTCTACTGGTGTATGGCCAACGTAAAGTAGAATTATAGGAAAAACGTTTTTCATTGTGGAGTAAGAGAGGATTATAACCCGTCAGAATTGTTTTTGCCATCTGTGTCCCATTTCAGAGATTTCTCTTCACTTCTTGTTGCATAGCCAAACAGGAAGTGAGGGGAAACCCCTGCATATTAAGGGAATTCCCTGGGGACCCCCAGGTCACCAGAACTAGTGTCCCCATTGGAAGATTTCCCCTGTATTACTTTTCTGGGGATTTTCTTTACTCTAATTTTTGATGATAATGGTAAACTGGAATATTGAGAGGGTAAATCTTCATAATGGGGGCACAGACAGCCATAAAAACTGACAGGATTTCAAATCCCTCTCCACTCTATCCAAAACTATAAAACACAGTTTTGCCTGTAGTTATACTTTAACTAAAGAGCTCCAGTAGATGTTCTTTTTTCTTATTTCTTCTGGAGTTCCTTTGGTTGTCCTAAGTCCTGCCACACCACAAAAACATAGTAGCCAATTGTGAGAAGCATTAAGAACTACTAATACTTCATCTTCATTATTAGCAGGTCTACTTAATTACTAGCCGTCTCATCTGCACCATTTTGAAAGCATCTGTTATCAATATAATTCTCAGCAAGTGCATCAATGCCACATATAAACATGTAACAGAATAGTAGTGCAAAGCGTTCACATGTAAAACATCTAAATAAATAAGGCCACAAACACAGTGTCATGGCTTCTACATTCCCATCTGTCAGACGCACTAAAGGTCCACGTTCAAGAGCTGCAAAAAAACCCAGACAGCACTGAATAGTGAAATATAAACCATTTAAATAAATATGAATTTAAAATTGCACTTTCAATGAAGGGCATAACACAAAAATACAATATCCACTTGGCCACCAGGTCTGGTCACCACTTGCCCAGCAAACTCACTGTGAAGCCAGTAATAGGATAGGAAGATGGATTAATTGAAGTGGATACTGGAAGAAACGGGAGGGAGAAAGACACTGATGTCCCAAGCTGGTAAGCAGAGGGACCACGGTCATGCCAGGTTGAGAAAACATTACCTCCGCTAATCAGTGGCATGTTTCAGGGACAAAATGGAAGTACCATTTTCTCAACAAGGACACCACTGGAGTCCCTTCCATTACTGTATTGGAACATCAGTGTTTCCTCCCTTCTGGTTCTCTCAGTGACCACCTCAGTGAATCCATCTTGCCTTGCTTGCTCAGTATTTCTGTGTGACAACTGGTGGCTAGACCTAATGGTCCAGTGGATATTATACTATTATAATTTTGTGATATACCCTGATCAAGCCATTTCATTGTAAGTGTAATTTATTATTTTTATTGTTATTACAGTTGTTTCATCTGCACTATTCAGCACACTGTGTCTTTATTCTTCCCTTTTTTGCGTGTAAATGAAGCCTTTGGGTACACACACAGCTTGCAAGGATATTCAAAGCAGCTTTTGCTTCAATGAAGCACAATACATTTAAAGATTTAACTGTTAGAGCAGCATATAATAACTGCACTGTGCTGGCTTGCAGGCTGTCGGGGAATAGCACTGAAAAATAAATGCAATATGACATAAGCTTTTTCAAATTGGTGCTATCAATCGTCATAACAATCTCCACAGGTATTCTACTGCTGAAATTATTGAAGCACCACTTGCAATGATCATTAGATTAAGAAGATGACTTTTTCACAAGTTTTATAAACTAAACCTTGTTAGAGCTTGGCCAAAGTGTTTCCAGGTACAAGCACATTATGTGAATGCTGTCACCATATGAATACTGGTAGTTATCTAAGAAAGCATAGCATGTATGGGCTATACGATGCTCAAACCTCCTCTGCACTGGCTTCTGCCCTCTCTACTCATTCCATGGAATTTGTGTAATAATGTCTCAGTTATTTCTATTATTTTTCACATTGCAAATTCCTTTGACACTTGCCTTCAGCACCGCCATAATAAAACACAAGCTTTATGAACCTATGTCTCCCCATCATCAGCTCTAGCACATAGCCATAAACCTTTTCCAGAGTCAGTTTACTGACAAGATTTGTGCATGGCAGATAACAGCAACCTAACCTTTGAAAATGTCATGTTATTAAGTCTGCCAGGCATGACATAAAGTAAAAGTAACAGCTGGTCTAAAACAGTGGCCCAAATTCCTGACTGCTGTAATGGAATACTCTATCACCTGTGATAAGAATGCTAAAGTCTAACTCTTCAATTTAGCTTTTTTTCTTTAGCATGAGGTTGTATGTGGAAGGATTCAAATCACTGTAATTATTGTATTGTTCTCTTAACCCCCACTGGAGAGATTTTCTTTAACCTTCTGTCCCAGTGACAAGAGGTCGGAGGGACAAAGTAATGGGGGATTTTTCCAATAGGGACACAGAGCCAAAAATACTTTGTCCAGCTTTGCCAGTGGAGTAACAGAAAGCCATAAAAAAAACTGTCCAAGGTTCTTGTCCATTCTTATTTTCTGTTACAAATGTAGCTAATATTCTTTCTTCATAAATTTAGGTCAAAATACAGTCAGGTCCATAAATATTGGGACATCAACACAATTCTAACATTTTTGGCTCTATACACCACCACAATGGATTTGAAATTAAACAAACAAGATGTGCTTTAACTGCAGACTGTCAGCTTTAATTTGAGGGTATTTACATCCAAATCAGGTGAACGGTGTAGGAATTACAACAGTTTGTATATGTGCCTCCCACTTGTTAAGGGACCAAAAGTAATGGGACAGAATAATAATCATAAATCAAACTTTCACTTTTTAATACTTGGTTGCAAATCCTTTGCAGTCAATTACAGCCTGGAGTCTGGAACGCATAGACATCACCAGACGCTGGGTTTCATCCCTGGTGATGCTCTGCCAGGCTACTGCAACTGTCTTCAGTTCCTTCTTGTTCTTGGGGCATTTTCCCTTCAGTTTTGTCTTTAGCAAGTGAAATGCATGCTCAATCGGATTCAGGTCAGGTGATTGACTTGGCCATTGCATAACATTCCAATTCTTTCCCTTAAAAAACTCTTTGGTTGCTTTTGCAGTATGCTTTGGGTCATTGTCCATCTGCACTGTGAAGCGGCGTCCAATGAGTTCTGAAGCATTTGGCTGAATATGAGCAGATAATATTGCCCAAAACACTTCAAAATTCATCCTGCTGCTTTTGTCAGCAGTCACATCATCAATAAATACAAGAGAAGCAGTTCCATTGGCAGCCATACATGCCCACGCCATGACACTACCACCACCATGCTTCACTGATGAGGTGGTATGCTTAGGATCATGAGCAGTTCCTTTCCTTCTCCATACTCTTCTCTTCCCATCACTCTGGTACAAGTTGATCTTGGTCTCATCTGTCCATAGGATGTTGTTCCAGAACTGTGAAGGCTTTTTTAGATGTTGTTTGGCAAACTCTAATCTGGCCTTCCTCTTTTTGAGGCTCACCAATGGTTTACATCTTGTGGTGAACCCTTTGTATTCACTCTGGTGAAGTCTTCTCTTGATTGTTGACTTTGACACACATACACCTACCTCCTGGAGAGTGTTCTTGATCTGGCCAACTGTTGTGAAGGTTGTTTTCTTCACCAGAGAAAGAATTCTTCGGTCATCCACCATAGTTGTTTTCCATGGTCTTCCGGGTCTTTTGGTGTTGCTGAGCTCACCGGTGCATTCCTTCTTTTTAAGAATGTTCCAAACAGTTGTTTTTGCCACGCCTAATGTTTTTGCTATCTCTCTGATGGGTTTGTTTTGTTTTTTCAGCCTAATGATGGCTTGCTTCACTGATAGTGACAGCTCTTTGGATCTCATCTTGAGAGTTGACAGCAACAGATTCCAAATGCAAATAGCACACTTGAAATGAACTCTGGACCTTTTATCTGCTCATTGTAATTGGGATAATGAGGGAATAACACACACCTGGCCATGGAACAGCTGAAAAGCCAATTGTCCCATTACTTTTGGTCCCTTGACAAGTGGGAGGCACATATGCAAATTGTTGTAATTCCTACACCGTTCACCTGATTTGGATGTAAATACCCTCAAATTAAAGCTGACAGTCTGCAGTTAAAGCACATCTTGTTTGTTTCATTTCAAATCCATTGTGGTGGTGTATAGAGCCAAAAATGTTAGAATTGTGTTGATGTCCCAATATTTATGGACCTGACTGTATATTCTGCTACATTTTTTTGGTGAAAATAACCCAAATCAATTTATACTATTTAGTCTGTGTGAAAGTTATAGAGTCTACAAACTATGGCATATATATTTGAAAATCGATCACTCCTTGTGTACTGACGACCTATCTAATTTCTTCAGGCCCTAAAATGACAGGACAGTACAAATAACTTGCAAATGTTTGTGGGGGAAAATGCAGAAGTTAAATGGGATTTTTTTTACACTGTGATTACTTGTTACAGTGATGTTACAGTGATCAGCACTGTAAAAGCAGTTGTTTGAAATTTCTTGAATGGCTTTCATTCATGACTTATTGTTTACTATTGTGATGCTGTGATTGGGACACAGCTATCACATGTTACAGGGTGCCATGATTGGCCCAGGTACCATGTGATAGATGTGGACCAATCACATGTGATCGCTATGATTGGTCAAAGTACCGAGCACTGTTATCTGCTGTGTCCACAGGATTGTGCCGCTGCACACCTCAGAGAGCATGCCAGAACGCATGAGCTAGTACCTGGGGAATCCAGCGCAAGAAGTAAATTTACTGTTGGTGATCGGCAAGTGGTTAACCAGGTTATCTCAATAGGAGATGTCAAAGGAAGCCCATACTCCCTAGATACTCAGAAGTTTCCCTTCTTCAATATATTGTCTGGCTCCAACCTTCTGTAGTAATTTGTCCTATCCTCCTAGGACAGTGCCATTCTAGCCTCTATTTAGATTTGCCATGGCCATGGTGCTGCACACAGCTTTGACACCAGCCAAAGGGACCTCATGCTGACATAAGCACATTGGTAACTTTGACACCCCCACCAGAGACATGCCTTGGATGTAGCATATACATTTGAGAATTTAAGGGTACACAACTAAATCTTTTAAAATCAAATTTATTTCGTTTATTATATAATACCAAAATCAATACCCCATACAAGACATGTAATTACAAGACTGGAAATGTGTTACAGAAAAATGATTTATATATAGTTTACTACATATCTGAGCTTTTACATGTTAATAACATTTTCCAAGTGTATCTGTTACAGAGTTCTTTACTACTGATGTAGCACCTCTACGCATTTCAAGAACAACATTCACTCCTTCAGGAGAGTGTAAGCACATGGTAAAAATCTAGAACATATAAACAAAGTTATTGTAAACATATTTATATATTGCACATTTAATACTCTGTATATCTCCACAACTCCTTATAAAGTATGTTTACAGACATATACAGTGGGGCAAAAAACGTATTTAGTCTGCCACCAATTGTGCAAGTTCTCCCACTTAAAAAGATGAGAAAGGCCTGTAATTGGCATCATAGGTAGACCTCAACTATGAGAGACAAAATGAGAAAAAAAATCCAGACAATCACATTGGTTGATTTGGAAAGAATTTATTTGCAAATGATGGTGGAAAATAAGTATTTGGTCACCTACAAACAAGCATGATTTCTGGCTCTCACAGACCTGTACCTTCTTCTTTAAGAGGCTCCTCTGTCCTGCACTCATTACTTGTATCAATGGCACCTGTTTGAACTTGTTATCAGTATAAAAGACACCTGTCCACAACCTCAAACAGTCACACTCCAAACCTCACTATGGTGAAGACCATACAGCTGTCGAAGGACACCAGAAACAAAATTGTAGACCTGCACCAGGCTGGGAAGACTGAATCTGCAATAGGCAAGCAGCTTGGTGTAAACAAATCAACTGTGGGAGCAATAATTAGAAAATGGAAGACATACAAGACCAATAATCTCCCTCGATGTGGAGCTCCACGCAAGACCTCACCCTGTGGTGTCAAAATTATCACAAGAACAGTGAGCAAAAATCCCAGGACCACACGGGGGGGACCTAGTGAATGACCTGCAGAGAGCTGGGACCAACGTAACAAAGCCTACCATCAGTAACACACTACGCCGCCAGGGATTCAGATCCTGCAGTGCCAGACGTGTCCCCCTGCTTAAGCCAGTACATGTCCGGGCCCGTCTGAAGTTTGCTAGAGAGCATTTGGATGATCCAGAAGAGGATTGGGAGAATGTCATATGGTCAGATGAAACCAAAATACAACTGTTTGGTAGAAACACAACTCCTCGTATTTGGAGGAGAATGCTGAGTTGCATCCAAAGAACACCATACCTACTGTGAAGCATGGGGGTGGCAACATCATGCTTTGGGGCTGTTTCTCCGCAAAGGGACCAGGACGACTGATCCATGTACAGGACAGAATGAATGGGGCCATGTATCGTGAGATTTTGAGTGCAAACCTCCTTCCATCAGCAAGGGCATTGAAGATGAAACGTGGCTGGGTCTTCCAACATGACAATGATCCCAAACATACCGCCAGGGAAATGAAGGAGTGGCTTCGTAAGAAGCATTTCAAGGTCCTGGAGTGGCCTAACCAGTCTTCAGATCTCAACCCCATAGAAAACCTTTGGAGGGAGTTGAAAGTCTGTGTTGCCCAGCAACACCCCCAAAACATCACTGCTCTAGAAGAGATCTGCATGGAGGAATGGGCCAACATACCAGCAAGAGTGTGTGCCAACCTTGTGAAGACTTACAGGAAACGTTTGACCTCTGTCATTGCCAACAAAGGATATATAACAAAGTATTGAGATGAACTTTTGATATTGACCAAATACTTATTTTCCACCATGATTTGCAAATAAATTCTTTCCAAATCAGCCAATGTGATTGTCTGGATTTTTTTTCTCATTTTGTCTCTCATAGTTGAGGTCTACCTATGATGCCAATTACAGACCTCTCTCATCTTTTTAAGTGGGAGAACTTGCACAATTGGTGGCTGACTAAATACTTTTTTGCCCCACTGTATAAGGCCTCCTGCACACTACTGCCTGAAAACACTCAGTATTCAGGCATAAGGAGTTTTTTTTTTTATATTACTGATCTAAATGTAGCCCATTGTTTTCAATGTGCCTGTACACAGGCACGTAAACGTGCTGCATATAGGTAAGTAAAAAAAGAGAGAAAATACAGAAATCTTTGTTGCTGGTCAGTATTTTGTGTGAATACAAGCAAATACGCGCAAGTGATATATAGCCCATCCTCATGTTTTTCTGCCAGCAATGTCTGATGCTCATACATCAGTACAGTGTGCAAGAGGCCTAATAGATGCTTACTTAACTGCACGTCAGCATATATATTAAAATATTGCATGTAAATTGCTTCAACGATGTAGCCACAGACAGCCAAATAGAGGCCGCAAGGGAAATTCCTCAACACCCTTCCTTAACAATGTAAAGAATCTGGAATGTTATTAAAGAAGGTTGTGTAACCAAGGGAGTAGAAGAAGGAAACAAGGAAATAATAGTACTGATACTAGTCAGCTAATGTCAGTTTTAATTTTTTTTTTCCTACTATTAATTTATTCACTTTTTCCCTTATTCATTAGCTTCTTATTTCCTCTATAAAAGTTCCTTCCACATTGCCCTGCATATATAACTACAGGGAACATCACATCAATCAAGATACGGTATCATCTTCTCTATACATATTTCTCTTGAAATCTACATAAAAAATATATGTTATTTAATGTGACAATCATGAAATATTAAAAAAAAAATAGAACTAGCCACCAAAAGTGGAGAACATTCTGAATCCTAAAAACGTATATTTAAATATTTCTGTTAGTTACATATCTATACTTGGTGCACTTAAATTATTCTCAATCTGTATGTTTCAATTGATGCAACATTTCTCCTATTTCCTGGAAACCCCCTGGGACTTTATATACAATTACTGAAATCAATCATTCATCTCTCAAGTGTTTCAATAAATACAGGCATCTGAGTACAGTGGTGCTTCCATCTATACTTGTAACTACCCAATCATCTCATGAATCTAGCATACTCTGCGCATATACTAGTAGGCAGAATGTAAATGAACACGCTGTAAAAAGCAACACTGGTATGTTTATTTAAGGACTTATTAACATTTATTGAACATTTCTAACTTTTCTTTATGAAAAACATTAAACCAGTTGGTTTCATTGTGCTGCACAAAATTCATAGCATAACCTAAAGATATTTTTCAATTTTTGATGGGGCTATAGCTTAATATAGAGAAATCTGATTTTATTTTTTTTTTTTACAAGCTCAAACTTTATACAATTCAAAATGACATTTGAGTACATCATCGCTGAATTTAGGAAAGCCTTCCCTAAGCACACATGGATGATGAATGATGTCTTTTTGTACAGCCTCCACTGTTAGGCAGTTATTATGAAAATTAAAACTAGAATGCAGCAGGTTTGTTAGATCATTCAGAACTCATTGTTAACTATATTAACCTAAAGCTGACCTCCTTCTGACCTGCATTTGCATAGTTACATAGTTAGTAAGGTTGAAAAAAAACCACCACCAGACACCAGTCCATCTAGTTCAACCAACAAGAAAGATATTGAAAACCACCATATACACAATCCTATACCCACAGTTGATCCAGAAGAAGGCAAAAAAAAAATTAAAAAACATAATCCGATTTGCTCCAGTAGGGGGGGGGGATTCTTCCTGATCACCCAGGAAGCAATTGGATATTCCCTGGATCAACTTCCCCTGGTCTTATTATCTCTAAATATTAGTATCCAGTTATATTTTGCGCATTTAGGAATGCATCCACGTAATTTCTAAAGCAATTTACTAAGCTGTCCAGAACTAGATCTTGAAGGCGTCTATTCCACATTTTCACAGCTCTTAACGTGAAGAAGCCTTTCCATATTTGGAGGTTAAATCTCTTTTTTCTCCAGATGTAATGACCTGAAAGTGAATAACTCTACACCAAGTTCACTATATGGACTACTTATGTATTTATGCATGTTGATCATATCCCCCCTTAATCTTCTTTTCACAGAAAGGATAAATTCAGTTCAGTTAATTTCTCCTCATAGCTGAGCTCCTCCATTCCTCTTATCAGTTTGGTTGCTGTTGTGTTACACTGTTTGATTTACTATTATTTGTCTGTGACCATCACTTGTTTATCATTGCTCTGTGTCTTTAAGCTATCTTCTCCTGCCTAAGCTGTGCACTTTCTCTCACTGTACTTGTGTATACCCCTCCCCCTGCCTCTCTCTGTAATCATTCCACTGTATCCTGTCTACCTGTATGCATCTTTCCATGAGGCTTACAACATTAATGTTTTTCTACCTATGATTATCCTCCATTAAAAGAAACATTCGAATTGTTTTCCTCACCGGACTTCCTCAACATGTGAGTTTATTCATGGAGTTAAACTGTCTGACCGGATACAAGAGATAGATTCAACACCATGTTGTATAGCTGTATACATTGCTGGAGATAAAGTTGGTCTTGTAGTTGAGTCAGAACAGTTGCCCTTCTCTGTACTTTCCAGTACAGGAGCAAAATAATAGCTCTCTCTCTCTGGAGTCTATATCTCTCTTAATACAATAATTTTACTAGCTTTAGAAACTGCAGCTTGGCATTGCATGCTATTATTATGCATGTGATCTACCAGAACACCAAATCCTTCTCAGCCATTGACTACCCCAGCTGTTCTCCTAGAATGTTCATTGCGTGCGTGTTCTTAGCTCCCAAGTGCATAACTTTATCAATATTAAACCTTATTTGCCACTTAGTTACCCAATTAAATAGTGCATTGAGATTGGCTTGTAAGCTGGTGTTACCCTGTAATGATGTTGTTTCACTGCATAGCTTGAGGTCATCTGCAAACACTGCAATTGTACTTTTAATCCCAGACCCTATATCATTTATAAATATGTTAAAAAAAGTAAGGGTCCAAACACTGAACCTTGGCGCACACCACTAAATCTTAGGCCATTCGAGTATGAATCATTAATCTCTACTGTTTGAGTACAGTCTTTTAGCAAGTTTTGTACTCTTTGTCCTCAGTTAACCGCTCCAGATTATTTTGTAAAGGGTCCATATGCTCAGAGCTGACCTTTTTACTGGTAGTATATTTGATGACTTCTGAGGGGTTTGTCCTACTCTCTATGGCAACCTGACATTCATTTTACATTTTTGCAGCCTTGATTTCCTTTTTACATATTCTGCTATATTCTTTATAACTTTTAAATGATGATAGTGTTTCTTTATGTATTTATTTTAAATAAATTTTGTTATTTTGTTTATAGTTATTTTAACTTTGGACATGAGCCACATAGGTTTTTGCTTTAGCCTTTTAACCTCCCTAGCGGTATGATTATGTCAGTATTTCTGTGCTGACAGCGGTACATTTTTTTGCATGGAAATATGTCGTTTTTTTATTGTAGGCCTGTAATTCTTAGGAATAACTCACTGAAATCTGTCCGAACAAGAGTCTAGTAATCATCCCAGGTATGATAAAATTTGAAACACGAAATCATAAATTAGAATATAATAATCATAAAAAATACTAATATAATAATATATTTAATTCAATAATATAATCAAACCAAAAACACTGACCTTTTAAATATAGCACCAAGTTCGCACATCACTGAGCTTAGTCGCAAAATCGTTTTCAGTGACTGATGACGAATTTCCCCACGAATCATTATCACTCAATTCTGCAAGTAATTCTAATTTACTATCGCTGTTCTCTAGCTGGTTTAAAACCTTTTTAAACCAAAAGTGCTTTTGACATAAAGGGACACTTTTTGGATGCCATGGACATTTATCAGTTTCAAGGCAGAAAGAACAGTAATAATGCAGGCAGGGCACAGGACAAAGCACTAGGGACAAAATGTATGTGAAATGCTTTAAAACAGTAATGTTTTACTATGTGATGTTAGTATATTAGTGAATGTCACTTTTTAAAATCTTTAAAATTTCCCGCTGGTTCCGGCCCCCGTACGTCCCATATGTCCCAACGCTCGCAGGAACCAGAACCCGGAAGACGAATGCCAGCATCGGCCAGAGGAGATGGCCGGGGATGCTGCAGGGGGGACATCGCAGGAGCAAAGGACAAGGTAAGTGAAACAGGGATTCCCAGAGCAACGCTGCAGGGTAATCCCGAGTGTAGCTCGGGGTTACCGCTTCTGGTACTGATAATTAACCCTGAGCTACACTCAGGAATACTGCCAGGGAGGTTAAACTTATTGCCCAAGTGAATATATTTTGCATTGTATTTGCATACAATCGATTTGAAACATTCCCATTTCTGTTCTGTGTTCTTCAACGATGCTTCTCATGAATGGAAATGGCTTTAGATGGATCAAAATTTGGTCTGTTCCTACTGAACTGGACAAATTTCGATCCATGTATAGCCAGCCTAAGAATGTTTTCGCTTAATAGACCTTAATAGAGCTGCAAAACCAAAATGCACTATTTGAGACAGCAAACTGTGTTCTTTGAACTACTATTGTCTAATTGCAAATTTCACTATACAAGAGTCCCGGAGGAAAGGGGAGATGGCTTTATGTTGTTAAAGTCCTTTGACTTCTTGAAATACCTGCTCCCCCTTTAGTTCTGCTACAGCATCTAGTAAGGATCCAGTAAGTTCTCAAACATGATCAGTGAAAACCAGTTTCAGAAAAAGTAAGCAGTGTACATTTTACAGAAAAGATGTCCATGCTAGTAATTTTGAACAGGCAGCTAGCAAAAACAAAACAGACTGCCATATGCAGGTCTTTAAAAACTGTATAATTGCAGCTCTAATTGCAATATCTACTGCCTGAATTACCACCCAAATTATGATATGTGGAAAACAAATAAATAATATAAAATATGAAGCAAACGTATAATGCAAGTATCCTAATACGCTAACAATTATCAGAAATGGAGCTGCCATAATCTGAAGTAGTTGTGCGTGTGAACCAATCAGCTTTTATTTTTCATTTTCAAAGCTTAATTAAACAAGCTTAAGATAGATGCTAACTGGTTGTCATGCGCAACTGCTACAGAATTTGTCTGCTCCAGTTTTGATAAATGTCCCCCTGTGTGTCTTGTCACATATGTGCCCACTGTGATTGTTGACCTCAGGCTCATAACTGCTCCTTGTTTTTGAAACCAGATCTAAGAAATCACATTACAAAGATTACATCTCACTTATATAGCATATTAAGTGCTATGGTTCAGCACATTAACAGTGAGGATAAGACAGTTTGTCCCCTTACAATATAAACACACATAGCTAGATGAAACAACTTCGATGTTTATCCTCTTTAGCTTACTGACACCCTTTCATGGGAGTAAAATGTAAAACAGGGGCGGACTGACCATTTGGAAACTCGGGCACTGCCCGAGGGCCCGGGGTCAGTAGGGGGCCCCATAAGATGCCCCTGGTACCTTTTTCATAGGCTTTTTTGAGTTTGGGCAAGGACACAGGGGCCCCATGATCCCATATTGCCTGGGGGTCCCATGAGTTGTCATTCCGCCCTGATGTAAAATATTTTATGTTACTTAAAGAACAAAGTGAAATGAGGGCAAACTGTCATGCACAAACTTTAGGCAGAAAGTAGACCGCAATTCTTTCTTCTTTTTTATTGCTGCAGACCGCGGTCTCCTCTTTGCTCTGAATGTGCCATCTTTTACTAACAATTACTATATGGGGGTGTCTCTTTGCTCGATTAGGCTCTTTACTGAATATATGGGGATGTCTCTTTGCTTGATTGGGCTGTCTCTTTGCTGAATATATGGGGCTGTCTCTTTTCTGGATTGGGGTGTCTCTTTGCTGAATATATGGGGGTGTCTCTGTTGGATTGGGCTGTCTCTTTGCTTAATATATGGGGCTGTCTCTTTGCTGGATTGGGCACTGATGACTTGGAATATCTTTTCATTTTCATATATTTAATTGTAACAGTGTTAAAATAAAAGTGGATTCAATTAAGGACTTGGGAGGTCTAGTCTCTGATTTAAAATGTTGTGTTTGACATCCCATCTAGTTATATATATACCTCTCTCTCTCTGCTGTTCTTCCAGCCATGCTCTTGTGTTCATGTTGGAAAGTCTGTAGCTTGACAAAGATAGTTTCCAGTATCTAATATAGCTCCAGTATGACCCAACACACTTAATATCATCAAGTTTTAGAACATTTACACAATTTTATTCCTAAAAGGTCTTTCTTTAAATTTTCAGAATTCATTAAAAAAAAAGTACATTAACTTGAATAATGAACATCATCATCATCATCATCACTGCATTACTACATGTGCACAGGTGGAAAAGGGCCCTGATTAATTATATTTTATGAATATTTATGATGTCATCTTGGAATGTGGTGCTTTCAAGTGGAACTTTAGTTAGAAAATTAAGTCCTGCTACATCACTTCAGGCTGTCCCCTTTTGCAGGTATAGCTATGTAAAACATTACAAATAAGTGCCTATACTGTTTAAAATTCATTAATACACTGCCACGCCCTGCTCTGCATGCTCAGTTGCTCTTTTTTTGGCACTGCGCCAAAAATGTAGAGGCCGATCAGCTGACAGTATAAAGATTTACTGCTGCTCAGGGGCTCTGGGCTTCAGCAAAATGGCAGCCTCCAGCAAGAAGAAACAGGAACAATGCTGGAGGCAATTTACAGCACACACTAATTTTGATAGAATGTGGAACATCATTTTTTTTTTTAAGTTGTTATGGGTAAAGTTCTACTTCAAAGCTCAATTACTGCATGCTTCCTAATAACAAAAATGTAATATTACTGGATTATGAAAAGAAAAAAACTCAAGGCAAATTGCTCTGCTTTGTGTGTAAATGGTCATGTTTTGTCACTTTTCCCCCCACAACTTAGCTGGAAAAGGCCAATTTTGGCTTTGTACACAAGTTAAAGGGGAAGTAAAGGCAAAATCCAACTCTAAACCTACTCCCAGCCACATTCTAAGCTTAACCTATCTAGCCCTGTAAAGAAAAAATTACTATACTTACTTGTTCTCCGGTCTAGTCCCATGCGGAGCTGTCAGCAGCGGCTTCAGTATGTAGGAGAGGCAGCCAACAATTGAAGCCCCATAGTAACTATATGGGTGATGTCACTTCCCAGGCATTTCCCTGCCACTGTTGACTGTCTCTTGCACAGAGAATGTGCTGCTAGAGACCGGCCTGGCTGCAGAATAGGTAATTATAGTGTTTTTTTATTTACAGGGCTAGAGAGATTAGGCTTAGAATGTGGCTGAGGTTAGGTTTAGAGTTAGTTAGGTTTTGCTTTTACTTTAATGTGGACACAGACCAATATTTCTCTTTCCAATAGGCCATACTGGATCTTCAAAGGAATATATAGGAAGGGCAGCTGGGCTGAGCTCAGACAATACAGATTGGTGACAAGATCTATCACTGGGCCAGACATCATTACAATTAAATAAACCCAAACTCAATGACCTTCATGACAGGATCACCACGTTTTATGAAAGCTGCAGAAAAAAAAAAATACTGAAATTGACTTTTGAAGTTACAGTAATATGTGATAGGTTTAAATATACTTAAGGCTGTTGTAATGAATTTAAAACCTTACTCTTGAATTTGGGTTGAGAGGTTCTTTAAACAAAATATTAAAAGTGTAAGTGTCTTTCTTAAGTTAAAGTGGTTCTAAAGGTACAAAGATTTTTTTACCTGCATTAAGGTAAAAAATCTTCTGCAAGCAGTGCCCCCCCCCCCCTCCCCTTTATCCTTACCTCAGACCGATCCAGCGATGTGTATGAGAGCAGCGGCTGTCCCGGCCCTGTGTCTCCTCATTGGCAGAAAGGCAGCAGTGGGAGCCATTCTCCTGCTTCTGTCAATCAAATGTTACATGAAAGTTTTATTGTCTACAAATGGCTGTATATATAGTGGAATTTCTTTTTTTTTTAAACTGGCAGCATATATAATGGCGGCAATCAGCGACTTATAGCGGGACTGCAGCGAGCATTCTGACACTGGGGGGAAACTGACTAACTGCCACTGACATCCCCAGTGACACTAATACACTGGGCAGAAAGGGGTTAACTTTCGGGCAAAGGGTTACGATGTGCGGTGCTGTGTTTTACTAGGTAGACATGCTGTGCAGAGAGATAAAAAGCAGCATATCCATGCTGGCAGGAGAGAGACCTGTGTTGTTTACACACAGGTCTCTCCCCTGTCAGCTGTACCTGGCGATCGCCAAGTGCCAGCTGGGAATCACCATCCAGGACCTGGTGATTGTCATCCCTAACTGCCAACATCAGCGTGAGTAGGGTGCCACTTTTACGTGATTTTGAGCAGCCCTGCTGCCCTGTAGCAGTACTTCTGCTATAGGGCGGTGGGCAAGAGGTTAAAAAAAATGTACTTTAGAACCACTCTAAACAAAAATCTGTATCCTACCCAAGCACGTTATTCTCAAAGTTTGAAACAGATATGCAGATGTGATATTTGGCAAATAGCAATTTACTTTGCCCAGCCTATCCAGCTGAACAGGATTTACATCCTCCTGCCCAGATATACTCATCCCAAACAAAAGCATCAAGTTGGAAACAGATTGGCCATTTTTGGAGCTGAAAAAAAAATATTGGCCTTTATCTTCTACAGCCAGGTATGGTCGAAATGCAAGCTTTTTGGTACATGGACTGTGCAGTATGCTGGAGACAAATAGGGGTTTATTTACTAAAGCTGGAGAGTCCAAAATCAGACTCCCTTCTGCATAGAAACCAATCAGCTTCTAACCTCAGCTTGTTCAATGAAGCTTTGGCAATGAAACCTGGAAGCTGATTGGTTTCTATGCAAAAGGGAGTCTGATTTTGGACTCTCCAGCTTTAGTAAATAAACCCCATAATGTCAACAACACTTCTCTTCTCTATATCTGAAGTTTGTATTTCCAATGCTGTGTATACAGCTAGAGACATGTCCATAGGGAAACTTTCTACGATCGAATGAACATTTTGACCCGTTGTTTTCAATGAAAGATGGCAGACGTGTACTAAACCTATAAAGCTTCAATCACTGGCTGCTCTGACTAATGAGCATGTGTACAGCCCTGATTAACTCGATTAGCATTTTTAAGCCTCTTTAGGTAAAGGCAGGAAGATGCTTCCCTTTCAGGGACACATGGTAATTCTATGAGCAGAGCTGGTGTAGCGACATCCCCCTGGGGAATAGAAGGCAGCGGGCTTTTATGTTTCTTCTTGGGAGAACCTTTACACAGGTGAATGAGGTAACCCTGATGCCACTTGAGATCTGTTTCTACCAAAGTAATCATCCCCTGTGTAATATTGAAAACAGCAAGGAATCTCTGCACTATTCACTGCCTCTGAGATAACTTCATTCCCTCCCGCAGCCACCTGTGAAGTGACTTTACCCTGACTGGAATAACTAAATAGATTGCAAGGAAACAAATCCCAGATGCTCAATACAATTTTTTCCCAAATACAAGCCTGCAGCTGCCAAGTCCCAGAAAAGTGCGAACACTGAAACAGAAAAATTGAATACAGCCGGGTGCTTATTACACTGCCTGGGAGTATAATTGATATTGTGTACCTTAATATCGAGCTTAAGACCAGCTAGTATCATCCAGGGTAAACCACCCTTTATAAATTGGTCACACAGCTCTGGGTAGACTATGTAAGGCTCTCACACCTATTACAAGTAATGCATTCCTAAATGTACAAAATATAGCTGGATATTAACATATATAGGTATAAACATTAGGTCCAAAAGTGCTATCAGCCAATCACATGGCAGCAACTCAATGCATTTAGGCATGTAGACGTGGTGAAGACAATGAAGTTCAAACTGAGCATCAGAATGGGGAAGAAAGGGATTTAGGTGACTTTGAACGTGCCATGGATGCTGGTGCCAGATGGGGATTTTTCATGCACCATCTCTAGGGTTTGCAGAGAATGGTCCAAAAAAGAGGAAATATCCAGTGAGGAGAATGGGTAGACTGGTTTGAGATGACAGAAAGGCAACAGTAATTCATGTCAATGTAGACCAAAATCTATGAGGAATATTTCCAACACCTTGTTGAAGTTATGCCATGAAGAATTAAGGCAGGTCTGAAGGCAAAAGGGAGTCCAACTCAGTGTTAGCAAGGTGTACCTAATAAAGTGGCCAGCGAGTGTTTGTGTGTGTATATATATAGATATATATATATATATATATATATATATATACACACACACACACACACACAAATTTACATCAGTCCCTAACCCTCAAGGAGCTTACAACCTAAGATCCCTAATTCACATTCATACAATCTGTACATACTAGGGCCAAGTTAGACAGGAGCCAATTAACGTAACAGCATGTCTTTGGAGTGTGAGAGGAGACCAGAGTACCCAGATAAAACCCACACAGGCACAGGGAGAACATCCAAACTCCAGGCATGTAGGGTCCTGGTTGGGATTCAAACCGATGACCCTACTGCTGCTAGGCGGAAGTGCTAACCACTTAGCCACTGTGTTTCAATAGTAATGGCCTCAACCTGTGTGGTAACTGCCCATATCCGTGAATAGAGCCGCAGTCCAACACTAGAGATTCTAGAAGTCTGGTCTCATTCAAGTCTATAGTGGGCAACTGTGTATGAGTAGCCAGCATTGGAAGTTCTGGACCTGAAGTTGTAAACAACAAAGGGAGCTTCCACTGTCATGGAAAGGTAAGAAGTGGTAATAGGGAAATGAACACCTGGAAATTGGATTCTGAGTTGAAGGGCTACAGTAGGGTGCTGATTTTTCAAATGTGAACATTAAAGAAGCTTAACCCCTTCACACAGACTGTACGCAAATTGGCGGCCCCACTGGACTGGACTTTTTTCCATGGGGCTGCTAATTTGCATACTTGTCATTGTGTGGTCCAGTTGTGAGAATGGTCCCACAGGTGTGCAGAATTCATGTTCTTCATGTTCCTTGATGGTATGTCTGTGCAAATTCATCCTTGTTTGCAACTTGTGTCCTGTTTCACCAACGTAAGATCCTTTGCTACATTTTTTGCACAGGATAAAAGGTACACAGCATTACTGGAGGTGCAACTGTATGATCCAGTGAAAATAAAGGTCCCTTTTGAGTGTGTGACACTTTTTGATGTTTTAATGTGGTTGCACAGTTTGCAGCATTTTTTATTTCAAAGTTTGCTTCCATTATTTATGACATCATATTCAGAATGAAGTTTCCTACGGATTAGTTTATATCTGAGGTTGGGGGGGGGGTTGTCTGAAAACCACTATTGAGGGTTGCTGAAACATTTATTTCAGAGTACCATCCTCCGTTATCATGAGTTGTAGATCTTTGATTATTTTTCTTTGTATTGGAATAGATTTTTTCTTCGGGTTTTCAATGCTGTGTTTATGCTGGTGTTGATGGTTTTGTCCTTGCACCCTTTCTTATGGAAGGAGTCTGCTAGTGTTCTGAGATCTTTATCTGTCTTCCTGGTCTGAATATATTTAGAGGTATATGATTGCCTGACAGTGTATGATGGCCTGTTTAGTGTGTTGGGGGTGAAAGCTGGAACTGTGGAGGTAGTTGCATCTGGGAGTGGGTTTCCTGTATATTGAGGTGTGAAGCTTGTCATCCCTGATGTATACTGTGGTGTCTAGGAAATTGACATATTTGTTTAAGTATTCCATTTCAGTTTAATTGATTGGTGAAAAGTGTTGATCAATTAGTAAAATTGATTTAGATTTTCTTCACCTTCTGTTTATAT
Organism: Staurois parvus; assembly: GCF_062004578.1. Classification (NCBI taxonomy): domain Eukaryota; kingdom Metazoa; phylum Chordata; class Amphibia; order Anura; family Ranidae; genus Staurois; species Staurois parvus. Next base: position 11,476,796 of record NW_028318117.1, on the reverse strand, counting down.
GATGAAAACATCATCGATATAACAATAGTAGTCCTGGAAGCATCACTGTATAAGGGTTCATGCACATGAGGCTTTTAACAGGCACTTTTTATGTCTAGAGTCATCCCTTGAAACACTCCAATGTCCAGCAAGCTGTACCTACTGCATAAGCCTGCCATACAAGTAAGCCTGCCAAGTAAATAGCTGTATGCACTTGCACTTGTGCTCTTGTTAACACTGATGCTCCTTTGCATCAACAATTTTGCACATCCTAAGTCTTATGTTCAGAAAATCTGGCAAACACAAATGTGCGGGTACACACCAATACAAAGAAGCACTGGCATTTACAAGAGCATGGCTGCATATAGACATTAACTTGTATGTACAGGCAGTATAGGTGTACTATGTACATGTTTAGCAACCTCCGTCCGCATTGCTGATCCCCCCTTTCCCGACAGCGGGGGGGGGGGGGGGTTGAGATCCTCTCCCCCCATCTGCTGTCACAATTTAAAAACAGCCAAGCTGTGCAAGGCTCCACACTCAGAGTTATGTGAATGAATGAACTGTAAGTCCCATGTGCCACTGGGGCAGACAGGTTGTAGTTCTCAATGAACTGCAGGGGCGCTGGTGAGCACCATTGTAATTAATTCATCCTACTCATCAGTAACTGTCTGCCTGTATGGGAGGTACGGGCAGACAGCTGTACTGAGCGTCTGCAGGAACAAGACATTATACCCACAACCTGCTGATCTCAGGTGCAATGCAATGCTCTCCAGGCTTTTACCTGCAAAAAAATATGCTTTTTTTTTTTTTTTTTTTTTTTTTAAAGTGAACTTTTCCTTTAAATCTTGGATAGAGTAGGAATAGGCTACAAATCCTGTAGAATAATGTTTTGCTATCTGTGTTGGGACTCATAACAGGAGTGGAAACCTATGCAAAGTGTTTGGAACGTAGTGCTCTGTCCATGGTGTCTCAATGGACACCATAGTGGCAGGAAGCAGGAAATGTTTCCATATTCAAACTGTCCATATGGCAAAATAGTAAAAACAAACTCCAAATGTAATACTAAATTCAATCTGGGTGTGGTTGTTTTGCATATTTATCTCCAATATCCATACATAGAACAGAGTAATGAGCACAATGCAGCATTCTGCTGCTAAGTTGGCGATTTCAACTAAACCTGTACAGGGGTAAGTATGTAGGCTGCCATTGCTGACGTGTTTTAAATGATACTGGCTTGGGTGCCATGCTGCTACAAAGACATCAATGCTTTCTGAGTAAATGATGCAAAACAAGTATGCAGAAATATAGCTCGGCCTTTGTCTTGACTTTGTTGGCTTCCTGCTTTTTCCAAGTCAGCAGCCCAGAGCCAGGTGACTGTTATTAGGTTGTCAGCAATGGCATCCCCCATATTACTCTCAGTAAAGGTCTCCTCCCGAAAGCACCAAAAACAGTGTTTTTCCATTGGTGACAACCCACCAATATCGACATGAATTTCAAAGGAAAAGTAGACGTGCAGCTCCCTCCTATCCCACCTCCTCCTCACCCTGTACCTCAATGCCTCCCTTCTCCCCTTACCCTCTTTTTGCCTGCCCCCCCCATGACCATATGTTTTGCCTTGCTTCCCAGATGGAGTGGTCCCTATGCCTGCCTGTGCAAACCCCCCTGCCCACCATTCCCCCTAAACTCTTTGTGGTGACATTTTTGATAACACTTTGATCTCCCACTCTGGACTCTTTGGGGTAACCACATGGAGCATACACCTATTCACTTACTTCCAATCTCCTTGTGATTTCCCTTCTGTTTCCTTTCCTAAGTAATTAACACACTTACAAGGCACATAGAATAAAATCAACATACTCAACATGTCTAACACTCTTAGGCCTTGACCACACGGGTGGCCAGGGGGCAGTAAAAACAAGTAATTGATTTATGTTTTTTTATGGCCCCCATATTGTGCAATGGCAGCCAAAGGTGATAGAGCCGCCAACAAACGTGACCTATAAGTGAATGGGACTAAGCCACAAATGCAAGAAAAAACAATCAAATTCAGATACTGAACTCATCCCTGACTTTGACACTTAAAAGAACTAAAGTGATATTAACCACTCCCGTCCAGCCCATGTATATAACCGGCCGGGATCAGTGCAGAACGGGTTGCCATTCATAAACGGCACCTGCCATTTTGGATTGTGCACACTCCCTGGGAGCGCGCAGCACCGTGATCAGGTGTCCCCTGTGTACGGAGGACACAGTGGAACACCAATCGCTGTACAGGACCTCTGTGTGAGGTCTATTCACAACAGCCTTGTACCATGTGACAAGCTGTGACCAATCACAGCTCTCACAGTATTTCTCAATGGATGCAAGAATACAGGCAGAGAGAAGGAGAAATGATTGCTTTTACAGCCTTTATGGGTGTAAAAGCAATCAGTGTAAAAAAAAAAAAATCTTCATCACCCCCCACAAGTAGTACAGTGCCACTATGGTGACACTGTACTACTCGGGTGACAGTATGTTAAAAAAACCAAATAATATAAAAAATAAAATACAAATTTTAAAAAATTTGAATTATAATTTTTGGTTATAAACTAATTTGGGTTATTTTATTTTACTAAAAAGATAACTGAATAAATGTTGTCCAAGATTTCTGAAAGATTATTTACTTGCAAAATTTTATAAGAAAAACACTTTTTTCAAAAAATGTTGGACTTTTTCATTTACATAGCAAAAAAATAAATAAATAAAAATCCCAGTGGTGAATAAATACCACCAAAATAAAGTTGTATCTGTCTCAAAAAATGCTAAAACATTCATATGGGTACAGTGTTGCATGACCGCGCAATTGTCATTCAAACTGCAACAGCGGTGAAAGCTGAAAACTGGCCTGGACCGGAAAGGGGTAACATTGAAGTGGTTAAAGGCAGATTTGTTTTGTTTAAAACCAACAAACATTATAATTACCGGCTTTGCGCACCAATTTGCACAGAGCAGCCCCGATCCTCCCCACTGGCACTCCTGGCCCCTCCCTCCTGCCAAGTAACGCCATAGCAAGCAGCTTGCTATGAGAACACCAGAGCAGGCTCATTCCTGAGCCACTGTTCTGTGTGTCCATTCACACATGGAGTGCGGCTCGGTCTCTCCTAATTGGCTTACTGGCTGTAATTGACAGTAGCAGGAGCCAATGGCTACCGCTGCTGTCTCAGCCAATGAGGGAAAGACCCAGGAGAGCTGAGGCTCTCGTGCACATTACTGGATCGGGATGGGGCTCAGATAAGTTTTAGGGGAGATGGGTGGCTGCTGCACACAGAATGTTTTTTTACCTTCATGTATAGAATGCATGAAAGTACAAAACCTTGAGCATTTACAACCCCTTTAAGCATTTAGTGTCCCAGCATAGCAGACTAGATGATTAGTAGTAAAGATCTTTGCCTTCTTACACTCACCTGTTTGGTCACCGTGTCCCTTTTAGTCCCATCACTTAGCCAAGACAGTGTTTCAAAATGGTGCTGTTAGTGATTTAACCATTTCAGTACTAGTACAGTAATACTCCATTACCAGGCCATGTTTCACTGATAGTTTGATTGATATTTACTCATGCTACACCTTAGCCAAATTAACTTTATATCTTTTTTTTTTAAACACAGATTTCTCACAGAGCTTTCTTTGGTAGTATTTAATAGCTGTTTTTTTTTTTTTTGTTTTTTTACTATAAAAAGAAAAAAAGACTAAAAATAATGTTTCCTTTACTATCTGATATAAAACAGACAATAAAAATGTCAGGGCAGTGCAAATACCTCCGCAATGACACCTTTTTGAAAGTTGACACCCCAAAGTGATTTAATTATTTGCCGCAAAGAAAAATGCTAATGGTAATGGCACAACAGAAAAAGTAATGTAGACATCATACGCAGACGGATGAAATAAAGTGGTTAATGCACAGGCCATATACAGTGAGAGGATGGAGACGAAGAGGTTAGTGTTCAAATGTGCATGGTAAGGGAGGTGAAGGGGTTACTATATAGTCACTGCAGAGACAGGAAGGAGCTTATATATACACACAGAGGAGGAGAGGTAGGTCAAGAGCCAGAATTTGTTCATTAGAGCTGGTGCTGCCAGTATGTAGTAATGAGTCATTAGATCCTCCTCCTTCCCCTTCCCCCACTGTAAAAACAAAAAAGAAAAGAAAAAAAAAAAAAAGGGAGCTTAGAGACGTAAACATTTCATGTTTATATTTTGTGATTGCTGTGATTGGTTATCAAGTGGTACAGAGCCACTCAGATTGGCTCTGCACACAGTATGTTTGAATGAAGCTGTCCAAGGACAGCACTATTCACAGACATTAACAGGCCACTTGTAGCCCAAGGACTAAATCTAGAGTTATAAACAACTCCCCAGAAATAGATGCCCTCCACCCCACCGCTATTTGACAATATGGCGGTAGTAAGGTGATTAAAGAATGCATGCTGTAGGAGTAACACAGAACTTTTCCTAGCAGGTTCTCTTTTCAATCTGAAAATGCAAGTTGTCTGGCCATCATGCTGACTCTTAGTCTAGGATTTTTGATTTGATTCAACTCTCCTTATATGTTTATGTGTTCCATGACAGTAAGTAAGACAGCTTTGAAGCCAGGGAATGAGAATAAAAGACAATAAAGTAGTGGGGGGGGGGGGGGGGGAGTCAGCAATGCCCCCATATTCTTCTCAGGGAAGGTTACTTCCAGATCTCACTGGTCATATAGCTGGAGGTGATTAGTGCTTTGCGATGAGGGCTTGTTGCATGCTCCTGGATCACGACACAACTGACCTTGACTAATTAAAGGTCCAAATAAAGTGTAGGCTTGGTGTCTGGAAACATTTCAATTGCACAAATAAGCGTATTATATTGTTCAGCAGCACTGAGCACTCTTCTTCTTGCATTTCTGTTTAATTATTTGAATTCTGATGAATTACAATATAACTACACCCCCACCAATGTAATTCCAAACCCTGCAAATCTCCAAAATTCCTATCAAAGCAGAAGAGTTTTAGCTACATGTGCAGACCATTCCTTCCTCATTTAACACTCTGTGTCTTTCCTAAAGAGTTTATATCAATTTGTTCAATTGGAAACAAATCTCAATGTAATTCCTCCATCTGCTCCCAAAACAGCTAAACAGAAGACAAATTAGAAATGTCAACAACACTTCTACAGTTCCTTTTAGGTGTAATAGGTTTATTTCATTAAGTAATGCAAAAAAGCTCTGGGAATTGTATAGAGCAGGAACACGATATTTCAGTATTCAGCGCTGGTAGTTTTCCACACAAAGAGTAATGCCCTACCTTAACGTGTTACTAAACCCAGGACCCTGCATTCACTATATCTGGTCTCCCACAATACATGGAAGTGCAATTATTTTAGTAAATATAAACTGCTAAATACCTTTTCTCATCAGCAGTTAGAGCAGTCTTGTGACTTCAGCAGAGCACATGTTGAAGCTTGTAGGAAGAGTTTTCATTCTGCTCTGACTGCCTTATGAGGCTGCAGGACCCCTGACCCTCTGTCTGGACAGCGCTGATTGGCCCTGTGCTGATCACATGAACCCTCCCAAAGGAAAAAAGAAACTCAAGCACATACCCACTAAACTGAGCATGTGCAGAGTGACTCCAAAGACTGTTATCAGGTGATGAGTCTGGGACAGTGGAAAAAGGGAAGGATCAGAAAAGCCAGGACCAAACAGCCTTTTTACACAATGCAGAAAATTAACCCCTTAGGTTCCACAGTGAGTATAACAAGCGTGCTTTACTGCATATATAGACTGATTTTACTGTTGTGGGTTTAGTAACACTGTAAGACTTGCATTTAGCATTGTACTTAATTTGATATAGTGGGCTCCATTACTAAGCGGTATGTACCACATTAAGAAATGCGGTAAAATAGCATTTTTCAAAATGTTTTTGCCAATTTGCTAAACAACGCTACTAAAATGTCACATGCGCTATTTTATGAAGTGATGTGGTATATTAGTAGTGAAAGCTTGCATTCTTTAACGCTAGTGGTAGCCGGCTTCCTTAACGAACAGTAAATATTTCATTTCACAGTGAGTAGAACAAGCATGCTTGACTGCATATAGACAGACTTGACTGTTGTGGGCTTAGTAACACTAACTCTGCTGTAAGTCCAAGGGTGGCTTCACACTGACCCACTGTGCTTTGTCCACCGTGCAGTGTGCTCCTGCATGCAGAACTTTTGCTGCTCTTTCACAAAGTGCACCAAAACTGCAGGACACAATAGAAGTCTATGGGAAAGCCAACCCCCACAAAACTGTGGGTACATTGTGTTGCACCTGCGCTGCAGCCAAAGCATAGCAGGGCAAAGTGAAAGCGCCTTAATGCCTGGTACACACTATCAATTTTTTTTTGTTCAACCCAATGGGCTCAGGAGCTCGCTTTACTATCTGATGTTAGTCCAGCGATCTCCCCACTGAGCTATTGTGTTTTGACAGGGGGACTGCCCCCCCCCCCCACCAGAATACACCGGTCATCGCTTGCAGCCATTGGCTGCCAACACTGATCGGATGCTGGTTTTCCAGCATGCCCATTCGACAGAAGCTGGCTGTTTGCACCCAGCTTCTGTCGGACAAGCTGCTGTACACACGGGTCAAATGTCAGATGGTTTCTGTTGAAGCGTCCAATGCGGACCATATACGGCCCATGTGAACAAGGCTTTAGATTCACACCTATTATCATGTTACACATTTATTGTTGTTTGTTTGTCTTTAAATTATTTTGTCCTTTCCTCACTCTGCAGCTAGGAGATACTCTATAGCTTGTCCCACCCTCTTTTCATTGTGTCTTTAGTTTCTGTTTTGAGCATATGTAATTGCAGGAGCTAGACATAATACAATTTTTTTTTACCTATCTGATGTTCATCTGTGAACATCTGCACAGGTTTTCTGTTAAATATTTCTACAATCTGCAAGACATCATTTGGATTGAGTTACTGTTTGTCAACACTGTTGAGATTGTAAATTATAGCTATCTCACCACAGCTGGATCAGTTAGAGACCACAGTTGCAATGCTTGGCTTGGGGAAGCAAAACAGCAATGCACAACCCTTTTTTCCATAATGTTTTATTTCAAATTTTTCAAAATACAAGAATACAAAAAGGTACAAAAAGTTCAACTGGTTAGTGGACTTGTGGACATAGAAAAGTTACAGAAAATCTGACAGCATTGCCAACAGCTGGACCTTGCAGGGCCAGCAGGAAGAAAAATAGTATATAACAAAAGAGGGTCATGTCATATAGCTGACCGCAACCCCCCAGACAGAATACCATGGAGTAACAAGTGACAAAGTAAGTAGTGTATTATCCTCATATCATTAGCAGAGGTGGAAAGGCAAGCGGACAACACCACGGTAAATATTAAAGCTTGATGCTCCAACCAAAAAAAGGGGGGGGGGGTGAAATGAGGGGGAGGGGAGGTAAGAGGAGGGAGGAGAGTCTAAGGAAAAAGAGAGAATAAAAAAAAAAAGAAAAAAAAAAAGAAAAAATAAGGGGGGGGGAGAGACAACAGGTCAAGGGGATAAACAAGAAGGTCTCATGGCCAACTGTTGGCCACTTCCCACCCCCCTCACCTCACCCCCCACACTACAGGGGTAAAATGCTTTGTCATGTACTTTTTTTTTTAAACTGTGCCAAGTCAAAATGCTAGGTACTTTGTTACCATGAGTTTTGGCATGAACATTATCAAGGTGAGTTGGGCCGCCATTAAGAATTAATCACAACTCTGCCCACCTATAAAAGGGATGAATGTTTTTTTGTGTTATGGGAATGGGCTTGATTTTGCATGTGTTCCCAAAAAGCACAAATACTATCCTAGCCTAAACTTAATCCTCACACGAACCCTTCCTGTTGCCCTCATACTAACACTCTCTGTAATCTCAATCCTCACACTAACCTCCCCTCTAATCCTAACACTTACCTTCCTTATAACACATACTACTCCTCCCTGTAAACCTCAATCTTGCAATAACCCTTCCTGTAACCCCAACACTCCCTGTAATCCGAACTAACCTACACACTCACACTAACCCCCCTTTTAATCTTATTTACCTATAACCTTCACACTAACCCTCCCCATAACAAGAATAGGATCCTTCTCTATAAAACTCATACTACAACTCTCCCTGTAAACCTAAACCTCACAATAACCCTTCCTGTGGTCATCACACGAACCATCCCTTTAATTCCAATCCTAATCCTCACAGAAACCTCACCATAACCCTAATAATCTTCTCAGTAACACACCAACCTTCCCTGTGACCCTTACAACTTACAATAACATTCCAGTAGCCATCATTCTAACCCTTCACGTAGACCTCACAACCATGCTCTTTTATATCGTCTTAATTTCTTATTTGCATGCTCAACTCTCCTGAATGTGGATTCTCAGTGCCAAAGGTGAACTAATTCAGCATTTAGATTTATTGAAGGCCAAACAGTGATAGATGAACTCTAGATGACTACAGTGTGCAGAAGGCTGTGAGAAAGGATTGATTATTAAAGTGTTTGTAACCCTAAAAACAAAATTAAAAAAAAATGCTCCTACTCCTTTAAGTCAAGAGATATAGCACAGTGCTTTTTCCATGTCAATTGTCCCTTTCTCTGTTGTACGATATCTGGTTCATCCTGCCTGTTCCCGTGTTCCCTGTTTACACGGACCACGTTTATCATGGCTGCTGATCCATGATAATGTGGTCAGTTTACATGTCTCTGTCATCCAGCTCTCCCCTCAGCGTCTCTTCCTCTCTTCCTGTCACTTACGTAGTAGTGTGTGAGAACCTGATCTCCTCCCTGCCCCTCCCAATTTGATTGAGTTTCTATTCTTCTGCAGCTGCTACTCCCCTCCTCTTTGCTAAAGCTGCAGTGTCTCCCAGAGTTTACTATCTTTGGAGATAGCAGCTAACAGGACAGTTTCCTTCTCTCACAATTTATTTCAACTAAAAGTTTCTAAACACTAAATAAATAGCGCCCTCCCAGAACTAAACGACAGCACTGTAGCCGTCTTTCAGCTATGGTGTGGTCGAGAAGTGGTTAAAAAAGCTGCATGCATTCCTAAATGCACAATATATAACTGGATCTTAACATTTTTAGATAATAACACTAGAGACAGTTGACTCAGGAAAAATCTGATTGCCTTCATGGGGATCAGGAAGGTCTTTTTCCCCCACTGGAGCAACTTGGATCATGCTTTATAGGGTTTTTATTTTTGCCTTCCTCTGGATCAACTGTGGGTATAGGTACAGTGGGGATCAGAAGTTTGGACACCCCAGCTAAAAATTTGTATTAATGTGCATAAAGAAGCCAAGGAAAGATGAAAAAATCTCCAAAAGGCATCAAATTACAGATTAGACATTCTTATAATATGTCAACAAAAGTTAGGTTTTATTCCCATCATTTACACTTTCAAATTAACAGAAAACAAAAAAATGGCGTCTGCAAAAGTGTGGGCACCCTGCAGAAATTATAGCATGCACTGCCCCCTTTGCAAAGCTGAGACCTGCCAGTGTCATGGATTGTCCTCAATCATCGTCTGGGAAGACCAGGTTATGTCAATCTCAAAGGTTTTAAATGCCCAGACTCATCTGACCTTGCCCCAACAATCAGCACCATGGGTTCTTCTAAGCCAGTGGTTCTCAACCTTTCTAACGCCGCGACCCCTTAATACAGTTCCTTATGTTGTGGTGACCCCCAACCATAAAATTATTTTCGTTGCTACTTCAGAACTGTAATTTTGCAGTGGGAGGAATAGTGCCCCATCATTGGTATCAGTGGGAGGACTAGCGCCCCATCATTGGTATCAGTGGGAGGAATAGTGTCCCATCATTGGTGTCAGTGGGAGGAATAGTGCCCCATCATTGGTGTCAGTGGGAGGAATAGTGCCCCATCATTGGTGTCAGTGGGAGGAATAGTGCCCCATCATTGGTGTCAGTGGGAGGAATAGTGCCCCATCATTGGTGTCAGTGGGAGGAATAGTGCCCCATCATTGGTGTCAGTGGGAGGAATAGTGCCCCATCATTGGTATCAGTGGGAGGAATAGTGCCCCATCATTGGTGTCAGTGGGAGGAATAGTGCCCCATCATTGGTATCAGTGGGAGGAATAGTGCCCCATCATTGGTGTCAATGGGAGGAATAGTGCCTATCGTTGGTGTCAGTGGGGGGAGGAATAGTGCCCCATCGTTGGTGTCAGTGGGGGCAGGAATAGTGCCCCATCGTTGGTGTCAGTGGGGGGAGGAATAGTGCCCCATCGTTGGTGTCAGTGGGGGGAGGAATAGTGCCCCATCGTTGGTGTCAGTGGGGGGAGGAATAGTGCCCCATCGTTGGTGTCAGTGGGGGGAGGAATAGTGCCCCATCGTTGGTGTCAGTGGGGGGAGGAATAGTGCCCCATCGTTGGTGTCAGTGGGGGGAGGAATAGTGCCCCATCGTTGGTGTCAGTGGGGGGAGGAATAGTGCCTATCATTGGTGTCAGTGGGGGGAGGAATAGTGCCTATCATTGGTGCCAGTGGGAGGAATAGTGCCCCATCGTTGGTGTCAGTGGGGGGAGGAATAGTGCCCCATCGTTGGTGTCAGTGGGGGGCGGAATAGTGCCCCATCGTTGGTGTCAGTGGGGGGCGGAATAGTGCCCCATCGTTGGTGTCAGTGGGGGGAGGAATAGTGCCCCATCGTTGGTGTCAGTGGGGGGAGGAATAGTGCCCCATCGTTGGTGTCAGTGGGAGGAATAGTGCCCCATCGTTGGTGTCAGTGGGAGGAATAGTGCCCCATCGTTGGTGTCAGTGGGAGGAATAGTGCCCCATCGTTGGTGTCAGTGGGAGGAATAGTGCCCCATCGTTGGTGTCAGTGGGAGGAATAGTGCCCCATCGTTGGTGTCAGTGGGAGGAATAGTGCCCCATCGTTGGTGTCAGTGGGAGGAATAGTGCCCCATCGTTGGTGTCAGTGGGAGGAATAGTGCCCCATCGTTGGTGTCAGTGGGAGGAATAGTGCCCCATCGTTGGTGTCAGTGGGAGGAATAGTGCCCCATCGTTGGTGTCAGTGGGAGGAATAGTGCCCCATCGTTGGTGTCAGTGGGGGGAGGAATAGTGCCTATCATTGGTGTCAGTGGGGGGAGGAATAGTGCCCCATCGTTGGTGTCAGTGGGGGGAGGAATAGTGCCCCATCGTTGGTATTAGTGACACAAATGATGGGGCACTATTTATCCCACTGACACCAATGATACTTACCTGGCTGACCCCTGCTCCAGCCTGGGCTCGCTCTCTCCCTCTCCCATCTACAGCCTGCAGAAGCAAAATTTGCACTTACCTGTCAGCTGTCTTCCTTCTCTGGCCTCTCTCCTCTTCACTCGGTCCTGCAGCTCCCTCGATCTTCTTCGATCTGCGCGCTCTGCCGCTTGGCTCCTCCTCTCCAAGCTCCACCTCCTCGCCGGTGATTGGCCGCCTGTGTGCCTCTCCTGAGCTACAGTTCCGGTGGCCAATCAGCGGCGAGGAGGCGGAGCTGTTGAGTGATCCCGGAGGTGTGGCCAGGTTACAGGGGCAGCATATCATCCCGCCCACAGATCGCGAGACAGAGCAGCGGTGTCTCGGTTCCTAAGACCATCGGAAATATGTGTTTTCCGATGGTCTTAGGCAACCCCTGGGAAATGGTCGTTCGACCATCAAAGGGGTCGCGACCCCCAGGTTGAGAACCGCTGTTCTAAGCAGTTGTCTAGAAAAATGAAACTGAAAATAGTGGACACTCACAAAGCTGGAGAAGGCTATAAGAAGATAGCAAAGCGTTTTCAGATGTCAATATCCTCTGTTCGGAATGTAATTAAGAAATGGCAGTCATCAGGAACAGTGGAAGTTAAAGCAAGATCTGGAAGACCAAGAAAAATATCAGACAGAACAGCTCGCAGGATTGTGAGAAAAACAATTCAAAACCCACGTTTGACTGCATGATCCCTCCAGAAAGATCTGGCAGACACTGGAGTTGTGGTACACTATTCCACTATAAAGAGATACTTGTACAAATATGGTCTTCATGGAAGAGTCATCAGAAGAAAACCCTCTTCTACGTCCTCACCACAAAAATCATCGTTTGAACTTTGCAAATGAACATATAGACAAGCCTGACGCATTTTGGAAACAAGTTCTGTGGACCGATGAGGTTAAAATTGAACTTTTTGGCCGGAATGAGCAAAGGTACGTTTGGAGAAGAAGGGGCACGAAATTTAATGAAAAGAACCTCTGTCCAACCAGTAAGCATGGGGTTGGATCAATCATGCTTTGGGGTTGTGTTGCAGCCAGTGGCACAGGGAACATCTCACGAGTAGAAGGAAAAATGGATTCAATAAAATTTCAGCAAATTTTGGATGGTAACTTGATGCCATCTGTGAAAAAGCTGAAGTTAAAGAGAGGATGGCTTCTACAAATGGATAATCATCCTAAACACACCTCGAAATCCATGGGGGATTACATCAAGAGGCGTAAACTGAAGGTTTAGCCATGGCCTTCACAATCTCCTCACCTCAAGATAATTGAAAATCTATGGATAGACCTTAAAAGAGCAGTGCGTGACAGACAGCCCAGAAATCTCAAAGCACTGGAAGACTTTTGTAAGGAAGAATGGGCAAAGATACCTCAAACAAGAATTGAAAGACTCTTGGCTGGCTACAAAAAGCGTTTACAAGCTGTGATACTTGCCAAAGGGGGCAGTACAAGATATTAACTCTGCAGGGTGCCCAAACTTTTGCAGACGCCATTTTTTTGTTTTCTGTTATTTTGAAAGTGTAAATGATGGAAATAAAAACTAACTTTTGTTGACATATTATAAGAATGTCTAATCTGTAATTTGATGCCTTTTGTAGATTTTTCCATCTTTCCTTGGCTTCTTTATGCACATTAATACAAATTTTTAGCTTGGGTGCCCAAACTTTCGATTCCCACTGTATGTGTATATGGAGGTTTTTGATTTTTTTTTTTCTTTATATTAGTTGAAAAAGGTGGATTTGTGCCTTAATTCAACCTATGTAACTATGATGTAAATAGTCTTCATATTGTATATACCTAGGTGCAAAAGCCACTTTAAAAGTCTGATAAAAAGCCCAATTACCCAAGCGCCCCTCTAGAAATGGAATCATACAGATAATGACTCTGACTAACGAAGTGATGTAAAGCAGAGTCAGCCATGACAATAGACCTCTGATAACTATTGTCAGATCCTCCGTACAGCCTGTCCCCTGCAATTTCCAGACATCAGTCTATTCTGCTTGTGCTTCAGGAGAGCTGCAAGACAGCCTCGAGGTTTTCGATTAAATGAACTCTAGAGAGTTGTCAGACGCACTATGCTGAATCGAGCATACTGGTCCTGCCACATTGGCATTCCTCGTAGCACGTTCGCATGCTGATTTAATTTCTGAGTGTATTTTCTTTTATTGCATCAGTTGATGGAAAATATGAAAAACAAAATCTGCTCGAACTTCAGAACAGAGGGAAGACTCCAGTGACATCTGTGCTCAGAATCCTTTCCTGTGTACTCAGCTGCCTCAAATTGAAATGTACCTTAATAAGAGCAAATATTTCCAGATCACATTCTTTCAATGCAGCAACAAACGCATAAAAGAATCCCCACCCAGCAAAGGAAGAGGAGATTGCAAATAAGAGCTGGAAGTCATTGTTGTGTGCAGCTAAATAATAGCCAACATGTGCAGGTGGCGACCTAGTGACAACATTTTATTGTGAATGAAGGAAGGTTATTACAAGACAGACACTTTCCAATAATGAATCATATCAGCTATCAACACATTACTCATTCTAAAAATATCTCGACCTCTACTGAGAAGGATGAAATGACCCACTAATACAGTAGTGCCTAACCTCAGAATGGCTCAGCAATTACAGTCACCCATCCTTGCTGTAAAAGATTATTGGGTGTTCAAACTAATTTGTTCTGTATTGTTGTTAAAGGGTCAGTCCACCCTAAACTGATATTCACATTTCAGTAGATGCTAAAAGTAAAGGGGTTTGATTTACTAAAACCGTAGAGTGCAAAAACTGGTGCATCTGTGCATAGCAACCAATCAGCTTCCAGGTTTCATTGTCAGAGCTTAAAGTGGTACTAAACTCACAACAGTAAAATCAGTCTGTATATACAGTCAAGCATGCTTGTTATACTCACTGTGGAACCTAAGGGGTTAATCCTCTGCATTGTGTAAAAAAGGCCCATTGATCCTGTTTTCTCTGCCCCTCCTCTTGTTCAAATGTCCATCTGATAAGACAGACTAAACCCGTAGCCACATGCACATGCTCAGCTTAGTGTGTATTGCTAGAGAGGTGCATGTGATCAGCACAGGGCCAATCTGCACTGTTCAGACAGAGGTCAGGGGTTTTGCATCCTCCTGGAGCAGAAAAAAACTCCTCCTACAAGCTTTAACTAGTGCTTACCTGAAGTCACAAGACTGCTCTAACTGCTGATGATAAAATGTATTTAGGAGTTTATATTTAGTAAAATAATTGCATTTGCATGTTCTGTGCACTGTGGGAAACCAGATATAGTGAATGCAGGTTCCTGGGTTTAGTAACACTTGAATTGAACAAGCTGAAGTTATAAGCTGATTGGCTACAATGCACAGCTGCACCAGATTTTGCACTATCCAGTTTTAGTAAATCAATCCGCTTGAGGTGATTCCAGCTGTATTAGTTCATTTGCAGCAGAAACATTTGAGTACTGTCAGTGATACTTTTTTTATTTGCACTAACAAACAATTTTGAGGACAAGCTTTTGGGGAGTGTCCCCTTCTTCAAGTCAAAGCAGTACTGATCACAAAGGTATAGCAGAATCTGTGTTTCCTTTGTGATTAGGTTGGTTAACTGCTTCTTTATGCGGCTATTTGCAGTATCTTCCATAGTATATCCATAGAAGTATCCATAGTATATCCATGAAAGATACTGCATATAGCCACATAAAGAAGCAGTTAACCAACCTAATCACAAAGGAAACACAGATTCTGCTATACCTTTGTGATCAGTACTGCTTTGACCTGAAGAAGGGGACACTCCCCAAAAGCTTGTCCTCAAAATTGTGTGTTAGTGCAAATAAAAAAGTATCACGGACAGTACTCAATTGTTTCTGCAGTAAATCAATCTTAAATTTCAAAATGTTGCAGCTTACCAGTCCTAAAATTAGGTGGCTGCATTTGTTTTCTTTTTTCCTTTATTTTCACCTGTGAACCTATGTACGTCTGTGAACAACACACTTCCTGTCCTAGGTTGACTACTCCCCCTTCACTGTATCTATGGAGTAAGTAATGTTTTCACCATATTCTGATTTGGACTACAAACATGTCCACCTCGCTTCATCTCTATTACATGGAAATAAGGGAATTTTTAGTTTACAGAAGACAGCTATCATGGTTTGTGATTTTGGTTCAGTTCACAGGAAGTTACAAGGACATTAAATTTCTGGAAAGATAAATAGAAATGTTCTTAGAATGAAAAATAAAAACTAATGCAGCCACTGCATCTAATGAATGGTTATATGATTGGTAAGGTTGAATAAAGACACCAGTCCAACCTGTGTGGGTGTGGGAGTTCATGTAAAAAATCATTTCTCACATCCCTGTATAGTGTGATCCCAAGATGCCCATCTAAGAATTTTTTTAAACTGTCAATACTTCCCGCTGTCACCACCAACTGTGGAAGAGAGTTCCACAGCCTTACCGCCCTGACAGTGAAAAAAAAACCCTATACAGATTAAGGTTAAACCACTTCTCCTCCGATTTCATAGAGTGGCCCTGGGTCTTGTTATACTCCCTGAGACTGAATAGTTTATTTCCTATGCTAGAATCACCATTAAGATATTTGTATATCGCTATCACATCTCCTCTCAAGCATCTCTTCTCCAGGGAGAAAAAGCTTAAGTGTAAATGGTAAAATCAGTCTGTATATGCAGTAAAGCATGCTTGTTATACTCATTGTGGATCCTAAGGGGTTAATCCTCTGCATTGTGTAATAAGGCTGTTTGATACTTTCTTCTCTGCCCCTCCCCTTTTTTAGGGGACCACCTCTTATCTCCTGATAAGACAGACTGAACAGTAAGCATTTTGCACAGTTTGGTGTATATTGCTAATGAGTTTTTTTTCTTTTCTTGGGACAGTGCATGTGATCAGCACAAGGCCAATCCGCACTGGTCAGAAAGAGGTCAGGGGTTTTGTATCCTCCTGGAGCAGAAAGAAAACTCCTCCTACAAGCTTTAGCTAGTGCTTGACTGAACACTGATAGAAGTCACAAGACTGCTCTACCTGCTAAGAAAAAGGTATTTAGCAGTTTATATTTTACTACAATAATTGCATTTCCATGTTGTGTGCACTGTGGGAGACCAGATATAGAGGATGCAGGGTCCTGGGTTTAGTAACTCTTTAATGTTTGTAGCCACTCATCATAACTGAGTTCCTCTAGTCCCCTTGTTGGTTTTGTTGCCCTTCTCTGGATGCTCTTCAGTTCCAGGATGCCACTGCTAAGCCTGTGATCTACTAGCACCCCCAGATCTTTTTCCGCCCTGGATTCCCCCAGAGGTTCTCCCCCTAGCCAGTAACTTGCATTCATATTTTTAGATCACAAGTACTTTACATTTTTCAACATGAAACCTTATTTGCCATATAATTGCTCACCCCATTATTTTATTGAGGTCTTCTTGTAAAGTTTCTATATCCTGTTGTGAAATTATGGCCCTACTTAGCTTTGTATCGTCAGCGAACACCAAGATTGAGTGATTTATACCAACTTCTATATCATTTATGAATAAATTAAACAGAATTGGTCCCAGGACAGACCCCACTTACTACCCCAGACCAGTCTGAATGCACACTATTCATCACCCCGCTCCCCCCTGAACATGCTCCTATAACCAGTTTTCTATCCATGAATAAACCCTATGGTCCATGCCTATTTAATTTCTGAATTCATTTCTGAGTGTACAGACCTCATTTTGTAAATTAATCATTTATGGGGGACTGTATTTGATTTTGCAAAATCCAGATACACCGCATTTATTGTCCTTCCTTTATCTGGGTAAACTACAAAAATGCGATCAATCTGAATACCTGAATTTGGCTTGATATCAGCCTCTTTAATCCCCTGTGCAGCAGCCACTGATTGGCTCATCACTAGAGCCAATCAGGCATCTTGCATTCACATGTGCAGTCAAACATCAGGAGAAGAGAGCAAAGAGATAACCTTATCAGTCTGCTGCTGTTCTTTTTCTGTCCAAACACAAAATAAGGCTGGGGGGAGGGGGGGCATTCTCTCTGTACTGCCCAACTACAGCAGTGAAAAGTAAGGTCACCAGCATGACTCTGCTGTGTGATAGAGCTGTGTAAATCACAGGACTGCAATGACATAAATACAAATCCTTTGGAGGATAAGACAGTTTTCATCTATGCGTTTCATCTAAATGTATTTAGTTGACTGGAGTTCTACTTTAAGTGAACCTGTTGCTTTATCCTGCATAAGCAAACCATTATTCACTTTAATAATCGGTAACCTTTTATGAACAGCAAATTAGCTTCAGCTCTTCAGTAACAGTAGCTACCAAACGTTTATACTTTTCAACTATTTTTATTACCATCATAGCCATTGCTGTGCTGGCTGTTGCAGTAGAGTCTTGGAAACCTATAAATAGTGGCACACAGTTGCAGGATTAATTGAATCTGAAGTGGACACAGCTCTGAGTACAACAGGAATGAGTAAAGAAATCTGTGTTGACCCAGGACAGCTTATATCTAATACAGTGGTCTCCAAACTGCGTCCCAGGGGCCGAATACAGCCCTTTAGTTGCCTTTATTCGGCCCTTGGGGCACTTTAGCTCCCACCAACAATGGGGCTCTATTCCTCCCTCTGACACCAACAATGGGACAATAATCCCTGCACTGACACCAACAATAGATCACTATTCCTCCCACTGACACCAACAATGGGGCACTATTCCTCCCACTGACACCAACAATGGGGCACAATTTCATCCACCGATTCCAATGATGGGGCACTATTCCACCCACTGAGTCTAATAATGGAGCACTATTCCTCCCATTGATTTAGATGATAGAGCACTATTCCTCCCACCTACAATAATGATGGGGCACTATTCTTCCCACTTACATAAAACAATGGGGCACTAATAGTTCCCCTAAAACCAAATAAGGGACATTGTTTACTCCTACTGATGCAAGGATATTTGCTACTTCCACTGGCCATAGTCTGGCCCCCCTAAAGTTTGAAGGACAGTAAACTGGCTTTTTGTTTAGAAAGTTTGGAGACCCCTGCTCTAATCTGCTAGACACATTTACACAAGGTGCCAAGGAGTTATTTATTTCACAGACCTCAAGTGACTCAATACACTGAAGATGTCCATAAGTATGGGCTCTCAACACACAACAAATATATATTTTTCTGATGAACTTGGTTCAAGTTTCAAACAGCTCAAGTATAAGTGCACTGAAGCCATCCTTTAAAGTGAATGGAAAGTTATTATATATATATATATATATATATATATATATATATATAAAATTTTATACTTACCTGCTCTGTGCAATGGTTTTGTACAGAGCAGCCCAACCAACCTCTTCTGGGGTCAGCCGCTGGCGCTTAAGGTTCCTCCCCTTCCCCAAGTGCCCCTGTAGCAAGCTGCTTGCTATGGGGCATTCGTGAATGTCTGGTCCCAAGCCTGGCTTTGTGCGTCTATTGACATACACATTGTGGCTTGGCCCCCTGCACTAGATTTAATTGACAGCAGCAGAAGCCAATAGCTCCCGCTGCTGCCTCCATGTCCAGTGAGGAGAGAGAGAGGGAGCAGCACTGCCAGTGCTGGGACAAGGTCATCCAGCGCCCAGAGCAAAGATTACAAACTGCGCCCACCCCCTTATGTGTCAGCTTAGGGTATCCTACCCTCAGCAGTCATCCAGTTGTCAAGATTACTGCGCAGCTCTAGAACTGTCAAACAGGTTTTGTGCAGACCTGGAAGTGCGCAGTGACATTGTGGTACCTTCCTGCTGTGTTCTATGCCTCTGCTGATCTCCTTGTATCAGAGCCAAAAAGCAGAGCTTGCATGCCAGTCACAGTGGAGTATGTATTTGCACAATTTAGGGAGAATTGACAGGATTTTCATGTCAGATCACCTGCCTATGAATGAAGTCTTCAGTAGCTAACATGTTAGGAAAAAAGGGGTGCCAAATAGCAACTTTTGCAGTTTTAACACTGGGCTCATGCTTGTGCTGATGATTCTTTACATTTTAAAAGTTGCTATTTGGAATTTTTTCTTCTCTTTGTTAAAAATAACTTAATAAAATACAACAAAAACATGAAACAATATGTGAGGGTAAATTCATACCAGGTGTGGTAGGACTAGGTCACGTGGCTATTTCAGGGTAGCATCAATGCAGTCCCACCGCAAACTGTCTTGTCTCTTACCTGGCCGGTTCATACCACTACACTGTTATGGTGTGTGCTGAAAAAAGTACTGCATGCACTACTTCTTTCAGCACAGCGCAGTGGCAATCCATGCCATGACGAATAAAAATGAATGAAATGTCACTGTGTGACATTTCAAAAAATTAAAAAGGAAAAACAGTGAACAATTGGCCATTGGCACATCAGCACAGCTGAATTGAATGTTCGCTAAGGCTGAGTTTAGAGGTGTGGATGCGGGGAGTGTAAAGGTGCGGTTGTGCCATACGATTACCGCTTCCCAACTGTTCCCACTGAAACTACAATAGGCAACAGATGGGGTTGTGATGCTCCGATTCACGCCTGCAGCAAAATCTACCCGAAATGTAGCAATCAACACATTCAGGCAAATAGGGAAGTGCCGCAAAGCATGGCAACCATATTTTATATATATAATGAAAAGATAGGTCATAGAAATAAGATATTTTAGCGGGAAAAAGTGAAAAGAGATGTACTTGAACTACTTTTTAGTGGAATATTTGCAGATCCACTTTAATTTATTTAATTTAAAATGAATGATTATGTCATGCCAACATCACCCAATGGCTGCATTCTACTGTACACTGTGAAATGTTTTCGTATGGTCAGATGGGCATGTTGTAATGTAGAGTTAAGCTAAGCGTGAGAATTGAGAGGCTCCACAGAGTTCATAATTAGTGGCTAGCAGCCAATAAAACAAGGTCAAAGACCTTGCTGCTTTATTCCCACATCAGCCAGCTAAGCCGTCATTTAGAATCTGGAGTCTTTTAGGCTCTGGACAGTGACTTCTTTGTAGCAAAAAAAACTCTGCCTTAATACCAGCCAACTCAAAGTCTGCTGAAGACATGAATTATTACTTCCTTTCAAAGACAAAATTTAGATAATCTTACCCTACCTATACAAACTAGAGAACCTAGAATTCTGGTAACGGTTTCCATACAAATATCGTGGTATACTTGTGGAAGCACACATAGCCAAGAAAGCTTGTAAATAATACAATATATCTTCAACAGTCCATGGCCTAAATTTAGCGAAGTTTTTGATATTGCATCAAAGTTGTAGACACAAAAAAAAAAAAAGAACATTTTGGGGGCGTACATGAGGCTTCCAATGAGTTGGAACTGCTTTTCTCCCCACAAAAGTCAATAAGAATGCAAAAGCAGCCTAGGAATTCAGAAAGCTGGTGAAACAATGGTCAGAAGCACCTGTGATAGATATCAGAATCTTCTCAAACTGATAAAAACAAAGCTGAATGATCCTAAATTGCATGTGCATTTGCACATCTACACAAGTCAAAATGGCAGCTCAATAAACAGACCCTATATACTGACCCAGATTTATCATTAGGTAGTACAGACCAGAGCTTCTAGATGGTGAGACAAAGAGGTGGTTTGTTCTGTATATTTACTAATTCTTCTCATCATTAGTAGGAAGTTATCTTATATAGGTTATTTACAGACTGTCACAATCTTTTTGGATAAAATATGACCAGTACAACCAGAAATTGTTCCATGTAAAAGGCTGCGTGTCTTCAGACTCCAGTAATAGAAATCTGTATCTGTTACAGTCTGTCTGTAACTTTGATTAAAAAGGTAATAAAATCCATTGACTTAGAACACATATTCACTGGATTGGTGACACTGTCAGCTGCCCTGTAATCTTAGCACTCTGTATTTCTGGTGTCTAAAAGCAATGGTGATGTCAACTCTTGCTAAGAAAGCTGAAGACTTCTGTAACTCACACATGTCATTCTGTTCAAGAATTCCAATTATTAAAAGCAGTAAAATGCCACAGGGATAGAAGATTTCCAGAACTATGAAGGTAATTAAAATTACATTTAATCAACTGTATCATGCAGGTTTTTTTTATGCATAAGGAATTAAAAATGGCTTCCAGGGTAACATTTTTATCTATTCCTTCGTGTTTATTTTAGGTTTCAATTGATTTTAAAGCAGAACTACACTGCATCTGAACACCACAAACCAAAAATGCTACGTAATTCATTTTTAGTGCTCAAAGCAAACCCGCCGATCCATCCATGTCTCCATGCTTTATTTTGTTGAGAAATCATTTTGATAAACACCCCCTAGCATTCCTGGTTGTGGCCATCTTGAGTAAGGGCAGATGGTTCATGTGGCATTTACTTCCTGGAAACCACCAGCCCTTATCTCAGGCATACAGGAAAGTGTGCTTGGCTGAGAAAGCCTCCTCCACTCCTGAAGACTCTTGAAATGAATGACATTATTTGCCTAGGCATGGAAATCAAGAAATAACTAAAGAAATGTAAAAAAAAAAAAAGTTAAAACAAGCCAATATGAGATCATTTCCTATCAAATTACAGATTGGCAGAGTGAAGTTCTGCTTGTATTCTGCAGTAATAATTTACTAATTTTCCAGGCAAATCTACCAAAAGAACTATTATCTGTCAACATATCCTCTATGATGCAATGGCATAGTTGGTGTTGAGCTATAGACTATGTTTGAACTTCATTCAGTATGTAATAGTATAGAGCTCATACTATCAAAATTTTAGGTAGGGGTTCTTTACTGCTATGATAATGCAATTGATGGTTAAAATAAAAATGTATCCAATAGAGGATCAGTAAACTAACCCTCCGGCTTTGCAGCCTGCAGCCCAAAGTATCTGCTTGTATTTTTATATTGCTCTGCCACTGCCCAAATCTGCTTATGGAGCCCCAACATTGCTTCCACATATTAGGGATAGGTGACACTTTGTGGCTGTCAGGCCAGAAAATAGGTAGGGAAAGGAGAGGAATGTTTACCCTCTTGCAAATATTGACTTTCAAAGAGCCTGTATCTGCATAGGGTCTTAAAGGCACTATATAAGGGTTGCAGAGGAATGCAGTAAGGACAAAAAGAAGGTACCTTAAAGTGTATTTAGTTGGGCTGCCCTACCTGCAGAAACGATAATGTTCAAAAGTGCCCCTGTCCTCCTTCCTCCAGAGTGGAGGCACTGAAATATAAGGTGTGTTACTGCACAGATCACCAGGTGAAAACAGAGGGGGAAAAAAAACCTAAAAAAAAAAAAAAAAAGAAAACTGATACAGCCACCACAGCTAATGACATCTAAAGCTGCAATAGAGTACATTTTTGGTTATGGGTTTAATATTGCTTTAAGGTAAGCTTGCTGTCTCTATTTGTTTCTTTATATATCCCAAAGTGGGTTTAAATTTGAGTATGCATTTCCTGTTTCTGTAAGAGTACATTCATATCAGGTGTTTAAAAATAAAAAAAAAAGTGAATGTTCCTTTAAACAAAGTTCCCTGCATCTGCAGTAGCTGCCACAGTAGCATTGGAGTTTGTCCACCCTTGGCTCTGGTGTTGTTCCAGCTAGCCTCGTGGCTCAAAATCGAACATACATCAATGCATTCCAATGCAAGATCTAGACACAAATAAACAGCTGACCTTGAGGCATATTTATTAGAGGGAGTCCTGTTTTGTTTGTAGTTCTTTAAATACGTTATGATCTTTCATAGAACAAGTTAACAAATCTATATGACTTCTGCGCTCTTTACTGGGAGACAAATGTTCATGTTTACAGTTTAATTCACCATCCAAGAACTACATTATCGTCCCCCCCCTGGCTGCCTTCCAGTTTAGTCATTGCCAGATTTCTTTGGGCAGGAGACCAACAACTTCCACTGTCAATACAGAAGACAATGACCTGTTAGAGTGCATTTCCTTCTTGACATGCTGCACACATACAGTCAACTGTCAATGCCAATAACAAACCCTTCCAGGGCTGAGCTGACAGTGGTCAGTTTCTGAATTATTAGCACAATGCAGCCATGGGATGGCACTAGTTGGCATTCAGTACAAGTAAAGCACAATTCAGGCAGGCTCGGTATCCTCTGACATGCCAGCTTTTGCTCTAGCCAAGCACAATCTATGCCTCTTAGAAAAACATACCCATCTATGTAAAGAAAAGAGCAATACACTCTATTATTGGAGAGAAAGCTGAACTATTTATACATTGGCGCAGCCTTTAATTACCAAGCAATATTCTCCACGTGACTCGATTTTTGAAAGCTTGATCAGATTGACAAGACCTGATTTACAGAATTTTACATTCAGTTGTTTTTAATATCATTAATGCTTCGCTTTTAAAGAGACTGAGATTAGCAACAACAGTTGGCAAACACGGCATGATCTAGACATACAGTACATATCGAGGAACACCCTTTCAGGACGGTTTTGGTGTAAGCAAGCAAATTCTTGTTTTTCCATTTTAAAGTTTTATTATTAATATATTACAGGATTTATATAGTCCCAACAGTTTTCACTGCTTTACAAAATAAAGGGAGAAAGTACAGTTAAGAAAAAAAAAAATATTGAAGACAAGAGGGTTAGGACAGCCCTGCCCGTGAGAGCTCCAATCTAAAGGAACTGAAGGGAAAAGGATATTAAAAAGGTAGTAACAGTTTGAGATAGGTTGTTCGAGGAAGTAAAATGAATTTGTTAACTAGAGGTGGAATAAGCTTTCCTGTAGAGATGGGTTTTCAGGGAATGAGTAGGAGATAGCCAAACAGATTGGGGTAGGGAGTTCCAGAGGATAGGAGAGGAACTAGAGAAGTCCTGGACCTGAGCGTGGAAGGAGGGATGAGGGGGGGTTAGAAAGCAGGAGGTGCTGGAAGAAGTGGAATGGATGGTTTGCTTAATATTTTGAGATGAGGTTGGTGAGGTAGCTGGGGCAGAGTTGTGGATGGTCTTGTAAGTTGCTAATATTTTTAATTTCATTTGTTTGGCAACTCAAAGCCAGTGGGAAAAATGACAGAGAGGGGTGGTGGACACTGAGCAGTTGAATGGTTGATGAGTCTAGCATTCATAATAGACTGAAGGAGAGATAGCCTGAGTAGGAGGTAGGTCAACTAGTAGAGAGTTACAATAGTCAAAGCAAGAGATAACAAGGAAGTGAAACAATAGCTAGGTGGTTTCATTGGCTAGGAACGGTGTATATTAGAGATGCTACAGAGGTGAAGATAGCAAGATTTGGACAGTGATTGGTTTGGGGCTGAAAGGAAAGCTCAGAGTTCAGGATTATACTTCGCACCCTGGTATGAGGGAAGGGAAGGATAGTTGCTTTATTACTCTCAATGCAAAAGTCTGGGGTGGGGCCTTTCCGAAATTCTTCTTTTGAAGGGGCAATTAATTCTTTGCTAACATAGGGTCCTCTAATTTTTAGTTTTCCCATGTCATGGTTCAGTTTTAAGTGCATTTTCTTAGTCAGGTCAAAATGTATGCAAAGACCAACAACAAGCTTCTTTGATTTGCTCCCGTGGAGTCTGTTATATACCATGGAAAGAATGTTGGTATACACTGATTAAAAAGTGTTCCTTTAATTTTTTTGAGCAGAGTATAGCATCAAGTCAATAAAACTCCTGGGATATTAATCTGGTCAGTTAAGTAGCAGAGGGGTTTGTTAATGAGATTCAGCTATTTTGGTGTTAATGAAATTAACAACAGGTGCACTAGATGGCCAACAATGAGAAGACCCCCCAAAACAGGAATGGTTTTACGGGTGGAGGCCACTGACATTTTTTTCCCTACTCATCTTTTCTGTTTTTTTTTTTACTAGTTAAGCATTTGGATAGGGTCAGAGCCACTACTGGTAGCATGAGGCGATTCCTGGACCCTTCAGAGGCTGCATAGGCAGTCCAACTTCTCCAGGATGGCACATCAATACGTGCCATTGCCAAAAGGTTTGCTGTGTCTCTCAGCACAGTCTAAAAAGCATGGAGGAGATTCCAGGAGACAGGCAGTTACTCTAGGAGAGCTGGACAGGGCCATATAAGGTCCTTAACCCATCAGCAAGACCGGTATCTGCTCCTTTGTGCAAGGAGGAACCGGATGAGTCAGAACCCTACAAAATGACCTCCAGCAGGTCACTGGTGTGAATGTCTCTGAACAAACAATCAGAAACAGCCTTCCTGAGGGTGGCCTGAGGGCCCAACATCCTCTAGTGAGCCCTGTGCTCACTGCCCGGCACCATACAGCTTGATTGGCATTTGCCATTGAACACCAGATTTGGCAGGTTCGCCACTGGCGCCCTGTGCTTTTCACAGTTGACAGCAGGTTCACCCTGAGCACATGTGACAGACGTGAACGGGTCTGGAGAAGGCATAAACAACATTATGCTACCTGTAACATCATTCAGCATGACCATTTTGGTGGTGGGTCAGTTATGGTCTGGGGAGGAATATCCATGGGGGGACACACAGACCTCTAAAGGCTAGACAATGGCACACTGACTACCATTAGGTGTCATGATGAAATCCTTGGACACATTGTCAGACCCTACACTGGTGCAGTGGTTCCTGGGTTCCTCCTGGTGCACGACAATGCCTCATGTGGCGAGAGTTCCTGGAGGATGAAGGAATTGATACCATTGAATGGCCCCCATGTTTGCCTGATCTAAATCCAAAAGAACACCTCTGGGATATCATGTTTCGGTCCATCCGACGCCACCAGTTTTCACCTCAGACTGTCCAGGAGCTCAGTGATGCTCTGGTCCAGATCTGGGAGGAAATATCTCAGGACACCATTCGTCGTCTCATTAGGAGCATGCCCCAACATTTTCAGGCTTGCATACAAGCACGTGGAGGCCATACAAACTACTGAGTACTATTTTGAGTTGTTGCAATTACATTTCAGCAAAATGGACTAGCCTGCTGCATCATTTTTTCACTTTGATTTTCAGGGTGGCATTGAATTCAGTCCTCTGTAGGTTGATAATTTTCATTTCCAAATGATGGGGCATCCTTACATTCCTAACACAATACCCAGTCCTTATCAGTATAGATATCCAGCATGAGATTTTCCCCCAATGATATCTGATGTTTTTACAAAGTGTTCCTTTATTTCTTTTGAGCAGTGTATTTTTCCAATGAGTGCAGACAATACACTTGTTGGTTTTGGCAGAAATTAAGTGAGCTTGTAAGTTCCTGTGAACTATTTCTCCTGCTGCACTGAAATCCCAAGCAGTGTTACCATAGCTGGCAAGTTCATCTCTGTGACCTAGAACACCTCATCGTGTGTTAAGGAGAGAAGAGATGGGTAAAGATGATCTTGTAGTCTTAACACTTTTACTGTCCTAGGGTGACAACTTGAACGGGTAAAGTACAGAAAGTGAGTATTTATTTTATTTATTAAAAAGGTACTTACTGCTTAAAGTGCTGTTAATTT
The DNA here is from genome assembly GCF_062004578.1 of Staurois parvus. NCBI lineage: Eukaryota > Metazoa > Chordata > Amphibia > Anura > Ranidae > Staurois > Staurois parvus. Next base: position 11,450,120 of record NW_028318117.1, on the reverse strand, counting down.
ATGCAGTGCTTTACATGTATATTGTACATTCACATCTGTCCCTGCCCTCAAGGAGCCTACAATTGAAGGTCCCTAACTTACATTCATATCACTGTCTTCCCATTAGCCACCAAGTAAAAATAAATCCAAAAAAAAAGTCCAATAAAAGATAAACAATACAGCCACCACATCTAAGGAGTGTCTAGCTTTAATACATTCCATCTTTATTTCTAGGTTTTAAGTTTTTATTACTCAATAGAGGAGTCTCCGCTGGGGAAATTTACTGCTCTAACAATAATTGGACTGGAAGAAAGCAGAAATTTTTGGGAACACCAAAAGCAAAAAAAAAAAAAAAAACTTAATAAAGAAATATTTCTACAGGTGTCAAACAAATGAGTACTGCCAATGACATTTTTTTCTATTTGCCTTAACATTGAAAGTCCATTCTTCAAGGTCCAAGCAGTACTAATACACACATTTTTAGCAGAATATTAATAAGACAGACAATCTCTGGGGGAAAAACACAAATAGAATGATCATTTTTAGTTCAAAAGTTTTCATTACCCAACAGAGGAGTCTCCACTGGGGAGATTTACTGCTCTAACACGAATTGGACTAGAAGCAAGCAGAAATTTTTGGGAACACCAAAAGCAAGAAAAAAAAAAAAAAACTTAATAAAGAAATATTTCTACAGGTGTCAAACAAATGAGTACTGTCCATGACATTTTTTTCTATTTCAATGGTCTTTATTAAATTTTTTAAACAGTATAAACAGAGGCAATACAACACGCCCACGCAGGGGCTATCAATTGCACAGATAAACAAAATGCAAAATAAAAAAAAAGGAAAAACAATGCTCTAATGCCAACAGGGCAAAAGGTACGCCCACGCAGGGGCTATCAGTGGCACATAAGGTGACATTTTTTTCTATTTGCCTTAACATTGAAGGTCCATTCTTCAAGGTCCAAGCAGTACGAATACACAAACGTTTAGCAGAATATTAATAATAAAGACAATCTCTGAGGGGAAAAACAAATAGAATGATCATTCTTAGCTCAAAAGTTTTCATTTCCTGAGTAGTTTTGAAGTTCCCTTTAGGAACCAAAACATTCATATGTCTTCCATAGCGTGGTCTGGTTGTGAGTAATGATGTGCAGGTGTGCAGAAATACATTTTCCTTATGTTCCTTAATGGTGTGTCTGTGTTAATTTATCTTGATGTTGGCATTTCTGTACTGTTTTGCTACTGTAAGATCCTTTGTTGCATTGTTTCACTGGATGAGTTACACAACATTACTGGAGGAACAGCTGTATGATCCTGTAATATTGAAGGTCCCTTTAACAGTATATCTAAACCCTCACTTTGTAAAACAACCCATTCAGTTTAAAATAAAAAGGAAAGGCAGAATGTGTGTATACATATAAAAACATTATAAATACATTTTATAAGGGATCACATTCCCTATGTTCTCAACTGCACAAGGAACTCAGAGAGCTAGGGGAGGAGAACCAGCAGCACACTGGTCTTCCCAGTGAATAGCTGTGCAGGGAAGGGCGTGTATGGGCAAGTCTGATCATTGGAGAAGAGCAGGCTGAGCTCTCAGAACAATTCGAGAACTGACCACATTGTGCCTAGCATGGTCAGTTTTTAATAGGAAAGCAGAGGGACTGACAGGAACAACAGGGATTTCACACAAAGGAAGCCATATAAAGAGAACAGGATACTTTGTCATACAAGTACATGGTACAGCAGGCACATACCAAAAATAAGAAATGTTGGGGTTACATATTCTTCAGCTGTGTGACACTTTTTGATGGATTGATTTGGCTGCGCAGATTTCAGCGTTTTTTTGTGTTGCAAGGCTGGTTTCCTTTATCTGTGACTTCATAATCAGAATTATTATCATTATACAGTATTTATATAGCACCAAAAAGTTTGCTCAGCGCTGTACATTATAGAATGAAGTTTGCTGCTGATCAAATTTATGTCTGAGGTTGGGTGGATGCCTAAAAAGGCAGCACTGGGGGTTGGATTTCTTTCCCTTTTAGTGCTGGATTTTTTACTATAGGTACATAGTTATTTGCTTTTTTCTCCTTGTTTTCAGAGATTTTCTGTTCGGGTTTTCAGAGCTGTGTTTATGCTGGTATTGATGGTTTTGTCTTTGTAACGTTTCTTATGGAAGAAGTCTGCTAGTATTCTGAGATATTCATTTCTGTCTTCTGGGTCTGTAGGATGGCCTGTGATGTGTTGGGGGTGGAAGCAGAAAGGTAAAGATAGATGCATCTATCAGTGGGGTGTCTGTAAATTGAGGTGTGTAGCTGGTCATCCCTAATGTACGGTGGTGGCCAGGAAATTGGCAGGTGTGCTTCAATAGTTCATTTTTAGTTTGATTGATGAGTGAAACATCTATGATCAATTAATATTTTTTTTTTTCGTTTTCTTCACCTTCTGTCCATATGGCGAATATTATCAATGTAGCGATAGTATCTGTATGGCTTTTGTTGTATGCTGTTAAGGAATTTGTCCTCCAGGTCAGCCATAAATAGGTTTGCAAGAAAGCATACAGGTGGTGCAAACACCTAATGCATTATCCAAGGTTTATTAAAAGTATAAAAAAAAACAAGAAATATACTCACAAACATAGCATGTACGTAAAGCCTATAAGTCCATGGAGATGGCCACAAGGATGGCAGAGTGTCTGACTGATGGTGCTGTCAGCCTGCTGACGTGTTTCGGGGACAAATCCCCTTCCTCAGAGCTGGATAATGCACTAGGAGTTTGCGCCACCTGTATGCTTTCTTCCAGTTTGTTGATCTCCCCATCTGAGGAGGGCTGCATCTCCAGAACGTTATCCATAGGCTATTCACACACCTGATCCCCTGGCCTTCCCCTGACATTGGCTCCCTCGAAGTGCTGGAGAGTTTACACTTTTGTCCACTTTGGACATAAATAGGTTTGCATACTGTGGTACCATTTTACTATCCATAGTGGTACCCATACTCTGAAGATAGAGATCATTATTGAAAGTGACGTAGTTTTGTGTTAGAACTAATTCAATGAGCTGGGTAACACCCTCAGCTCTGTATCTGTGGTTTGCCGACGATGATAAAAATCTGTGAGGGATCCTTGTGAGGGATGTTAACGTACAGAGATTTTACATCCATAGTGACTAGAAGTGTGTTTAGTGGTAATTGCTGTATAGTGTTGATCTTGTTCAGCAAATCAGTTTTATCTTGCAGGAAACTGTCAGTATTTATGAGTAATGGTTTTACATTTTTTTTTATTTTTTTTTTTTACAAGGCCTGAGATTTGTAGAGTGAATGTGTTCATGCCATTTATGATAGGTAAGCCTGGATTTCCTGGCTTGTGGATATTGGGCAGCATGCAAAAGTGCTCAATATCTGGATTATCCAGCCTCAGGTCTGAATATAGGTAGGTGTTTTAATGAGCCATTTAATTGTTGAATAAAATCCTGGGTCCGATCCTAATCCAGTTGTTTATAGCAAGTAGCATTTGCCTGTGGCCTCTAACCCTCTTGTATGTATTTGTTTGTATCCATCACAACTGCTCCCCATTTATCTGCTGGTTTGATGCTGATGGCCTGATTATTGCGTAAGACGTGTATGGCCTTTAAGTGGTGAAAGAGCACATAAAATTTTCTTTTGCTGGCTGGATATCAGGAATTTAACTCGCAGTCTGAAGCTGTTAATATAGATGTCCAGTTTGGTGTTACATCCTTGTGGAGGCGTGAAGTTACAGCTCTTTTTCTTCTTGTCACATTCTATTGCCATAGAATTGCTATCATTTCTATGAAAATATTATTTGAGCCTCTGTCTCCTGAAGAATTCCTCCATATCGGAGAATAACTAAATTATCCAATTCGGTGGTTGGGCAGAATGTAAGGCCTTTGGTGAAGACTGTTATTTCTGGTTTAGAAAGTTTGTGATTACTGGTGTCCCTTATAATAGGAATATAGCCAACTTGCTATTTGGGAGCAGTCACCCTTAAACATTGCAGGCGCAGGAATAGAACTTATAAGATACTGATTGGAGCCTCACACCCCTCAAGCTTTGACATATTAAGGAGGTGGGGTCACTACACACAAGAACTCATTTTTATTTTCTTACACATTTGTTTGAGAAATGCTTGGACAAATCTTTGAGAAATATATACACATATTTAAAAATAGTGTAAGTACTAACAGGGATCTCTGATGCTATTTGTTTTGGCAGCCACTGGAAAAAGAAGGCTGTATTCTTTCAGGGGAAAAAAACTCCCCCCACCATGGTGATATTTCCACATTCTGGAGTTTACAATTGAAAACATCTGGAATTCGAAGACTAGATGATCATCACGGTGATTTATTATGCACAAGAGATGCGCTCTTCTCTTTTCTCCTTCCTTAATCAGGCAGAAAAGAATCGGAGGCAGAAAAAAATATATTTTTCTTATTCTAAGATATAATTTTGAGCATATACTGTACTATAGTATTAGATTATAGGATTTCACTTTGAATTATCTTCATGAACTGGTCTAATGAGTGGTCAGATCAGGGACTCCCAGAATGTTATGATAGCCAAACCATTTCTTAAAGGCTAAATTCACTTTTTTTTAAATATAAAATCCAGCTCCCCTATGCATCAGTATACCATTAATGTACCTCAGTTGCCAAAGATATTCAAGCTCTCCTTAATCTGGAGAGCAAGGCCTTACCTTAGCCTTTGGCAAAATTCTTAGAAAGCTTTTTTCAATTCCTGGAATGTAGACAGAGGAGACAGTAAGACCCCAGAAGCAGATTACCAGCTGATCTCATTAGCACACACATCCTGCACTGACCTCATTAGTGCACACTCTTCACCCATCAACTATTTTTCACAGCATCCCCAGGATCTGTACCCACGTGCACTTACCTGATTATCCCAGCATCCCTTCAGACTGGCTCAAGCAGCCGAGTGATTGGATAGATGCTGTGTCCTCCTATCAGAAAGTTTTGGTAAATCTAAGATCGCACAGAGATTGTACAATAAGATTCTATAGTGTATGGCCATCTTTATACACCTAAAACTACCTAGTTGCCCTTTTGTGTAATTACAGTTGTGACCAAAATTATTCAACCCCCAATGCTGTAAAGGGGTTTAGGGACTATAGTGTACATTTGGAATTGTATTCAGAATCAAATCCTACAAGGACGTTGTAACTACCCAAATGCAACTAAAATGACATCAATTGTTTATGTAATACAGTAGTAAATGGTTCTTATGTGGTTTCTTCATTGCCACAATTATTCAACCCCTTAAAGACTACCACTCTGAAGAACAGAGGTTCATACAGGTGCTTTCCATCAGGTATTGAAAACACCTGTGGATGTCACCGAGCAGCAATCAAGCATAATAAGCACCAATTAGGCAGCTTTAAAATGACTGTGATACTCAGCTCCTTCTAGACATTTACTGGTGTGGTTACAAACATGGTGAAGGCAAGAGAATGGTCCAGGAAGACAAGAGAAGAGGTGATTTCTCTTCACAGGAAGGGCAATGGCTATAAGAAGATTGCAAAGATGTTAAACATACCAAGAGACACCTTAGGAAGCATCATTCGCAAATTCAAGGCAAAGGGCACTGTTGAAACGCTACCTGGTCGTGGCAGAAAGAAGATGCTGACTTCGACTGCTGTGCGCTACCTGAAGCGTAGAGTGGAGAGAAGTCCCCGTGTGACTGCTGAGGAACTGAGAAAAGATTTGTCAGATGTGGGTACAGAAGTTTCAGCCCAGACAATAAGACGCACACTGCGTAATGAAGGCCTCCGTGCCAGAACTCCCAGGCGTACCCCCTTGCTGTCTCCAAAGAATAAGAAGAGTCGACTGCAGTATGCCAAAAGCCATGTGGACAAACCACAAAAGTTGTGGGATAGTGTTCTGTGGACTGATGAAACAAAATTAGAACTGTTTGGGCCCATGGATCAACGCTATGTTTGGAGGAGGAAGAACAAGGCCTATGATGAAAAGAACACCTTGCCTACTGTGAAGCATGGTGGAGGGTCAATCATGCTTTGGGGCTGTTTTGCTTCTGCAGGTACAGGGAAGCTTCAGCGTGTGCAAGGTACCATGAATTCTCTTCAGTACCAGGAGATATTGGATGGAAACGTGATGCAGTCCGTCACACACCTGAGGCTTGGGAGACGTTGGACCTTTCAACAGGACAATGATCCCAAGCATACCTCCAAGTCCACTAGAGCATGGTTGCAGAGGAAAGGCTGGAACATTTTGGAGTGGCCATCGCAGTCACCAGACTTAAATCCGATTGAGAACCTCTGGTGGGACTTAAAGAAAGCAGTTGCAGTGCGCAAGCCTAAGAATGTGACTGAACTGGAGGCCTTTGCCCATGAAGAATGGGCGAAGATACCCGTAGATCGCTGCAAGACACTTGTGTCAAGCTATGCTTCACGTTTAAAAGCTGTTATAACTGTAAAAGGATGCTGTACTAAGTACTAAGATTGAATGTCACTTGGGGGTTGAATAAAACTGATAATGCTGTGAGCACAGAAAAGACATTTGTGGTTATTTCATTATAACTGTTATGTTATATTTGTCTGACCTACAAGTGCCTCTTTAATGTAAATGTAAGCAAGATGACTGAATGATCAAAAGCAATGTCAAACTGGCCAAAACACTCAATTTCAGTGGGGGTTGAATAATTTTGGTCACAACTGTAATTGTTAATGCAACACCATATACAGAAAAAAGCACACGTTTTGCCACGGGTGACAAATGCAACAAAACTTGCAGTAAAAAATGGGAAACTCGCATCACGCCAAATTGTCCCATGAGCTACTTTGCATGTAGCGTAGCGCATTGAATTCTATAGGCTGCCCTATGTGTGTCAAAAATTAGCCAAAAACATGCACTTCCACTACACTACTACAGTGTGAATGGGGTCTGAAAGTAAAATTGGTACGTTTACACAGAACAGCGAGGCTCCATTCAGATCTGCGTTTCTGAATGCATGGCAATCTGCACAGAAAATGCACACTTTGCCATGCGTTTCAGAATTACACTGCAAATATGCATCATGTTTGTGCGGTCATTACATGTTAAAAGGCACCCCAAGTGCAGCAAACACACCAAAAGTGATGGTACCGCACCGTGCTACGCTCCAAAAAAAGGCTCTGGAGGTTTTCTAGGGTGATTGTTGCGTGTTTAGCAGACCGTTCCAGTGAATGGGCTGCCCTATGCGTGATGAGTGAAAATGCTCCAAAACAAAAACGCATGGGGGAATGTGAGTCTTCACTACATGGAGATGTGAACAGGGCCTGACAACTGAGTGTCCCCACCCAGTCCCTCCTATGTACTTGTATAAAGATACCCATACACTATGCAATCTGATTGTACAATTTCCTTTTGATTTACCAGAACTATGGAATAGGAGAACACACCAGAACAATCCATTCAATTTGTATTAAATCAGACAGGCCCTTGTACTACATAGCTGATGGGAGAAAGGTAGTATTGCAATGAGGGAGGTGTGGACCAGAGTGGTGAATACACACTATCACCCCCGGGTGCCCCCATCGTGTGCATTTTCATTCTTACATACTTATATGTGAGGGTGGGGAGGCTCAAATTTTTTTTCTGGAGGGGATTTTTACATGCTTACAGTGGGGATCGAAAGTTTGGGCACCCCAGCTAAAAATTTGTATTAATGTGCATAAAGAAGCCAAGGAAAGATGGAAAAATCTCCAAAAGGCATCAAATTACAGATTAGACATTCTTATATGTCAACAAAAGTTAGATTTTATTTCCATCATTTACACTTTCAAAATAACAGCAAACAAAAAAATGGCGTCTGCAAAAGTTTGGGCACCCTGCAGAATTTATAGCATGCACTGCCCCCTTTAAGAACAATCCATGACACTGGCATGTCTCAGCTTTGCAATCAGCAGGAAGACACAACAGCAAGAAGCTCTACTGCATGCTGGAAGACTGCAAGCAAACACCCTGGGAAACCTCTTACATGCCTGAGACCCACTCTGTGTACCTTTATATAATACGCCCCTCTTCTCCTTATCATATTACTATCCTCTGTTCCCAAATCTCATTTCTTTACCCCTCTGCTCCACCCCACAACCTGTACATCTCCCCCTCACTGCTATCATCTCCCTACTATTGCTCTCTTCACCTCCCCAAAATGCCTCTTCCACTCCTCCTTCTCATTTTCCTCTCCTCCGTTCCCAAAATCCATTCACTATATCCTTCTGCCCCTCCCAAACAATTGTATATTGTGTCCTCACTGCTTCCCTCGCCCCTCTATGGCACCCACCACCTCCTCCTATTACTCCACTCTCCCACTGACCCCAACACCTCCACTAGTAATTTCTCAGCTCCTGCACATCCCGCTCCCATGCCACCCTTCTCACCCTTCTCCTCCTCCTAGCCGCGGGGGACATCTCCCCGAATCCTGGCCCTCCATCTCCCTCACCCGCTCAACACCCTCCCACCTCCACGTCCTACTGCAACCCCCACACCTTAGTATCTGTCCCCCTGCTCCCTAAAATCTCCCCCCCGTTTTCATGTGCACTCCTGAACGCCCGATCGGTGTGCAACAAGCTTACCGCCATCCAAGACCTCTTTGTTTCCCGCTCCCTCAACCTCCTAGCGATCACGGAAACCTGGATCCAGCCCACTGACTCTACCTCCCTTGCTGCACTCTCCTACAGAGGTCTCACCTGGACCCACTCACCCAGGCCTAACGGTCGTAAAGGTGGTGGGGTTGGTCTGCTCCTGTCACCGCAGAGCACCTTCCGAGTCCTCCCAAACCCCCCCCCCCTCCCTATCCTTCTCCTCCTTCGAGGCCCACTGCGTCCGACTATTCTCCCCAACCCCCTGAAGATTGCTGTAATATACCGGCCTCCTGGATCCATACCCCGCTTCCTGGATGACTTCTCCTCCTGGCTACCCTTCTTCCTCTCCTCTGAGCTACCCACCATCATCCTTGGGGATTTCAACATCCCTGTCAACCTCGACAACCCAGACACAGCCCATCTCCTCCACCTAACCTCCTCCTTTGCACTTGCACAGTGCATACAATCCACCACCCACTCCGACGGAAATATCCTGGACCTTGTCTTCTCCAACCGCTGTGCTCCCCACAACCTCACTAACACCCCCTTCCCTCTCTCTGACCACAACCTGATCACCTTCTCTATCTCCTCATCCTCCAACGCCTACCCCTCCAAATGTCACACTACTACCAGCCGTAACCTTCGCAACCTTAACCCTGCCTCCCTCCACTCTGCAGCTGATCAACTCCACGACCGCATCCTCCCTGTCCTGCCCTGACTTGGCTTTGACCGCCTACAACAATGCGTTCTCAACAGCCCTTGACTCACTAGCGCCTTTAACCACACGCAACATCAGACCCCGACCGCTCCAGCCCTGGCAGACTGATCATACCAAAACCCTCAAACGACAAAGTCGTGCCCTGGAGCGACTATGGCGCAAAACCAAATCCCAACAAGCCTTCACCCGCTACAAATCTGCCTTCCGCACCTACACCTCCTCCCTCCATGCTGCCAAACAGGCCTACTTCTTGACCCTCATCAAGGCCCTCTCCTCCAATCCTCGCCGACTCTTCTCTGCCTTCAACTCTCTACTCTCTCCACCCCCACCTCCACCCAGCACCTCACTCACTGCCCTTGAGATTGCCAATCACTTCAAAAACAAGATTGACACAATTCGCAAGGACATTGCCGCAACTCACACACCCTCTCAACCCGTCCCCTCTCACACAGCTACCCCCTTATCCCCCCTCCCCCTCGACATAACCCGCAGGGACTTCGTCGTTGCTCAAACTCTCTCCAACCCCCTTCACCCTCACTCAGCTACCCCCTCATCACCCCTCTCCCACGGCCCCACCACTGCTCTGACCTCCTCTTCCACCCCACCCTACATTCCTCATACTGAAGCTCCCCCCACACTCCGCACCTTTGACCTTACTACCATCGAGGAAGCGTCCAAGATCCTCTCTGATGCCCACCTCACCACCTGCCCCCTCGACCCTATCCCCTCACAACTCCTACGACCTTCCTCCTCCTCCATCCTACGCTACCTCACCCACATCTCCTCAGGCACTTTCCCCTCCCCTCTGAAACATGCACACATCACCCCCATACTTAAAAAGCCCTCCCTGGACCCCAATGACCCGAACAACCTCAGACCCATCTCCCTGCTCCCATTTACATCTAAACTCCTCGAGCGCCTAGTCTACACCCGCCTATGCTCTCACCTCAACGACAACAACCTCCTCGATCCCCTACAGTCCGGCTTCCGTCCCCTACACTCCACCGAAACTGCCTTACTCAAACTCTCCAACGACCTGCTAACCGCCAAAGCTAATGGCCACTATTCAGTGCTCCTACTCCTTGACCTCTCTGCGGCCTTCGACACAGTCGACCACCCCCTCCTCCTCAAAAAACTACACTCCCTCGGCCTCAGAGATTCTGCTCTCTCCTGGCTCTCATCCTACCTGTCACAACGCTCCTTCAGCGTTACCTATAATGCTACCACCTCCCCCTCACTCCCCCTCTCTGTTGGGGTCCCTCAAGGCTCTGTCCTTGGGCCCCTTCTCTTCTCCATCTATACCTCCTCCCTTGGCCAACTCATACACTCTCACGGCTTCAACTACCACCTCTATGCCGACGACACACAAATCTATCTCGCAACCCCCCACCTCACCCCCTTGGTCTCAGCCCGAATCACACACTTACTGAGCGACATATCAGACTGGATGTCGCTCTACTTCCTTAAATTGAACCTCTCCAAAACCGAGTTTGTCTTCCCCCCAACCCGGACACCACCCCCCATTGATTTCTCCGTCACATCCAACAACGCTACCATCAAACCCGCCCTGCAGGCCAGAGTACTGGGTGTCATTCTGGACTCCAACCTATCCTTCCAGCCCCAAGTCCAATCTTTAACAAACTTGTGCAGACTCCACCTCCGCAACATCGCCAAAATCCGCACGTTCCTAACCCCAGAAACCACTAAACAGCTCATCCACTCTCTCATCATATCACGACTCGACTACTGCAACTCCCTCCTCACTGGCCTGCCTCGCCGCTGGCTATCCCCGCTTCAGTCGATCCTGAATACGGCTGCCAGACTCATTCACTTTTCCAACCGCTCTGTCTCCGCCACCCCCCTCTGCCAATCCCTCCACTGGCTTCCGATTGCGCAACGGATCAAATTCAAAATCCTAATGCTGACGTACAAAGCTGTCCACCATACTGCCCCGAACTACATCACTGACCTAATATCCAAGTACCGCCCAGCATGCACACTCCGCTCCTCACAAGACCTTTCTCTCTAGTTCCCTGGTCTCCTCCTCCCATGCCCGCCTCCAGGACTTCTCCAGGGTGTCACCCATCCTCTGGAACTCCCTGCCCCAACCCAACAGATTATCACCTAGTCTCCTCTCCTTTAGGCGCACCCTGAAAACCCATCTCTTCAGGGAAGCCTACCCCACCCCTTGCTAACTTGCTGACCTCCTCCACTCTTCCTACCACTCCATCCCCCACAGCTATCTCCTCCTGTGCCACCACCCCCTCCCTCCTAGATTGTAAGCTCGAAAGAGCAGGGCCCTCGAACCCCTCATGTATCACATTGTATTGGTATTGTTCTGTCACATGTTCTGTCCCCTTTGTAATGTACAGTGCTGAGCGAACTATTGGCGCTTTATAAATACTGTATAATAATAATAATCGTCTGGGAAGACCAGGTGATGTCAATCTCAAAGGTTTTAAATGCCCAGACTCATCTGACCTTGCCCCAACAATCAGCACCATGGGTTCTTCTAAGCAGTTGTCTAGAAAACTGAAACTGAAAATAGTTGACGCTCACAAAGCTGGAGAAGGCTATAAAAAGATAGCAAAGCGTTTTCAGATGTCAATATCCTCTGTTCGGAATGTAATTAAGAAATGGCAGTCATCAGGAACAGTGGAAGTTAAAGCAAGATCTGGAAGACCAAGAAAAATATCAGACAGAACAGCTCGCAGGATTGTGAGGAAAACAATTCAAAACCCACGTTTGACTGCACGATCCCTCCAGAATGATCTGGCAGACACTGGAGTTGTGGTACACTATTCCACTATAAAGAGATACTTGTACAAATATGGTCTTCATGGAAGAGTCATCAGAAGAAAACCTCTTCTACGTCCTCACCACAAAAATCATCGTTTGAACTTTGCAAATGAACATATAGACAAGTCTGATGCATTTTGGAAACAAGTTCTGTGGACCGATGAGGTTAAAATTGAACTTTTTGGCCGGAATGAGCAAAGGTACGTTTGGAGAAGAAGGGGCACAGAATTTAATGAAAAGAACCTCTGTCCAACTGTTAAGCATGGGGTTGGATCAATCATGCTTTGGGGTTGTGTTGCAGCCAGTGGCACAGGGAACATCTCACGAGTAGAAGGAAAAATGGATTCAATAAAATTTCAGTAAATTTTGGATGGTAACTTGATGCCATCTGTGAAAAAGCTGAAGTTAAAGAGAGGATGGCTTCTACAAACGGATAACGATCCTAAACACACCTCGAAATCCACGGGGGATTACATCAAGAGGCATAAACTAAAGGTTTTGCCATGGCCTTCACAATCTCCTGACCTCAACATAATTGAAAATCTATGGATAGACCTTAAAAGAGCAGTGCGTGACAGACAGCCCAGAAATCTCAAAGAACTGGAAGACTTTTGTAAGGAAGAATGGGCAAAGATACCTCAAACAAGAATTGAAAGACTCTTGGCTGGCTACAAAAAGCGTTTACAAGCTGTGATACTTGCCAAAGGGGGCAGTACAAGATATTAACTCTGCAGGGTGCCCAAACTTTTGCAGATGCCATTTTTTTGTTTTCTGTTATTTTGAAAGTGTAAATGATGGAAATAAAATCTAACTTTTGTTGACATATTATAAGAATGTCTAATCTGTAATTTGATGCCTTTTGGAGATTTTTCCATCTTTCCTTGGCTTCTTTATGCACATTAATACAAATTTTTAGCTGGGGTGCCCAAACTTTCGATCCCCACTGTAGGTGTTAGTTTGATTTCACTTTTAAAATGTTTTTTTTTTTTTTGTTTTTTTTTTAATCACATAGGGGACAAATAGTCCCTCTTCTCCTTTCTCTGTCCCTTTCCCCCTTTGTTCCTCTTTCTTCTTACCATTCTACCTATTTCACATTTGGAGATATAAAACATTGCTGAAAAACACAGGCCTGTACAAACTTGCTTGATACCCATCTCCTATGAATGACTAACATTTAATTCTGCTACTAAACAAAATAACCAGTCATCTTTGGAGTAAACTCCATTTTTATTAAAGTGGACCAATATCCAGATACTCAGAAATAAAATAAAGGCAACTTTAAAAATGTTGTTAAATAGCAATAAAAAAAGACATATTTACTGTCTACAGCAGGTTTTTGTTGCTTTTAATTCATTTTATTATATATCCCTTGATCTACCCCAGCCGCCATTGTTCATAAAGGCAGATGAATCCCTTTCCCTCTATCTCCTGGTATAGTTTCCACCCCCTCATGATGTTATGCCTGCACATTCAAAGTTCTACAGACAAAAAGCCTCCCCTCAAGATCTTGCAAGATCTCATAGTGTACTGACAAGTTGTCCCAAGAAGTCGCAAGTGACGTAGCCTTCCCAGGAGGCATTCATGAGGCCCTTGCTACATCACCAATGCCTCAAAAGGTCAGGATGTGAGATGCAATTATACATAAGTAAATTTTTAATTTACAAAATGAGTTGTAGATGTGTAAGGATCTGCAAGCAGAAGGGCATTCACCAGGGATAGTCATTGTAAGGAGGAAGGTCTGCTTTATTAGCAAATACAGTAGAATCAGAAAAAACAATCCTTAACCTGGAAACATCAAATTTAGGTCACAGTTCATCGTTATGGTCATTTATCCATCAGCTTCTTCCTTCAGTTCCCTGAGCACATGGAGCATGTACTACCAGTCTCTGTTGGTTTTCCTCATCAATCAGCATAAAAATCCATCAAAAAGTTTTTTTAAAAGACCAGCATAAACTATTTTTGAGTCAAGAATTCCAATTTTAATACTTAGCTCAAGTGCATGCATACAAAAGTGAACATTTTAAGAGGAGATCCTCCTTCGCCAATAGTGCTGAACTCCATCCGCCTTTATTCTATTTAATGTTTATCATGCCATTCCTGAAGACAGTGGCCAAACACATATCTCAGAAGGCTTTTCTCTCAGTTCATACTGAATGGTAGCGCCAGATGACATTAATGATATCCTAGGTAAAAATATACTACTCAAGTACTGACCAGAAAGGTTCACCTCAGTTCCTCTTTGTTGGTTCTCTCGGTGATCGGATGCTTACAAAGCATGTGTATAAATGCCTGGCAGCCACAGCACACTATATAGAATAGTCGGGATATAGGCTCCGGTAGAAATATTGATGTTGCAGCATCTCTGACACAGGAATTTGCACATCTTTCTCAGTACCTTAGGGTGCTGTCAGCAAATGGCATCTTAGAGAAAAGATCAGTGGTGGATCCATCATGCTGTAAAAATGGCCTGGAGCTCCAGCTTTGGCATCAATGTCAAGTTGAAATAAGAAAGCACTTTGGTTTCTTCATGGAGGCAATTTCTTTTTTTTTTTCCTTGGAACAGCAAAGAATCCATATTCTCTAAGACACTTTCCATTTTTGTTGCTTTTAGCATCCTGTTGCTCTAGACATTTTCAGAAGTAGGTTGTATGTTGCAGCCATCCAGCTAGACATGGGCCTGAAGCTTCAGTTAGGATGTCTAGCGCAGTTATTGCAAAGGTAAATGGAACAGCAGAACGGTTTTAAAGCAGAAAATCACTGTTTATTCCTTTTCCTCCATGTCTTTTAGACTTGGCCATGTCTTGCTGCTCCCTGCATCTTGGTTCCCCTGGTATTATGGGAAAAGCTGTCCATCCTTCTGTAAGCAGGGCCTGTAGTTTCACTTTTGGCCCACCTGTAACAGGAAAATGATCCAACTGAAGTCAGGAAGGCAGTGACACCACCATAGATAGCTTCAAGTAATCAAAGTTTCTGAGATAACAAAGAGGGACACCTTTTGACACAACTTTCCAGACAAAAATACACACTCGACAACTAAGAGTGTATTTATAAATAAATAAAAAATCATTTAGCATGTACATTTGTTCAGTGCAAATGAGGAAAAAGTGAATGTTCTCAGGCTGTATTCTCTGCAATTCAAATGTGTAAATGCAGAAAATACTGTATAATGGATGCTAGATGGAGCTGACCATCACAGGAAATAAGGATTCTCCTCATCACTATCTAGTGGCTATAATATGGTATTTTCTGCATTCACACATTCAAATTGCAGAAAATAGAGCCTAGGAATATTCGATTTGCATAGAACAAATTTACATAGACAAACCAACATGTGGATGTTTTATGAAAATACAACCCCTAAAGTCATAAAATGTTATCGTTCTACAATTTTTAAAAAAAATTATATATACATACACAGTGAATATAAAAAGTCTATACATCCCTGAAAATGTCTGGTTTCTGTGATGTAAAAAAATGAGACAAAGATAAAATTATTTCAGAACTTTTTCCACCTTTAAATGTGACCTATAAATTGTACAACTCAATTGAAAAACAAACTGAAATCTTTTAGGGGGAAGAAGTAAACATAAAAAACTAAAATAATGTGGTTGCATAAGTGTGCACATCCTCTTATAACTGGGAATGTAGCTGTGTTCAGAATTAAGCAATCACATTCAAAATCATGTTAAATAGAAACCAGTACACACCTGCCATCATTTAAAGTGCCTCTGATTAACCCCAAATAAAGCACAGCTATTCTAGTAGGTCTTTCATGACATTTTCTTAGTCGCATTCTACAGCAAAAACCATGGTCCACAGACAGTTGTACAGTTTATAAGTCACATTAAGGTGGAAAAAGTTCTGAAATGATTTATCTTTGTCTAATTTTTTTACATCACAGAACCCTGACTTTTTAAACAGGGGTGTGTAGACTTTTTATATCCACTGTATATATACCGTATTTTTCGCTCCATAAGACGCACCTGACCATAAGACGCACCTAGGTTTTAGAGGCAGAGAACAGGAAAAAAAAATTCTGAACTAATGGACTGCAGACATAGTACAGGGGATGACCAGAGACTGCGGACAGTACAGGAGATGACCAGAGACTGCGGACAGCACAGAGATGACCAGAGACTGCGGACAGCACAGGGAATGACCAGAGACTGCGGACAGCACAGGGAATGACCAGAGACTGCGGACAGCACAGGGAATGACCAGAGACTGCGGACAGCACAGGGAATGACCAGAGACTGCGGACAGCACAGGGAATGACCAGAGACTGCGGACAGCACAGGGAATGACCAGAGACTGCGGACAGCACAGGGAATGACCAGAGACTGCGGACAGCACAGGGAATGACCAGAGACTGCGGACAGCACAGGGAATGACCAGAGACTGCGGACAGCACAGGGAATGACCAGAGACTGCGGACAGCACAGGGAATGACCAGAGACTGCGGACAGCACAGGGATGACCAGAGACTGCGGACAGCACAGGGATGACCAGAGACTGCGGACAGCACAGGGAATGACCAGAGACTGCGGACAGCACAGGGAATGACCAGAGACTGCGGACAGCACAGGGAATGACCAGAGACTGCGGACAGCACAGGGAATGACCAGAGACTGCGGACAGCACAGGGATGACCAGAGACTGCGGACAGCACAGGGATGACCAGAGACTGCGGACAGCACAGGGATGACCAGAGACTGCGGACAGCACAGGGATGACCAGAGACTGTGGATAGTACAGGGGATGACTGCTGACCTTTGGGGAGGGAGGGGGAGTGGGTACCTGAATTTGACAGGTACCCGCTCCCACTTCCGTGGAGTTGTTCTTTCATCTTACCTGTTCCTCTATCCAGCCGCGCGCTGTCTTCCCGGCTTCTGTAATGGCGCTCGGCATGACAGCCGGGTGCCCAGTGCGCATGAGCGAGAAGCACTTGCGCTTTGTGATTGGTCCGGCGGCTTCTGGGATCTGTCATGTGTCCCAGGTGCCGCCTTACCATTCACAAAAAGCACCGCTTCTTGCGCACTTGGCACCCGGCTGTCATGCCCACACTACAGAAGCCGGGAAGACCGCGCCGCTGGATAGAGGACCAGGTAAGATGAAAGAACAACTCCACGAAAGTAAGAGCGGGTACCTGTCAAATTCAGGTACCCGCTCCCCCTCCCTCCCCAAAGGTCAGCAGTCATCTCTATAAGGTCCCGCTGTAGAGCTGAGCGGCCGGCCCGGTATTCTGACACGGCGGCAGTGGAAATACCGGACCGGCCGCTCTATATTCGCTCCATAAGACGCACTGACATTTTCCCCCCTTTTTTGGGGGGAAAAAAGTGCGTCTTATGGAGCGAAAAATACGGTATGTATATATATATCTCAATCATCAATACTTTATATGTACAAAAAATGGAGATGCTAAAAGTTACTTGACTATACCAGTGCTTGATTAGCACTTTTGTTTTAATAGCAACACTATTTAGAGATAACTTAACAGGGTTGAAAACAAGCAACACAATAATTCAAAGGGAAAAATAAAAAAAAAGTTTAGAGCAATATAAATCAATCACATTTAGTCCTCAGGAACACTGGACAGTTTTACAGCGGCTGTTTTTGGCTTTTGGTATTTTTTTCTACATTTATTTTTTAATCAGCGTTTTTTGGCAGGAAAAAAACCCCCAGGACTAGTGGGTTACTAGAGGAAATTCTTAGCTGTAAAAAAAAAAAAAAAAAAAAAAAAAAAAACACCCTAATGCTGAAAAACGCAGTAAAACGCGGCAAACCAGCGTTTTTTTAAGCAAAAAAAATTGTGTGTGTGTAAAAAAAAAAAAACACGCAATCATGAAGAAAACGTGGCTAAACGCTAAAAAACACTGAAAACTTACTTTAACGCAACTTTACACAGCTAATGCTAGCAGCATTATTAAAATTCCCAGTGCGCATGCAGCCTTAGCAGTAGATATTAATAAGAATTAAAGGAGAGTGACTTTCCACTTTCCTGTACTTTTCCCTTTTCTAGTTCCCTGGTTTTTGGTGATTTTAAGCCTTAAAACTGGGCGGTTTAAGGCTGGAAAAGAAAGAACCCCAGCATGTCCAAGAGCACACAGGTATGACATCTTGGAACACTAACCATCTAAATGGTAATTCTAGCATAGGGAGAAAACTATTCAGTCTCAGGTCGCTTAAGAAGACACAAAGCCACTCAATGAAATTGAACGAGAAGCGGTTGAACCTTAAACAGCATAAGAGGTTCTTTACTGTTGGATCAGTAAGGATGAGAAATGCCCTTCCACAGCTGGTGGCATCACGGAGAGTGTAAATAAATTTAAAGAAAACTTTTAGATTGGCAAATGCAATATGCAGGGATATGGGAAAAGGTAGTGGCATAAACACAACATTGTACACTTTGAACTGGACGGACTGCTATTCAGCCTTGCCAATTATGTAACCAGGACAAGCCTCCCGTGAAAACTCTTCCCAGAAGAAATTAAAGTAATATTAAAAGGCAAGTTTTTTGTGTTTTTTTTTTTTAATAACAAATGTCATACTTACCTGCTCTGTGCAGTGGTTTTGCAGAGAGCAGCCCCAATCCTCCTCTTCTCTGGTCCCCCACCAGCACTCCTGGCTCCTCTCCTCCTGCCTAGTGCCCCCAGAGCAAACAGCTTACTAGGGGGGCACCCAAGCAGGCTCGCTCCTGAGCTGCTGCATCTGAGTGTCCACACACAGAGCCATAGCTCGGGCCACTCCCTATCTCCTCATTGGCTCATTGGCTGTGCGAAAGCAGTGAGAGACAATGGCTTCTGCTGCTATCTCAGCCAATGAGGAAGGAGAGTCCCTGGAGAGCCGAGGCTCTTGTGCACATCTCTGGATCGCGATGAGGCTTAGGTAATATGGGGGGCTGGGGGTGCAGCAGGGACTGGGGGTGCTGCTGCACACAGAAGGTTTTTTACCTTCATACAGCCCCGGTTAGTGGAAGGGGCAAAACATGTTGAGAAGTCGGAGTGCATGCCGGCATTCTGACCCGCTGTGTGTACACCACATACTGTGCTGCAAGTTGTGCTGACTCATCTTCAAGACACTATATGGGACTGCATACTTCCCGGTCAACTGTACCAGAACAGAAGCTTCGAGATCCCTGTCTTGAGATCCACATGGTGAGACTGTTCTATTTACCTATGTGTTGAGTGATGGACTTATCCTATGGCCATCTGATTACAGAGTCAGAGTCAATCAGCTACCTGGATGTAGACTGGACCTGTCAAGTGCCGATTATATGTCCCTTTTGAAGCTCTAATGGTGATGAGAACAGAGGAGGACTTGAGCATATTATGCATGGACACATGTGAAATCCTACAAGCACATTGATGCCTTATAGCATACCTCCATTTATCTTGTGGTTTGAGGAGGACTTGAGCATATTACACAAGGACACGTGAATTCCTACCAGCATAGTGATGCCTTATGGCACACCTCCATTTATCTTGTGGTTTACACTTTTGCTGGCACATGGACATCAGTCCAAAAGCACTAATCACAGCAGGGCCCCTTGGGAGGTTTCATCAGCACAGTGAAGGAGGACTAGGATAGGTGTGGGGAACTGGTCTGTGTCACCCAGTACCCTCCCTTGTTTGGGGGGAGGAGGGAGCTCTTGGGCGGGAGGGAAGGCTTCATTTGGGGGGTTGGGGGTGACCTGGGAGAGTGAGGGCAGGGTGTTTGGGTGGGATTCCTTTTTTTTGGGGGGGGGGGTTTGGCACTGGGAGTTGTGTTTTGGGGGGATTTTGGGTACGGGGTGTTGTATGGGGGGGTTGGGGAGGGGATGGTTGGTGACATCCATGCACTGTACTTTTCCATTGCGTACTTTCAATAAATAATTCTGGTTATTAGCCATTGAGGTGGTTCATCCTTTGTGTGTGTGTATGGTTTTTAGTAGTAAAAAAAAAAAAACCTTCAGCCTTTAGAACTGCTTTAACTGATAACCAGAAGCAATCACTCTGCCTTTCTCTGAAAA